>NC_142003.1:2527500-2827500 GCF_049901715.1 Pseudonaja textilis
ACTCAGATGTTTTTCAAGTAGTAGAAGACTCAACGGCCCTGTTTTTCCAACTTGACTTCAGCTGACCATTTCAATTCAATGTTAGAAGATTCTGGTTTGGACCCAAATTCAACCAAACCCTCTAAAGCACCTCAACTATTTTAAGATGGGTGGACTTCAACTCCCAGAATCCTACCGGTTGAAGTCCACCCATCTTAAAGTGGCCAAGGTTGATAAACATTTCCGTAAGGTCCTAAATTTCCCCATCGATGTCTGAAAAAATAGACTTGGAGGGCCAAGGTCCATCTATAAAAGGAGGCAGCAGAAAAGATCATGGATCCTTCACATAGCCAATGAAGACCTTGTCAATCCAAACTGTCTCTTGCTGATTCACTTCATCTCAACATCTCAACATACCTTTCCTTGTAATCTTTTTTTTCATCATATTTACACTCCTGTCCTTTGTAGCCACCGAATTAAAAAAAAAAATTGCTAAGGTAAACAAGGATGAGAAAGCAGGACAGGTGGGTAGACAAAGGCACACCTGTTGACAGTCCAGGTTCTCTTTGCACAGGTTGGATGGTGGAGGATAAATTATATTTGCTTTGTTCCGCCGAGTCAGATATCTCCCCAAAACCTTGGCATGGTTCCTCTAATCACAACGTCAACTCCAAGATCCGGAGTAAGAATGACAGAAGCTGTTGTGTATTCTCTGAAATTATCAGAGACTCTGGCATTTTAGTCCTAGTAGTTAGACTCAGCTATAATTATACTGCAATGATTAGGAACCAACCCAGAGAAAACTAACTCAACCTCAAGCTTGGACTGGCAGATTTTTCCAAAAGCCTTGAACAGTCATTAAAGAGAATCCCCTAATCCTGGAGATTAAGGACTTGTGTGGGAAGACTCCTTTTGTAGCTGGGAGTCTGGTTATTTGCCCCCCACACCCCCAGAAGTGCTTAAAAAAAGGTATGTGGGAATTAATATAACGCCCTTAGGGAATGCATTTAGGCTTCACATTGAAGGTGTATTATCTCTAGACTGTTTAGAGATTGGTGGCCAATATTGTCTGAGCTTTTCGGTAACAATTGGATGGAAATGAAGTTGGATCAAGACTCAGAGGCGTCCAGAAGAGAATAAAAAGTTGCGTGTGTGCCTTCAAAACATCTTTTGATCTCCTCAGGAGTTCTTTGGAAGTTCTTTCCCTATTGAGGTGTCCATGCCTGTTCTGCAGTTCTGTCCAGCCTCTGTTTTTAGGCTAGCAGATCCATGGAGATAGGAATCCAGGTTCTCCATAACTTTCTTGCTACGTTCACAGAGAGTTTGGATATTCCTCCATCTCCTCCTTAAGTCTCCCGTTGAAGGAGATCTTAGAAAAACCAGCAGCTAAGAAGACAATTGACTTAAATTTCATGTATCAACACCTATTTTTACACCCCCCACTCCACCCCATCTCTCCTTCCGGTCTTCCTCTTGGAAAGAAGGATGTGTCGGTCAAAAGAACCAGGATGTGGTTGTTCAGGTTTTTAAATTTGGCTTTGAAAGACCAGGATGTCCGTTCTATTATTATGGAGTATTTGACCGCAGCATGAAAAGCAGGTAAAAAAACCCACGTTGCAATGTTGATTCTGTTGGTGGAACAAATGAAGGGACACAGGGACCACTTCAGAAATGAGGTGAAAGGAAAAGCATGCAAAGAGAAAAGGATTTCTTTCTGGGCATGGTGAAATTCATTGGTTGTTTTGGGTTTGATTCAACGCTGGCCACCCAACCTCAGCAGCAAGAGGCGCACCCTATCAACTATTCCAGCAAGAAATACAAATAGCCCTCAATTTATGACCACAATCAAGTCCTAAAATTGATGTTGCTAAATGAGACAGTTGTTCAACGTTCTGTCCCGTTTGACAGCTCTGCTTGCCGCAGAGGTTAAGGAAATCCCCTGCCGTCGTTAAGTCAGTCCCCTGGTTGCTCAGCGAATCAGATTTCCCCGTTGACTCGGCTTGTCAAATGGTCGCCAAGGGGGGGGGATGAAAGCCACGTGACCGTGGGATGCTACGGCCGGCATAAGTGCGAGTCGGTTGTCAAGTGGAGGAATGGAAATCAGGCGGCCCTCGGGACGCGGCAAAAGTCGCCCCTGTGAAAAACGGTCCTCCGTCGCATTTTTTTTATTCCAGTGCCGTTGTCACTGGTCGCTAAACGAACTGCCGTGACTCAAGGACGACCTGCGCTCAGGAAGCCCTGGTCTCCATATCTCTGCTACTGAGTCTCCACATTGAAATGTGGGCAGGGGAGGGCTGCTCGGGGGAGGGTCCGCAGGGGTTCGGGAAAGCCCCCTAGCTAAAATCCTGCACAATTCGGAGAACCCTCCCCCCGCCCTGCCCCTCCCAGGAGTCCCCACATGGCCCATTTGGGATGCAGGTAAGTGCAGGGGACGGTGAAAAATGGCCTCACTGAAGTTTGGGGAGGCCGGAAATGGGCTCATTTCCGGCTTCCAGAGACCCTCCGGAGCCCGGGGAGGGCAAAAATGCCCCCCCCCCCACACTGTGGTGCAGGAGGCCGACTAGGCCACGCCCACCCAGCAACTGGGCAGAAAATCCCTTGCTCAAATTTTTAAAGCCCACCCCTGGCCGTGGGGAACCGAGGAGGCGGCTGAAGCATTCAGTCTCTGCAGAGCGAAACATGCATTCCTGTGGCCAGCTTGCAACAGACGGATCCTCTCCAACATCTGGAACAGTTCACAGTGCTGGATTTTGAGTCCCTGCACTGGGAAGGGGCTTGAGAGGAGATCGACCCCGCTGGGTTTAATGGACTAAGAGCATCACCTTTGGAGGCCCAGGTCCCAACAGCTCCAGCGTCCTTCGTAGAAGGAGATTTATCTTGAAAGGTTGATGTCCAGTTCCAGGCAGGGTCATCTGACGGTGTCACTGAAGTCACGGTGATTGGCAGGTGGCTGAATATGAGAATTGGGGAGGGGGTGAGGGAGTGATGGATGATGGAGATAAGGGGGAAATGACACAGCAGGAAGGGTTGTGTTGGAACGGAGAGGCTGGTTAGCTAGTCTGAAGACCTCCCATTAGTTATTCTGCTTTCTCCTTGATGTTCCTCCTCAGAGAAGGGTCATTCATGGAAACTGCTGTGTCTAAGGGGGAGACTAGGAGTTTGGGGGGAGGAAAATGGCAGCACTTTTGTCCAGTTCCAATTCTCAGGTACCTTTGGAAGAAGCTGACAGCCTTCAAGAATCCTCAAGTTAAGAATCTATCCATCTTTAATACAATCTGTAACCAATGAGAATCACCAAGCATGGGACACAAATGAGTGGATAACATCATTGTCATCATGTACATGTGTAAAGAGAAAAAAATAGTCATTGATTGTGACGAGGTGGGTGTCAATCTGCTAGGAACCCTTGATTTACAATTAGCTGGTTTTCAGAAAGATCTGAAAAGATCAACCGATGTGTGCAGTCCCTGGTGCTCTCTGAGCTTGGTGGTTTTCTTGCAGATGTTTCGTGACCCAACTAGGTAACATCATCGGGGGCTAGAAGGGAATGGAGTTTGCAAGGGGGAAGAGGAGGAGGAGGAGGAGGAGGAGGAGGAAGAAGAAGAAGAAGAAGAAGAAGAAGAAGAAGAAGAAGAAGAAGAAGAAGAAGAAGAAGAAGAAGAAGAAGAAGAAGAAGAAGAAGAAGAGGAGGAGGAGGAGGAGGAGGAGGAGGAGGAGGAGGAGGAGGAGGAGGAGGAGGAGGAGGAGGAATTGTGGGGTCCTTGGTGCTCTCTGAGCTTGGTGGTTTTCTTGCAGACGTTTCATGAGCCAACTAGTTAACAACCTCAGAGCTAGAAGAGAGAGGGGTTTTCAGGGAGGAGGAGGAAGAGGAGGAGGAGAACTGTAGACTCCTTGAATCTTTAATTCAAACTGTACCCAACAAGAATCCCTAAGATGTTCCACATCACACAAGGAAAGGGGCAATTGGGGGGTCAAACAATTCAAAAGCCATTGTTCTAGATTTAGAACTTTTGAACCAATCCAGAGGAGCGAAGAAGGCAGAGTTTCCCTCAATAAAACAAGAACTCTCCTATTATTTTTGGAACACCCCAGACTGCTTCTCTCTCCCACACTCGACAGGAAGGCTGTTGGCTTCTAAACCCTTTTGGATTATTGATGCCTGCAGTGGGCCTGAGGCCATGCATACATTTCAGACCCAGAGAATGGTTTGCAGCCCTATTCAGAGTATTCTTCCTTGTCCTTGTTCAACCTTCCCCCCCACCCCTCTAAGCAGCCACAAAAATGTGTGTTAAGTTACCCAGGAGTATAAAAAAAAACGCACACACATGGAGTTCACCCCAGCAGGAGGAACATGAAACGGGTGTTCGGCTCATGATGAACTTTCTCCTGGGTTGGAGAATTCTGTGTAAGGCCAGGGGGTCTTCAAACTTGGCAACTTGAAGATTTGTGGTCTTCAACTCCCAGAAGTCTCCAGCCAGCAAAGCTGGCTGGAGAATTCTGGGAGTTGAAGACCACAAACCTTCAAGTTGCCAAGTTTGGAGACCTCTGGTCTAAGGCTGTTACTCACCAAGGATTCCAACCTGGTTACTTTGGAGACCACAAAGGATGTTGCTTTGTTTCCTTCATAATTGTTGGCTCTTGGCCCAGCCTTCTGATCTTCCAAGAGCCCAAGATATAAACATCCTGGATCTTGAAACAGGTGAGGCCTTGCCAGCAGCCCTGGGCACTTTAGAGCCATATTTCTCCGTCCTTCAAACCTGGGTCTCCACCCTTATTTTTCAACCACAACTCTAAACCATCTCCTCCTACCTGTCAAGGCACCCAAAGGCCAGACAAGGAATAATAATGGATGTGAACTAATCAAACAGAGATTCAACCTGGAAACGAGGAGAAATTTTTCTGACAGTGAGGACAATCAACCGATGGAACAGAAGTTGCCTTCGGAAGTGGTGGGAGCTTCATCCCTGGAGGCTTTCAAGAAGAGACTGGACTCCCATCTGTCAGAAATGGTGTAGGGTCTCCTGCTTGGGCACAAGTTGGACTAGATGACCTACAAGGACCCTTCCAACTCTGTTATAGAAACCTAAACCACGCCACTCACGTAACAAGGAAACTCAGGCCAGTTTTGGGAAGGCTCCGTGTTTTGCGAAAGTGTGAATAATCTTTGTGGCAGACGGGGAGAGAAAAGGAAAACATTGCCTAGGACACTAACCCAACGAGGGTTGAGTTGCCAGGGGGAGATAGGAATCAAAGAATTTTGCAAATGTTTGTTGCAAATCCCATTTGCAATTGCTTTGGGATATTTCTGCTTCGGAATATTTCTGCTGAGCTACCAAGGAGTATCTTTTTAGTTGACACAGAGCATGCAAAGTCAGAAGAATTTTTTTAAAATAGTTTCTTTAATTCTCTGGGGAAAAGAAAACTGTTTGGCTGTCTGGGGATTCTTTTCTGGCCTGTAACCCTGAGAAGAGTATAGGAGCATTAATGATGGAGTGATAAAGGCACACTTGAAAACTCTGTGACAGACAGGTCTACAAGATCTGTCTGTCTTTGGGTGTGATTTTTGTTAAGTTCCAGGCATTTTAAGCTGATTTCTCCGGTTAGCGTTCCCTCCATGTCTACGGCCAGAAACCTAATTATCTGTCAGGGGTAGATGTTCATGACTTTTCCAGCTGTGGCCTTCTCCATCTGGTTTCTCCATTTCTCTCTGAGGCCCCAGCACGGAACAAGAGATAGCTGTCTCGCAGCATCACATGGGGGTGCGTGATCCATAACGTCCTGCCCCATAAGTGTGACAGGTTCACAGAGATCAGCCTATGTTGAGGGGAAAAGAAAACAGCCCACCATTAACTCAACTCAGATCTATAACACATGTGGAAGTAAAAAAAAAAAACACATTTTGTACTGAAAAGGAGAGCTGGGGTGACATGATACCAGTGTTCCAATATCTCAGGGGCCGCCCCGAAGAAGAGGGAGTCAAGCTATTATTCTCCAAAGCCAAACAAGAAGCAACGGATGGAGGCTAATCAAGGAGAGAAGCAACCCAGAACTAAGGAGGAAACTTTCTGGCATCGAGAGCAATGAGTCAGAAGAATTTTGCCTTCAGACGTTGTGGGGGCTCCATCCCTGGAGGTTTTCAAGAGGAGGTTGGACAGCCACTTCTCTGAAATGGCGTAGGGTCTCCTGCTTGAGCCATGAGGCTGGACTAGAAGACCTCCAAGGTCCCTTCCATCCCTGTGATTCTGTTAGGTAGGAGATTCAAAACAGTCTACAGGGAATCTTGATAGTCAAGATGGTCAATGGATTAATGCGTTGTGAGAAACCAACCAACGAAGACTGAGTCAGAAAGCTGGGGAAAAACAAGCTATGACTGAGATAGATATCGCTACCAAGTGAGAAGTCTGAATCCAAAATATCTGTTGTGTAGCAGAAGTTCATGCATGTTTTCTGGGCAATCGTGGTCAAACTTTTCACTTAAGCTTACTATTTCATTCAACTTCCCCAACCTGTCCATTTCCAAATATGTAGGATATATATGAAGGAGGAGGAGGAAGAGGAAGAGGAGGAGGAGGGGGTGGAAGAAGAAGAAGAAGAAGAAGAAGAAGAAGAAGAAGAAGAAGAAGAAGAAGAAGAAGAAGAAGAAGAGGAGGAGGAGGAGGAGGAGGAGGAGGAGGAGGAGGAGGAGGAGGAGGAGGAGGAGGAGGAGGAGGAGGAGGAGGAGGAGGAGGATTTTCATCCTACAGAGGATGATGCTTTTCTCCTAAGAAAAGCTATAGCTATAGATTTCCATCCCAGAGCTGCTGAGATCCAATTTCTTCTACCATTAATTCATTGTGGAGTAGGAGAAGAAGGAAGAGACTCAGGCACTTAATGAATTTTTCAGATGCCAAAAGCTACTCTCAGGTTGCAGGACCAGTGGGGGTGGGAAGAAGAACAGCGGGTTAGCCCTGTGTTTATAAACAGAAGCAAGTCAATTAAGAGAAGAAAAGGCACGGTAATTAAATTAAAGCCATGGAAAGTCACCAGGGATGAGTTTCAAGGCCCTTTTGGATGTCCCCAACTTTAAAGCTGTCAAAACGAAAAGGTTTTCTATTCCTTTTATTGTCTGTGTAAGAAAAGCAGGGTGGAGTTGTTTTCAATGCCATTATTTAATTTCCTCTTCCCAGAAAACCCCCAGGGTAACGACCGTATTCCGAAGAGAGGTCAAAAGTGCCAGCAGCAGCCAAATTCCTATGTCAAACCTAACCTTGCTTGATTTTGGATTCAGTGTATTAGACAAGCTCAGCCATTCTATTTAGAAAACCCTGGTTTGTGGCTTAGCGCACTGGGTGAATGCAGCCAACCGTGGTTTAATCAATAAACCGGCGAACTTAGTGACAATTGAAGCCCGCCTATCCAACTTTCTTTTGGAGATGTTATAGTATTAGACAAAGTGACACTCAACTCCTGATGAATACATGGATGGGAATTTTTGGACACGGTTGAGAGGTGGCTTGTTTTTTGCATCTTTCAGGAATGTTTTAATGACTTCCCTGTCTGGCATAAAGTCCTACGCCCTTCCTGGCTTTCCCCATCCAAAAACGTACCAATCAGATCCAATGTTTTTCTAAATATAGAATAACAGAGTTGGAAGGGACCTTGGAGGACTTCTAGTCCTGCTCAGGTAGGGAAAATGGCACAATTTCAGACAAATGGTTGTCCAATCTCTTCTTACAAACTCCAGTGTTGGAGCATTCACAACTTCTGGAGGGCAAATTGTTCCACTGGTTGATTGTTCTGACTGTCAGGAAATGTCTTCTTAGTTCCAGGTTGCTTCTCTCCTTGGTTAGCTTCCATCCGTTGCTTCTTGTCCTGCCTTCTGGTGCTTTGGAGAAGAGGTTGACCCCTTCTTCTCTGGGACAGCCCCTCAGACATTGGAACACTGCTATCATGTCACCCCTTGTCCTTGAAACTAGACGTACCCAATTCCTGCAACCGTTCTTCGTAAGTTTTCCCCTCCAGTCCCCTAATCATCTTTGTTGCTCTTCTCTGCACTCTTTCCACTCAACATCTTTTTTTTATACATAGCATGGTGACCAAAACCAGGTGCAATCTTCCAAGTGTGGTCTTACCAAGGCATCCAAGGTTTGCTAAGAGTTGATAGCATCTCTCGGAACCCCTCTGATCGAGCCAAGGGAGTTTTCCTCTAGGAATTCTGGAGAGTCTTGGAGAAGGTATGTTTAGATGGTCAAAGCTTAAATTTCTTGGCTAAAAAGGTTGGGTGGATTATCTACATTCAGCCTCTACCCCACCCCACCCTTCCATTCATGCGTAAGTGTCCAATTAGTTCTCCTCCCGTTCACTTCCAAAGCCTCAAGAGCCATTAATCCGCTTTGGAGCATTAAGAGTGGGCTGTTCATCATGAGATCATTCTCCCCATTGGGGTCCCTCACTCGTGTAAGGATTCTTCGTGCCAAATGTCAAGGGCTCTGAAGGCCTTGAAAAGCCCTGGTTGACTGGACTTTATAACGCCTTGATCTTTAGAATGCCTTGGTAAAGACCACACTTGGAATATTGCACCCAGTTTTGTTCGCCACGATATAAATAAATATTTTGAGACTCTAGAAAGAACACAGAGAAGAGCAATAAAGATATTTAGGGGACTGGAGGCTAAAACATCTGAAGAATGTTGCAGGAATTGGGTATGGCTAGTCTAGTGAAGAGAAGCTCCAGGGGTACCATGATAGCGGTCTCCCAATATTTGAGGGGCTGCCACAAAGAAAAGGGGGTTAACCTATTCTCCAAAACACCCGAAGGCAGGACAAGAAGCAACGGATGGAAACTCATCAAGGAGAGAAGCAACCTAGAACTAAGTAGGAATTTCCTAAAAGTGAACACAATTAACCAATGGAATAACTTGCCTCCAGAAGTTGTAAATGCTCTCCCACAGCGGGGACTTTTTAGGAAGAGATTGGAGAACCATTTGTCTCTTGCTTAAGCAGGGGGTTGGACTAGAAGACCTCCAAGGTCCCTTTCCAGCTCTATTCTAGCTTGGGAAGTCTGTCTTGCCTAACATTCAGAGCCCAGCAGGGACTCACAGTGACTATTTTTATGAATGAGTCCTCGCTGCAAAATTTGCCATTCTTTTGGTTTCCCCGAGAAACTTTTGTCTCCGTTGCTCGCGTTTAGCCTTGTTGGAGTACAGTGTTTCACTGTGCTGAGAAATATTCAGCTGGTCTTTGTAGCAAGAGGTGGTTGTGTTTGCGGGATGGGGTAGTGGTGGATGGGTGAACCCAGCACTTCCTGGAAAGATTTCTCGATTTCAGAGAAGTCTGGCATACAAACGGGAGATGGGTGGTGTTTCCATGGGATGTTGGCAGCTTTATAATATGAATCAATGAGATTAGCACAGAGCGGTCAGGACTGTCCCAAAAGGCTGAGCAGCTGCCAAAACAAGCTTGCAATTGAAGGCACTGCTTTGTCTGGGCTGCAACGAAGAAGGAGGTCTTAGTCCTTCAGAAGGTTGAGGAGCAAGCTCTCATGATGCCTCCTCGGGGACCCAATCCCCAATCGGATGTCCAGTAGATGTGTTTGGCACGGCAGTTGCCTGTGTGACCAGCCGCGGCTAGGAATCGACGCCAGGAAATAACCTGAGTCCACTCAACCACAGCATGTAAACAAGCCCAAGCTCTGGCTTGGTTCAGAGAAGAGAACAAGGATGATGGGAGATGTGGAAGGTCCTTTCGAAAGAGAGGGATGGAGGGAACTTTGGACCTTGGGAAGAAAAGACCAAAGAGGTGAAAAGACTTTCCAAGTTGCTCAGGACTTCTTCGTCTTTGTGGTCCTGGAACAGATATAAAGGAATGGACCTCAAGTTATAGAAAGGCAGGTTCTAGATGGATATTGGAAAGTCTGCTGTAAGAATCCCCAAGGTGCTTTTTCAAGAGGCACCTGGACTTTCTGGTTTTTTTCTTGGAAGACGTTTTTCTTCTCATCCAAGAAGTTTCTTCTTCAGAGCTGAAGAAGCTTCTTGGATGAGAGGCAAAATGCCTTCCAAGAAAAACCAGAAAGTCCAGGTGCCTCTTGAAAAAGCACTTGGGGACATCCGTGACCTGGAGGATGGAGAATCTCGACAGACACGGATGTAAGAGAATTTCAACAGAGGAAGCAAGAGAGGTGGTGGAGTGTCCTTTGCTGGATCGCATTGCGTTCAAACAACGGGAGGCTTGAATTGAGTTCCTACAGCAAGCAACGGTCTCAAGACCTGCTTCCAAATCTAAGAGTCCATGTTTGTCCAGCAATTCCTCATTTTTATCCTCCTCCTCCTCCTCCTCCTCCTCCTCCTCCTCCTCCGCATCCCACAAAAGGAAAATAAGAATAAGCTAGGAAATCTCCATGCACCCTTATCTGAGCATCACAATAAATCACAACTGCAACCCCGCAGGCCAACACGAAACCCCGGTGTCAAATGTTCCTCAGTCTGCTCCATCATTCATATCTGGTGATGACACATCCTCTCACCCCCGGTTCTCCCCACGCACCGAGAGAGCCCCTGAGCCCCGGGGGGAGGGGTTTCCTCTGTGGAGGACGCATGTCAATTCTCTTGAAGACCTTGGTTGCTCCCTATGGTCGTTCCTCTCCTATTAATTTTAGGTATTTTGCCCTCCGGTCCATTCCTCCATCTTTGAAAGTTTGATCTTCTAAGCTCATTTTGCAAGAGGGGTCCCAGGGCTGCTCTACCCCTTTCTCAGAATAGTTGCCAAAACATGAATTGCTCCACACAAATGTCTTTTGATGCCGCTTGTGCTGAGAAATCTCGTCTTCTGCTACAATGGATGGAAACTCTATTCTTAGCAGACTGGGAGCCTTTCCAGTGGCAGATGGCAAAGAGCAGAATACGGTGCCTCGGGGTCTAAAGGAAACTTTAGACACCCTCTTGGAGAATAGAAGGCAAACGGCCACAAACCACAATATTCCTTGGCAAGAATTTGAGAGGATATTTGTCCTTCCACCATCCAGGGCCTGGCTCCCCAGGGAGATCCCAAAGCTCTTGGCGCAAATCAAATTCTCCATCTTTTTGAGTTGACTTGTTTCCCGTTCCGTGTGGCCTTTGGGGGGGCTGACCCCTGGACCCCACTTTCTGGTTGCAACGTGAGGAATATAGAGGACGAGAGCAGGAATGGGAATCCTACCTTAGTGGCTAGCGGTTTGGTGGGTGATCGTGCGCGCGCATGCACACGAGCACCCCTAACAAGCCAATCAGCTGAGAGGATGAAGATACAAAAAGCTAGGAGTGACTCTCCCGCACTCCCCTGAGCTTTTCAGTCTTTTATCCGCTCAGCTGATTGTTGGAGGCTTTTTACTACTGTTTGGGGAACTGGTAGCGATTTTTGCTACCAGTTCGCTCAAACCGGGCCGAATCAGTTAGCATATCACCACTGAACTACAGGCTTCTCCAAGGTATTGTCTAAATCAGGGGCGTCGAACTCAATTTCATTGAGGGTCGCATCAGGGTTGTGTTTGACTTCGGAGGCCCGGGGTGGGCGTGGCCAGGGTGGGTGTGGCCAGCTCGACATCACTCGCGTCGAGGGCGCCGGTGGTGGCCCGAGCACTCTGCCAGCAAAAATGGGCTCCTGAGCTCTACTTTTGGCTGCAACGGTTTCCTGCAACCCTCTGCCAGTGAAAACGAAGCTCGGGAGCCCCCCTCCACAGCCCTCCCAAGCCCCATTTTAGGCTGCAACGGTTTCCTGCAACCCTCTGCCAGTGAACATGGCATGGTGTGGGTCAGTCCTCCCTGTTTGCACGGCAGGCCCACGGGCCAGGTCTCAGGATCCCACAGGCCAGATCTGGCCCACCGGCCTTGACTTTGACACCCCTGGAGTTGGACGCCCGTGTTGTGATTGAAGTTCTACCCACCAAAGCATGGTTTGCAACATGGCACCCTCTCGGACGTACCCTGAAGAACCTCGGAGACCAGAAGAACAGAGATGAAAGGGGTTTGGGGGAATCTTTTCTATGTGCAAATCTGACTCTAAGGTTGAGCTCAACAAGAACCTGATTTTTGATCAAACTCTGCCTGGATCATGAGGAAAAATTGACTTCTCCAAGTTACAGCCTAAAGTGGTGGATAGGACACTCATGCTATGATTGAGGTTCTACCACCAGAGTTTCATTGGCATCACAGTGGGCTCCCTCTGGATCACAGCCTGAAGATCCCCTGGGACCAGAATCACAGAGTTGGAAGGAACCTCGGAGGTCTTCTAGTCCACCCCTCCTGCTCAAGCAGGAAACCCTTGACCTCTTCCTTTTCTACGTGCAATTCTGATATTGTGGTTGAGTTCGACAAGAATCTGGTTTTATAGGAAAGCTTCACCCTCCCCCCCCCGCCCCCTCTATCTCTGCTGGCATCTGCTACGTGTCAGTGACCCTGAAGGACCCTGTCGGGCTTTGGACATCAAGGGTGGAGGGTGACCAAGCCCATCCTCCATACTTCCGAGGTCAGAGGGACGATGGGGCTCCACCTTGGGGTATAACGGAGCAGCTTTTCAATCAGGCTTCCGTTGAAAAAATAATCCAGCATCACTTTGGTATTTTGGAAGCTACATCTACATCGAGAACAGGAAGAAGTTAATTGCTATCCAGGGGGTTGTAGGCCTGCGTTCAAACATGTTTGAAATGTTTAATTTTCTTGAAAGAGAAAAATGCTCTCCTCCCTGTTGACACAGAGGTTTTTTATTAGGAAAGTCAACATGCAGGATTGGGTCAGTATCTTTGCTTTGCTTCCAAACAGGGTTTTTCTTTCTTTCTTTCTTAAGGTGTTCCTTCCCAGATTTTCAGAAGCTAGATGGAGAACATAGAAACAAACAAAAACAAAATATGGCTGGTGGGAATGAGGAGTCTCAGCAGCTACACACACCCCTCTCTCTCAAGCTCTTTGCGATCTCCTTCTTCTCCAAGAAGAGCTTGGTTGAATTAGGTCAACGATGCACTGGCCACCTTGCAGAAAACCTCTGAGCTGTTCCTCGGCCTGTTAACCTCTATATGCTATAGATAAAAGCCTCCAGTCTGTCTGTCCGTCTGTCCGTCTGTCCATCCGTCCATCCGTCTGTCCGTCCGTCCATCCGTCCATTTGTCTGTCTGTCCATCCATCCGCCTGTCCATCCATCCGTCTGTCCGTCTGTCCATCTGTCTGTCCGTCTGTCTGTCTGTCCGTCTGTTTGGGAAATAAAGTCTACCTATGCTGGCTGAGAGTTGAAGTCCACTCATTTAGGTTGGGAAATTCTGGGAATTGTAGTTCACCCATGCCAGTCGGGGAGTTCTGGGGGTTGAAGTCCACCCATTGGGGGCTGGGGAATTCTGAGAATTGTAGTTCACCCATGCTAGCTGGGGAATTCTGGGAAATAAAGTCTACCTATGCTGGCTGAGAGTTGAAGTCCCCACAACTTCAAGTTGCCAAGGTTGTGAAACACTGAGCTGAAATCCACACCGTGTGTTTTTGGGAGGTTGTACGAGTGGTTCCATCTGTGTTTTGGTCTGGATTGCATTGGCCAAACTCACCAGGACAGCCTCATCTCTCCCGGGGCCCTTATGGCGAAAAGATGGATTCTTTCCGCTTGGCTGTTTTAGCGATGGCTTATCGTGGTCTCCTCCTCCTCGGAGTCTACTGGAGGCTTTTGAATTCTGCTGTTTCCTGGACGAGTGGGGAGGGAGCGGGAGGCCAACTCAGCCCTCTGCAGAAGTCAACCCCCTACCTGGTTTTGTCGCAGATAATTGATGGCCGTGGTTATTATTGGAAGGAAGTTGGGGTGGACGGATTGGGTTGGGTTGCAGCTGCCACCCCACTGAACTAAAGGGATCCCTGGAGTTTCCTCATATTTTGCACGGGGTGGGGGGGTGGGGATTAAAATGGGGGTGCAACTGAGGACATGGCACTACCAGAGCTAGGATTTGGGGTAACAATCTTAATCTCTGCCCATATTTTGAAATTAATAACTTTGATAGGCCATTTAAAAAGGACGTCCGGAATTCAAGAATATATTAAATGTAGAGCTAGTCTGCTTGCTTCCTTCCTCTCTCCCTCTCTCTTCCTTTTGCTCTCCCTTCCTTCCTCCCTTTCTTCCTCCCTCCCTCTCTCCCTGCCTCTCCTCTTTCCCTCTCTCCCTTTTGCCCTTCCTTCCTCCCCCCTCCCTCCCACTCTCCCTCTCTTTCTCTCTCCTCCCTCCCTTCTTCTTTCCCTTTCTCCCTTTTGCCCTTCCTTCCTCCCCCCTCCTTCCCCTCTCTCCCTCCCTTCCTCCCTCCCCTCTTTCCCTTTCTCCCTTTTGCCCTCCCTCCCTCCCTCCCTCCCTTTCTCCCTCTCCCTCCCTCCCCTCTTTCCCTCTCTCCCTTTTGCCCTTCCTTCCTTCCTCCCCCTCCCTCCCTCTCTCCCTCCCACTCTCCCTCCCTTTCTCTCTCCTCCCTCCCTTCTTCTTTCTCTTCCTTTTTCCTTCTCCTCTTCCCTTTTCCTCTTCCTTCTCCTCCTCTTTCGTTCTCCTTCCCCTTCTCCTCCTCATTGCTATGAAGTCATACATAATGGATTTATCCTCATAACAACCGCAGCGTGAGATACCCCTTAGGAAGACTGCTTCAGGGCCTGGAGGGTGAAATTCGAAGCCTTGAGCCAACGGCTTTATGGCAAATGTGTACACTGAAGAGCCATCTGAAACAAACCAAGATCCATGCATTTTGGGGGATTGGAACTCCAGGCAATCAAGGATGTCTGGAATGAGTTCCTAGTTGGCCTGACCATGGAGCTAAACTTCACAATATCAATTTCAGCTCCACCAAGAGTCAACTTGGATGGATCCATCCCTCTAAATCAGAGCCCGATTGGTTTGCTCTTAAGCCCCTGTGCCTTGAACCAACCAATAGAAACCCAGGCTGCTGTGCTCCTTGGAAGCCACCTGAGGTGTCAGAAGAAGTGGACCAGTGGAGATGTTCTACAAAGAAGCAGGAAGGTGGATTTCCTTCCAGCTTCTGGGTTGTTTTTTCATTAGAGAGGTCATCCTTCTTCATCCTTTCCATTCACCCCAAAAGTTGATCCTGAGTTTGTTCAGAAGGCTTCCAGGAACTCAGCTTGGAGCAGGCCAGGCCTCTCTCAGGTCTTATTTAGGCAGCTGGAGTGAAATTATTGTTTTTCATTTATCCTGTGATGGATTGCTGCTTGGCTGGAGGATATCCAAAGTGACTCTGTTTTTAAAATATGTCTCCCATTTCCCTTTCCAGCCCCAGTGAGGACTCAGGATCAACCCGAGGAAGATCTATCTATATATATATTTACAATCTTTTCTCTCTCTTTGCTTGCTTGCTCTCGTTTCTCCCCACTGGGAAAACCTTTGGCTGAGACAGCAGCCAAAAATGTGCCTTGGTTTTTCTTCCTCTTGAGAATTTGCTGGCCAGCATTTCCTATCGCCTCTCCTATCTCGTTGCGTCTTTGAGAGTTGGATGCTTCTGCATCCAGTTGTCTCGTCTAAATGAAAAGAAGGACCAGGGGGTGACACGATAGCAGGGTTCCAATATTTGAGGGGCTGCCTGCCCCCAAAGAAGAGAGAGGGGGGTGTGTCTCAACCTATTCTTCAAAGCTCCTGAAGGTGCAGGACAAGAAGCAACGGATGGAAACTAACCAGAGAGAGAAGCAGCCTAGAACTAAGGAGGAATTGACAATGAGAACGATTAATTTGTTCTTAGTGGAACAGCTTATCTCCAAAAGTTGTAGGTGTTCCATTACCGGAGGTGCTCAACCATTTGTCTGAAACGGTATAAGGGCTCCTCTTTGAGCAGGGGGTTAGACTAGAAGACCTTCAAAGTCCCTTCCGATTCTGTTATCCTTTTATTCTGCGTTGCATGAACAGCGGTAGAATTAAACATGGTGACGTGTCCCAAGTCTTCTCTGGATGAGGAACCATTGGAGGGTTGGGGAGGAGGGAGAAATTATTTCCCACCCACCCAGTCCTTTCCCGCCACGATCATACGACCGTGGGGATTCTGCGACTGTCGTAAGTACGAGGACCTGGCCTTCCATCCCTTTTTTCAGTGCCGTGGGAACTTTGAACGGTCAATGCACGAATGGCGGTCAGTCTAGAACCAGTCGCATCTTGGAGGGGGAGGAAAGAACAGAAATATATTCTTGGAGGGGGGGGAAAAAAATATGCCTCCCGCCAGATGTGAACTCAGCAATCAAATCAGCCAACGGGTTTCTTTTGCAAAGGGCCCTGTGAGAATCGCCCAGCCTGCAGCTCAAGCGAGGCGGTTCTGCCACGAGGAATTTGATTTTCCAGAAGTTGAATTCCCCTCCCCAGGCTCCCAGCGTCTCCTTCCATGGCGGCGAGATGTCAGATGGCACAAATACATCCAGGAGGAGAAAAAGAGAGAGAGAGAGAAGAAGGCCAATTTGCTTTTCTTGCCCCAAATCACGCATCTGCGGCGGGTGGTCCCCGTATAACGCCAGCCGTAGACAGGCATGTGCCCCCGAAGGCTGCCGCCCGCTGGCTTGCTCTCAGGCTAAGAATAGCTAGGCAAATATTTAGACATCAGCCTGTTTTAGCACTCAGGGGAAGACCGGGGAGGGTGCTGGATTTTAAAATAGAAAGGTTTAGCCCGGCAAGGCTTGACAGGACTGGGGGGAAGACGAAGCGAAAGTGAAATCTGAGTCCAACGGAGCAAGATTTGGGATGGGAGAGATGGGGGGAGGGAGGGAGAGAGGGAGGGTGAGACAGAGAGGGAGAGGGAGGGAGGGAGGAGGAAGAGAGGGGGAGGGAGGGAGGGAGGGAGTGTGAGACAGAGAGGGAGAGGGAGGGAGGGAGAGGCAGGGGAGGGAGGGAGAGGAAGAGGGAGAGGGACAGTGTGTATGTGTGTGTGAGAGAGAGGGAGGGAGTGTGAGAGGGAGAGGGAGGGGAGGGAGAGGGAGGGAAGAAACGAGGGAAGGAGTGTGAGAGGGAGGGGAGGGAGGGAGAGTAAGAGAGAGGGAGGAAGTGGGAGGGAGGGAGTGGGAGAGAGAGAAAGAGAGAGAGGGAAGGAGGGAGGAGAGGGAGAGAGAGAGAGGGAGGGAGAGAGTAGGAGGGAGGGAGAGGGAGAGAGAGAGAAAAGAGAGAGGGAAGGAGGGAAGGAGAGGGAGAGAGGGAGAGAGAGAGAGGGAGGGAGGGAGAGGGAGAGAGAGAGAGAGAGAGAGGGAAGGAGGGAGGGAGAGGGAGAGAGAGAGAGGGAGGGAGAGAGTAGGAGGGAGGGAGAGGGAGAGAGAGAGAAAGAGAGAGGGAAGGAGGGAAGGAGAGGGAGAGAGAGAAAGAGAGAGAGGGAAGGAGGGAGTGGGAGGGAGGGAGAGAGAAAGAGAGAGGGAGGGAGAGAGAGAGAGCGAGAGAGAGAGAGCTTTATAGTACCTCTACAGCCAAGCCAATGCTTGCGGCGGTGAGGTAGCCAATGGGGAGCCCTTCTTGCTTGGGATGGGATGGGATGGGGGGGGGGTGTGACCAGAAAGAAAGACCCCCTTTTGTTAGACTCGGAGAGAAACCCCCCACCCCCACCCAACCCCTTGGCCTCCTTTGATGGATCTCTAAAGATTTCTTAGCAATTCCTTGCCTGAGCTGGCGACTCAAGGTCCCAATGTTTAGCCCCCCTTCCCTATAAGCACCATCTGCTCTCCTACACCCCCCCAGCCTTCCTCCCTCCACCCCACCCAAAAAAGAGCCCATCCCACCCGGTTTCCATACCTCTAAAACGTTTTCCATGAGTTGATGGCTTTCTGATACAGAGAGGGCCCCACCTCCTCTGTTCTCCTTCCTTTGCGGAGAAGGGCAGCCCCCTCCCCCCCCCCAGGAAATGTATGTGGATGGAGAGGGAGGGAAGGGAGAGGAGAGGAGGGAGGGGGCTTCTTCCCCTAAGACACCCCGCTTTCCCCCCACCGCCTCCTTTCTGTAAAGAAATGTTAAACGTGTGTCCAAGGACAATGGTTTCCTCACCCGCTTTTGCGCCCTACCAGCTGCTCTGGAACAAAAGGAGACCCCTCCCCTCCCCAGGGAAGAAAGGGTCGGGTGGGGAAGAGGAGACAGTGGGTGACCCCGCAAGAGAAACTTGCCCAAAGAATCGGTAGCCCCCCCCACTTCGGTCCCTCCTCCTTAACAAGAGGGGACAAAATTCAGGGGTTTGTTTAAGCCGGAGAAGGAGGGTCCAGGACCAGTTAAGAGGGCCGGGGTCCTTCCTGGCCTCGAAGTGAACATTAACCCCCTTCTCGGCTCCTCTTTTCCCCCTTAGGCAGAAAATTCAATTAGTCTCAAGCAAATGGCTTCCTAAGGAATAAAGACACACACACACACACACAGACACACACACAGACACACACACACAGACACACGGGGAGGAAGAGAAAGAAAATGGGAAGAAAAGGAGCTTTTATCTGTCAAAGAAAAGCAACTTTTTTTTTTCAGAAGCAAGGGGACTTTTTCCTTCTCTTTTCTTTCTCTTTTGGGTGGGTTTCCCCCCCGCCCCCCAAAAGGTAACTGGAATTTTTTGGAGGGGCTTTTTTCCTAGAAAACCGAAGACGTTTCCGTCACAGTGGTGGTATAGGCAAGCCCAGCGTCGGC
Organism: Pseudonaja textilis; assembly: GCF_049901715.1. Taxonomy (NCBI): domain Eukaryota; kingdom Metazoa; phylum Chordata; class Lepidosauria; order Squamata; family Elapidae; genus Pseudonaja; species Pseudonaja textilis. The sequence goes on from NC_142003.1 coordinate 2,546,067, forward strand.
AATGGATGCGGTTGCACCGAACGCTGGAAGAAGATGACGTGCCCGTTTTGGGGCGAAACCATCTTAAAGTTACGGATCCGTGTCTGGGCGATGTGGCAAACAGCCGGGGACGTGGCTGGGTTGCCAAACCCCTGGCATGTGATCGTATGATTACGGGAAGTGTCGGAACTTCGGGTCACGAAGGGCAGGAAGAGACAACACAGTTTAGAGAGGGGGTGCGTGAGAAAGGGGTTGAAGACAGCTCCTCCTCAATGGTTCCCAGAGTAGCTGTTTGATGGCGCAAGTCGTCTCCTTTCGTTTGGCAAGAGTGCTGTCTACCAGCGAGGAACCAAGAAAGGAAGCTGCTTAGAAGAATCTCGAGGTTTCTTTCTTGGTTTCCGAAGAGACCTTTGGGTAAATACTTCCTGTCGGAACCAGCTCAGAAGTCCAGAAAGAAAGAATTAGGACGGCCAGGTCCATTTTTCTGGGGTAAGCTGAGCCTTGAAGAGATCTGGCTTTCTCTTTGGCCAAGCACACCAGTTGACTTCTGCAAGGGAAAACATAAATGATGCAGAGGTGACTTTGGAAAGGGAGAGGGGCTCCTCTCTGCACCCCACCCAGCTGCTCACTCCCACGTCTCTCTCCTCGGAACATCTGGAGAGAGTTTTATTGGCTTCTTCCTCTCCTGCCCTCTCTCCCACTCGTAACCTTCCCGCTGCTGCTGCTCGGGGTTCGCTTACAGCCGGCGTCTGCGTTTGGCCATCTGCTTATTGGACATCCCAACGGAGAAAATATCAAAGCCATGTTGGAAGATCTGGAAAAAGAGAATCATTGATGGGCCTCCTGGGGTTTGACTTGGACGGCACAGAGTCACCGTGTCTCACGGACACACCTGTGCAGGGGAGGAGGGTCATCCCTCCCAGCCCGCTCTGCAGTCACACCAAAGATCCACACTGGGAGGCCTGGAGAGGCTGCGGAGGACTACAGTCCAAAAGGCAGGGCAGGAGGGACGAGCAGGGAAATGGGGAAGTTCTAGATGTTGTTTAGCAGAAGCTTCGTCTTGTTCTTTGGTGGTGGTGGTTCCCCCCCCCCCCACCCCACCCCACATGCGTATTTCCTTATTTCAAGAAGCTTTTGAGAAGTGATTGGACAGCCATTTGTCCGGAATGGCGTAAACTAGTCTCCGGCTTGAGCGGGAGGTCGGACTAGAAGACCTCCAAGGTCTCCTCCAATGAGTCTATTTTAAAACACCCCCTTCTTTCCATAGAAATCAGCATTTAGACATTCGTTTTGCTGTATTTTTAAAGAGCCCCAGGTCTCTCCCCCTCTCTTTTCCTCCCTTCCTTCCTCTCTCTCTCTCTCTCCCTCCTTGCCTCCTGCTCTCCCTTCTCCTCTCCCCCTTCTCTACCTCTATTTTACCTTTACCTACTCTCTCTCAACTCTCTCTCTCTCATCACTCTTTCTCTCATCACTCTCTCATCTATCTATCTATCTATCTATCTATCTATCTATCTATCTATCTATCTATCTATCTATCTATCTATCTATCTATCTATCTATCTATCTATCTATCTATCTATCATCTATCTATCTATCTATCTATCTATCTATCTATCTTCTATCTATCTATCATCTATCTATCTATCTATCTATCTATCTATCTATCTATCTATCTATCATCTATCTATATCTATCTATCTATCTATCATCTATCTATCTATCTATCTATCTATCTTCTATCTATCTATCTATATCTATCTATCTATCTATCTATCTATCTATCTATCATCTATCTATCTATCTATCTATCTATCTATCATCTATCTATCTATCTATCTATCTATCTATCTATCTATCATCTATCTATCTATCTATCTATCTATCTATCTTCTATCTATCTATCATCTATCTATCTATCTATCTATCTATCTATCTATCTATCTATCTATCTATCTATCTATCTATCTATCTATCTATCTATCATCTATCTATCTATCTATCTATCTATCATCTATCTATCTATCTATCTATCTATCTATCTATCTATCTATCTATCTATCTATCTATCTATCTATCTATCTATCTATCTATCTATCTATCTATCTATCTTCTATCTATCTATCTATCTATCTATCTATCTATCATCTATCTATCTATCATCTATCTATCTATCTATCTATCTATCTATCTATCTATCTATCATCTATCTATCTATCTATCTATCTTCTATCTATCTATCATCTATCTATCCATCTATCATCTATGTATCTATCTATCTATCTATCTATCATCTATCTATCTATCTATCTATCTATCTATCTATCTATCTATCTATCTATCTTCTATCTATCTATCATCTATCTATCTATCTATCTATCTATCTATCTATCTATCATCTATCTATCTATCTATCTATCTATCTATCTATCTATCTATCTATCTATCTATCTATCATCTCATCACTTTTTATCACCACTTTTGACTTTCACGAAGAGATCGGATTTGTCAGAAACAGTATTAGGGTCTCCTGCTTGGGCAGGGAGGGGGGTTTGTACTAGATGACCTACAAGGTCCCTTCCAACTCTATTCATCCATCATCTAATCATCTCTCATTTGTCTCTTGACTAAAGAAGATCAGAGAGCGAAAGGCGGCCACAGTGAAGACCTGTCAGGTATCAGCAAGACCGCAGCCCATGCGCAGGATCAATGGAGGGCGATGAGCCGTGTTTTTGGCTTGCATTCCAGGGCACCTTCTCCTGGGACTCGGAGCCTCAGGTTGGAGCAAGCAACAGATGGTAGCTGCAGGGACTCCTCCTCCCTCCCCATCTCTCTCCTGACCCCCCCCCTTCCCCGCCCCCGGGGTCCCAGCTCTCTAAGCAGAGCTGGGGTGGGGGTGGGGGGTGGGAGGGATTGTAGGTGGAATTAGCTCATCGTTTCCTCCAGCTTTGCTCCATTAGCAGAACTTGGGAGAAGAAACTTCCGCTCATATTTCTCTATCTAGCTCATGAATCTCATTTCCCAAGACAAGAGAAAGAGATGGTTTAAGGCTGCTCAGCTGGCCTCTCTCTCTCTCTCTCTCTCTCTCTCTCTCTCTCTCTCTTTCTCTCTTTCTCTCCCTCTGTTGAAAGCCTGGGAAACTGGGTTAGGACAGGCAGCGGCTTCCAGGCTGTGTCCAAGAGGTTTGGACATTGGCTGGCTCTGCAACTTGGCTCTTCCTTGGAGCCTCTTCTGGCTCACGGCCTTCCTCCACAGTGCAGATTCTACGGGATGGCTTGCTGGTGATGGAGACAGAAGAAGAAAGGGTGGTGAAGGGTGGAAGGACAGGACACCCCTGGCTTTGCTCATCCGTTTTAAATACCATCACGCGCAACATCTCTCTCTTTCTGAAAACCGGCTGCCTGGTGGAGGGCACGTCTTGAGTGACCACCAGGCGCCCTATCTTCAGGTGAGACTAGAACGGAACAGAATAACAGAGTGGAGGTCTTCTAGTCCAACCCCCTGCCTAGGCAGGAAACCCTACACCACTTCAGACAAAGGGTTATCCAACATCTTCTTTAAAGGTGTCCAGTGTTGGAGCATTCGCAACTTCTGGAGGCAAGTTGTTCCACTGATTAATTGTTGTAATTTCTCCTTAGTTCCAGGTTGCTTCTCTCCTTGATGAGTTTCCATCCGTTGCTTCTTCTCCTTCCTTCAGGTGCTTTGGAGGATAGCTTGACCCCTTCCTCTCTGGGGCAGCCCCCCAAATATTGAAAAACTGCTATCCTGTCTCCCCTGGTCCTTCTCTTCCCTAGATTAGCCAGGCCCGGTTCCTGCAACCATTCATCATCTGTTTTAGCCTCCAGTCCTCTAATCATCCTGGTTGCTCTTCTCTGCACTCTTTCTAGAGTTTCAGTATCTTTTTTACATCATGGCGACCAAAACTGAATGCCGTATTCCAAGTGTGGCCTTACCAAGGCCTTAGAAAGTGGTATTAACACTTCATGGGACCGGCTCAAGGTTGACTCAGCCTTCCATCCTTCCAAGGTCTGTAAAAAGAGGAACCAGATTGATTGGGCGCAAGGGGCTGACTCTGTAAACCGCTTAGAGAGGGCCCGAAAGCGTTAGGAAGCGGTACATGTTTGCTATTGCTAAGGAAGGAAGGAAGGAAGGAAGGAAGGAAGGAAGGAAGGAAGGACATTTGTTACAATGCAATATTTTAGGCTCTGCCCACTGCCCAAAGTTTGATCCTGACCGGCTCCAGGTGGACTCAGCCTTCTATCCTTCCGAGGTGGGTCAAATGTGGACCCAGATGGTTGGGGGCAAGAGGCTGACTCTGTAAACTGCTTAGAGTGGGGCCGTAAAAGGACTATAAAGCAGTATATAAGTCTAAGCGCTGTTGGTATTGCTCGGCTAAGATTCCCCCCCCCCAATTCCTGCCTCCGTCCATCTCCGTCCATCTGGCCAAGCGGTTGGTGAGGACCAGCAAGTCCAGGTCATCCCAGATGAATTCTGGTGAGGACGAGCAAGAAAGAGACACCTGTGGGGGAGACAATGTCTCGTGTTTGTGGGAACGCCTCCCCCAGCCTCAAACCCGTGCTGTCAGGGCAATTTCCCAACTCTGCAGACCTGGACGTAGTAAATCCTCCCTTCTCAGGAGACCCAGCAATCCATCCCCATCGCCTCCGAGGCAGGAGACCAACCAGGCAGCTGTTCCTGATTTGGAGCCTGTGGAATCAAGGAGGCCAGGACGGAGGAGAAATGTGTTTTCCATTTGTCTCCTGGTGCTGCTGAAAGAGAAGGAAGAGAGAGAGAGAGAGAGAGAGAGAGAGTGACCTCGCTGGCGAGCTCCACAAGGCCCATTGTTCTAAGACAGACCAAGCCGATGGTAGCTTGGAAGTCTTCCTGCCGCCCCCCCAAAAGTGGTAAACAGAACCAGCCCTCCGCGGCTGCAGGTTTGGCCTTTCCCACAATAGGCAAGGAAGAGACGGCGGGGGACGACTGGCATCTCACTGGACCCTCACATCATCCTGTTCCGTCACGTCTGGGTCTCCAGCCCGAGAAGCCCACCGTCTTAACCACCAAACCACTCAGAATAATAGATAGCTAGATAGAAAAAAGCCCACTGTACCATCTTGATGATTTGGGGCGGGGGGGTAACTGACATCCTATCCCGCTTCTTTGACAGAATAACAGAGTTGGAAGGGGCCTTGTAGGTCATCTAGTCCAATCCTCTCCCAGAGACCCTACACCATTTCGGACAGACGGCAATCCAGTCTCTTCTTGAAAGCCTCCAGGGATGAAGCTCCCACCACTTCCGAAGGCAACTTCTGTTCCATTGGTTGATTGTTCTTCCTGTCAGAAAGTTTCTCCTTATTTCCAGGTTGAATCTCTCTCCTTGGTCAGTTTCCATCCATTATTCCTTGTCTGGCCTTCAGGTGCTTTGGAAAACAGCGTGACCCCTTCCTCCTTTCTGTGGCAGCCCCTCAAATATTGGAAGACCGCTATCCTGTCTCCCCTGGTCCTTCTCTTTCCTAGACTAGCCAGGCCCAGTTCCTGCAACCGTTCTTCATATGTTTAGCCTCCAGTCCCCTCATCATCCTGGTTGCTCTTCTCTGCACTCTTTCTAGAGTCTCAACATCTTTTCTTATAGTGTGGTGACAAAAACTGGATGCAGGACTCTAGGTGTGGTCTTGCAGGAGCCTCACACCATCCCATTGCATCGTCCGGGTCTCCAACGTGGGCTGCCAGCTTTCCAGCCAAGAAACCCATCGTCTTAACCACTGAGCTGCCATGCCACCCAGATAGATAGATAGCTAGATAGAAAAAAACCCAAGTGTCATCTTGATTTTTGGGTGACATCCTACAGATGCCTCTGGCTTCACACCCACTGCTTTCTCTCGACACAAAGGAAGAGATTAGTTTAACAGGGTGGGTGGGAGGGGAAAGGGTTTTTTCCCCCCCTTAATTAAAAGAAACAATTAAAGGACAACATGCAGACTGTGTTACTGGGATAATCACGGAGTCCTCATTAAACATCTTTCGCTGCTTCTGGACTAACTACACATTGAGGCCGAAGAAAAAGGATCTTGCTTGGAAAATAAATCGCCTTGGGTTTTTTTTTCCCTCCATCCTGCAGAGCAGGGAATTCTTAACATAGTTATGTTTTCCATATTCTGGGAAATAGAATGGGCCTGAAAGATGTTGATGGATGGTTGTCAGTTTTGCAATTTATTTATTTACTTCCAGTGCAAAAAAGAACCATAGCTCTGGCGGACATCTTTTGGGGTGTCTGAGAATTTCAGGGTGCCCTGTTTAATTTAAAAAAACAAACAAACAGCTAAGAGTAACCTTCCACAATTTTTTTAAAATCGATTTTTTTACTGGTTTTCTCTTTATATGCAATCAGTGTATAATGAATCAGTGTATAATTTATAGGCTGTTAATGAACAGCCTATAAACAGTCTATTTGTTTGCATTTTCTCGTTTCCACCCCTGTCGTCCAACCATTGATAAAACAAGTCCCCAGCTGGATAATATTCTCTATCTTCTTTTTTGTCTTTTAACTTCAGTGTTAGTCTGTCCTTCTCTGCACAGTCCAATAATTTTTTTAATCATGTCTTCTTCCGTAGGTGTTTTCTCGCTTTTCCAATCTTGTGTGTAATTACAATTCTTGCTGCTGTTAAAACATGGCGCATAGTTTTGTTTTTTTGAACCGTTTGCTTTGACGTCAGTTTGCAGATTTAAAAGATGTAGTTTGGAAGGCTTCCCCATCTCTCTGCTACAGCAATTTACCACTCAGGTATGTGTACCTGTTATTATCTCAGTATCATTGGTTAGTTTACCAGCCAGTCCAGTTGGCACATGGAAAGGACTGGGCGTGTATAATTTTATTATTATTATTATTAATTATTATTATTATTATTATTATTATTATTATTATTTGGCTTTGGGGGACAACTTAGAAACAACAAATAAACAAACCTGGTGGGATGACTGAGCATCTCCTTGGCAAACAAGCATGTAAGAAGTTTAACAGAACAGAACAGTAGAGTTTGAAAGGACCCTTCAAGTCTTCAAGTCCAGCCCCTTCCTCAGGCAAGAGACTCTATACTATTTCAAAGAAATGGCTGCCCAGTCTCTTCTTGAAAACCTCCAGTGATGGGAGCAGCCACACCTTCCACTGAGTTCAGGTAGTCCTCGACTTACAACCGTTCACTTTGAGACGGTCCAAAGTTACAACGTCACTGAAAAAAAAAAAAGACTTATGGCCATTTTTCTACACTTAACGACCATTGCAGCCTCCCCACGATGATGTAATCAAAATCCAGGTGCTTGGAAAGTGACTCATATTTATGACGGTTACAGATTTTGGGACCTTCTGACAAGCAAAGTCCATGGGAAAGCCGGATCCATTTAACGACCGGGTTCCTAATTTAACCACTGCAACAATTCACTTGTGGTGAGAAAGTTTTCATAAAATGGGGCAAAGCTCACTTAACAAATGTCTCACTTAACGACATCAGATTTGGGGCTCAGCTGTGGGTGTAAGTCAAGAACTATCTGTAATTGTTCTCGCATTGTTAGGAAATTTCTCCTTAGTTCCAGGTTGCTTCTCTCCTTGATTAGTTACCATCCGTTGCTTCTTGTCCTGCCTTCAGGGGCTTTGGAGAATAGCTTGACTCCCTCTTCTTTGGGGCAGCCCCTCAGATATTGGAAGACTGCTCTCCTGTCTCCCCTAGTCCTTCTTTTCATCAAACTAGAATGGAATAGAATAGAATAGAACAGAATAACAGAGTTGGTAGGAACCTTGGAGGTCTTCTAGTCCAACCCCTCTGCCCAGGCAGGAAACCCTTCAGACAAAGGGTTATCCAATCTCTTCTTAAAAACTTCCAGTGTCGGAGAATTCGCAACTTCTGGAGGCAAGTTGTTCCACTGATTCATTGTTGTAATTTCTCCTTAGTTCTAAGTTGCTTCTCTCCTTGATCACTTTCCGCCCATGGCTTCTGGTCGTGCCCTCAGGGGCTTTGGAGAAGGGCTTGACCCCCTTCTTCTCTGGGGCAGCCCCTCAGATATTAGAACATTGCTATCCTGTCCCCCCCTCGTCCTTCTTTTCATTCAACTAGACATACCCGGTTCCTGCAACCCACCTTCGTACATTCTCTTCTCTTCTGCATTGCAAACCGCTGGAAAGGACGATGAGGTGTGTTCCTCCCGCAACGTGCTTTCCAGGTGGTGTCAGAAAGGTGGATTCCAGCCAGGCCCTTTTTTGCTTTGAGGAAGGAACATGCCAAACCTCCCCCTCCCACCACCTTTGTCAATTGGGGAGGGGGTGGGGGAAAGAAAGCAAGGGCTGTGGGGGCAGCAGGCAAGGGGAGGAACCGGCTTATTCTCTACGGAAGCAAACGTTCCACCTTTGCCAAGGTGGCTTTTGAACGGCGGGTTGTTTATCCCCTACAGCGTCTTCGGTTCACCACGTCTGAGGGAGCCGGGCAAGTAGCAACCAGAGTTAAAGGATTGTCTGAAAGATAAACCCTCCTTTTTTTTTTCCTGCTCATCCAAGAGGAACCGCAGGGCTGGGCTCGGCTGTTGTTTGTTCAGCGGGGTTGGAGTGCTTGGCTGCGTGGCGGTGGCAGCCGGGTTAAATCACCCACTCGATCCGGGATACCCAGCAAGAGGGATCTTTGCACGTTGAGGCTCCCGTGTGGATTTTTCTCAAGGGAGAAAAATCACCTGGAAAGACCAGTTGAATAAAATCAATACAGCCAAAAGGCAGGTGGCTGCCTCCTGCCTGCCACCGAAAAAAGGGACTCACACTGGGTGAAACCAGGCTCAATAGCGGGAACTGGGAGGGGGATCTTGGAGTCTTAGTGGACAGCCAGCTAAACAGCAGCCAGCCGTGTGCAGCAGCAGCCAAAAAACCTAATGCAATCCTAAGTTGCATTAACAGAGGGATACAATCGAGATCCAGGGACGTACTAAGACCACTCTATACGCCTAGAGTACTGCATCCAGTTTTGGTCACGACATTATAAAAAAGATGGTGAGACTCTAGAAAGAGAGCAGAGAAGAGCAACCAGGATGATTTAGGGGACTGGAGACTAAAACACATGAAGAATGGTTGCAGGAACTGGGCCTGGCTAGTTTAAGGAAGAGAAGGACCAGGGGAGTCAGAATAGCCGCCTTCCAATATTTGAGGGGCTGCCCCAGAGAGGAGGAAGGGGTCAAGCTATTTTTACAAGGCATCTGAAGGCCAGACAAGGAATAAAGGATGGAAACTGATCAAGGAGAGATTCAACCTGGAAATAAGGATAAACTGGCTGACAAGAAGAACAATCAACCATTGGAACATGAAAGTTGCCTTCAGAAGTTGTGGGAGCTTCATCACTCGAGACTTTCAAGAAGAGACTGGACTCCCATCTGTCAGAAATGGTGTAGGGTCTCCCACTTGGGCAGGGGGGTTGGACTAGATGACCTACAAGGTCCCTTCCAACTCTGATTATTTATCTTCTTCAAGCAACAGAAACAAGTTTTGGGGTCACCCTTCTTCCCTATTTGTTTGCTTGAAGCTTTGGCACTTTCTGGAATCATGGGTTTGGATTTGCAGGGACCCCAAAACTTCCTTTTTCTTCCCCGCTCCACTGGACTCGTAATCAAACATTTTTTTCCAATTAAAAGGAGACAAAAACAGGGAACTGACATGCTGGGGGAGGCAAGTGCCAGACGCAAAGCTCATGTTTATCGATAGGAATCCCCACACCCTCCAGCAGTCACAAAAATCTCACTTGACGTGGCACAAGTCTGGGGAACTTATGTTTTCTTTTTCTTCCAAACATGCAAGGAGAAATAATTGGGGATGCTGGCAGATCCAGAAATAACTTTATACCCTAGGGTTTGCTTTGCATAGGTTGTTTTTAAGGCCCTGTGAAGAAATCAGTAAGGAGCTCATGGAGAATAGAAGAAAAACAGAGTTGGAAAGGACCTTGGAATTTGGAAGAGTTTTTTTATTTATTTCTTTTACGAATGGTTAGATAAAAGATTAAGAATTTGAAATATGTTGTAGTAGCAATAACACAATGCAACTGATTGTGTTTGAATAAGTAATAATATGCATATAACTTAGTAAATATTGGGACCTGTTCTTGAAAGATAAACTGGGATTGAAACGAAAATTTTAAGGATGATACGATGATGTAACAATAGGACATAAATGGTTGATTAGAGTAAACGATGAACATAAATAAATAAGATATGTATAATAATATTAGTATATGCACAAGATAGATGTACCCAACTGACACGCTGTAAAACTGAAAGATGGTTTAGTTGTTTTTGTTGTAAAAATTAAAAAAAAAAACAATTTAAGAAAGGAAGTTGGAAGAGGTCTTTTAGTCCTACCCATCCTGTTCAAGGAGGAAACCTTCTGACATTTTAGACAAATTGTTATCCAATCTCTTCTTTAAAGAACCTCCGGTGATGGGGAGCTACAAAACTTCTGGAGATCCCACACTCTCTTTTAAGATGAATGTTCTTGAATGTCCTAGTGAGAAAGGACTAGTCATCACTGTTGGCATTTTTAATCTCAAGGAGACCTCTTGGGTGTTCCTCAAGGTCAAAGAAATGGCTCCAACCCATCAGCTGGTGTCAAATAAGAGCCCACCCACCCACCCCCAATCTGAAGAAGACCTTCTAATCCATCTCCTACTTCTTCATGGTCCACCTCAAGCTGTAAACATTTGCAGGAATTGGATACGCCTAGTTTAATGAAAAGAAGATTAAATAACACAGTTATAATCCAATAGTAATAGTAGAGTAACGTGTGTTATTTATTAATTAATATATCATCTATAAGAGATAAGAAATACTTGCCGTTTATTATTGCTTATTATGAACTATCAAACCTCATATCAAATGTAATAGAAAGAAATACTGTATGTTTACTGTTCTATTTGTACATTTACTATTGTTTATTTCTGTATATTTGTATGTTTGCATCTTTTTAATTTTTTGCAAATAAAGTTCATTTTAATAATTAAAAAAAAAAAGAACTAGGGGTGACATGATAGCAGTGTTCCAGTATTACCACAAAGAGGAGGGACAGGGGTCGGGCTATTCTGCAGAGCACCTGAACGCAGGACAAGAAGCAACGAATGGAAACTAACCAAAGAGAGAAGCAACTTAGAACTAAGGAGACGTTTCCTGATGGGGAGAACCAATAACCAGTGGAACAGGTCACATTCACATTTCACATTGCCTCCAGAGGTTGTGAAATGTGAATGCTCCAACACTGGAAGTTTTTAAGAAGAGATTTGTCTGAAATGTGATAAGGTTTCCTCCCTGGGCAGAAGGTTGGACTAGATCAGTGGTCACCAACCAGTGGGCCGGGAAACATGCTGCATGCAAGGAAAGTAGCCAAAGTCTTTCTTTCTCTCCCCCAAACTCTGCCAGAAATGAGTCTTTGGGACCCTGCAAGGCCTCCTGCTCCAAGAGGCTGCACTGGCACGGCAAGTCTCACAAAGACTCATTTCTGGTGGAATTTGGGGGAGAGAAAGAAAGAAAGGCTTCTGCCGCTTCTGCTGTTTTCCTTGCATGGAGCCAAAAGTCTCTCTCTCTCTCTCTCTCTCTCTCTTTTTCTCTCTGAGAACAGAGCTGGAGACAGTATCCTGTGATCCCAAATAAAGAACGATCGATCGGTAGGACAACGGGGTGGGGAATTTTCATGCAGACTTTTTTTTGTGGGGGGATTTTCCCAGGGTCTCTGGTTCTGGGGATTTAAAATTATGAGTTTGGCGGTCCCTGTGGTCCAAAAGCTTGGCGACCCCTGGACTAGAAGACTCCAAGGTCTCTTCCAACTCTTGTTATTCAGCTACTCAGGGTTTCCTATCCCAAACTCGGGCTCAGGAGGGGAGGACCAGAAGGCAGGAGTGACACCATCTACAGCAAGCACCAGCCAAGTTCCATCTGTCAAGTGTTAAAGAGCAGGGGCTGCCTAATTTCCCCTTAACAGCTCTGCTTTTGTTGCCTGGAGGAACAGCAGTGGATGCACCGGGAGCTTAATGAGATACACGCAGCTGGGAAAAGTTCCCATGGACTAGTTCACAGCCTCCTTTTACCTTGTCTCATCCCCTTTCGCATCTGGCCGGCAGGATTCATCACTGTTTAACTAGCCTTCCCCTCCCTTCCCTTGCCCACCTGCTGTCTCTCCTGAGCCTCACAACCCTGGGAATTTTAGAAATCCCTCCGGGAGCAGATGGCTCTAGGACCTCTTCCCTGTGGGAGAAGAGAGGAGGAGGCCCGGGCTTCGGGCTCACTTCTGCTCCTGATGGTCACGGAAAACAAACACAATTCTGCACGATAACAGCACTCCAGCCTGATAGCGAAGTGATAATTATTGGAACCGAGTCAAAAAAAAAAACGAGTCGAGGACTTAGCAAGCGAAATCTTCCCAGCATCCAGTCCAAGCAATTTTATTCGATTATCCCCTTTGTAGCTGGTCCAGTGAGTTGTTGTGGTTTTTATTAAAAAAATCGTTTTTTCAGTTTGCCAACTTACCAGAAATCAGATTTATTCCAGATGCCTCTCTTGTTGAGCGACTCTGGAAACACTTAACTTTTTTTTTTTTCCCCTCTACTTCTTGCACACTGGGTGCAAGCGTGTGCATGTATTTGTACATGGCCCATGTTCAGAATGTGCCATAGTCTGGGGTTGGAGGTTTATTTTGAAGGTGGCTGTGTTATGTTTGTCTAGGTTTTTCTTTGCCTGGAAACGTATTTCTCCACTTTTTGGTGTGTGTTTTAATTGGCCAAAGAGAGGCCAATTGCAGCACAAAATCTTGGAAATGATGATTTCCCAATGTGATGTTCCTTCCTTCATAGAAGCCAATTTCAATTTCCTGCGAAGGTTGTTTAAAATAGAATAGGATAATGGGATTAAAAAGCCAGATTTAAGCTATGATAATGTTACTGGGAATATGATTCACTGTGCAACATCAGCCAAGGGATTTAAGATCTGAGTTCCTTTTCTCCATCTAGTCTTCCCCTTCCTTCCACCTCCCCCAGAAATATTTTTTTTGGGTGCGGGGGGAGGAGTGGAAGTTTAGCCTGGTCACTTCTGCCTTTTGCCACCGAAATGTCACACGTCTCTGAATATCTTACGGTGTTATTCACTGTCCTTCCCTAATGTGGTGACTCGATTTGTAAATCCCCAAAGCCTTGTGTGGAAATTGCTGCGAGTGCCATCACCTTGACTAGCCCTGAGAAACAATGTGCACAGCTAAAGAGCCAGAACTTTGACACTTTGGAAGTTAAAGTCAACAACTCGACACTTTGTAGGTTGACCAACATCTTCTCGCTGGTGTTGACAGAACTGTATGAAGATATGAAGCAGATGGCCCCTTGTGACTTCCAAAGGCGCAGCTCAGGCCTGTAAATGCTCTTTCTCTCTCTCACACACACACATATAAAAAAAGGGGGAGAAATTGGGTGCCAAATATTTGGAGGTCTAAATGTCCAATTTTGACCTTAGAACATTCTACCCCAAGCTCAGGAAAATGTGAACCTAGAACTAAGGAGAAAATTTCCCTGATGGTGGGAACAATTAACTAGTGCAACAACTTGCCACCAGAAGTTGTGGGGTCTCCAACTCCAGAGGCTTTGAAAGGAGGGATTGGACAACCCTTTGTCTGAAATGGTATAGAGTCTACAGCCTCAGCAGGGGGCTGGATTGGAAGACCTCCAAGGTGCCTTCCAAGTCTGTTAGTCTGTTTCTTTTGAGCCTCTTCCCGGGCCCATTATCCAAATCTGGGCCATGCTGTCTCAGATCTAACTGTTCTCTAGACAACGTTAGGAGCCGCAAGGGTTAGAATGTGGTATTGCAGGTTAACTCACTGCTCACTGTCAGCAGTTCAATCCTGACCAGCTCAAGGTTGACTCAGCCTTCCATCCATCCAAGGTGAATAAAATGAGGACTCAGGGGGCAAGGTGCTGACTCTGTAAATCACTTAAAGAGGGCTGTAAAGCCCTCTGAAGTGCTGTATAAGTGCGATTGCTATTGCAGGCAGACTCTGCCTTACTGCTTGGAGTTCGATCCTGACCGGCTCAAAGTCGACTCAGCCTTCCATCCTTCCGAGGTCAGTAAAACGAGGACCCAGATTGTTGGGAAAGATATCTCACTCGGTCTCCCAAGGTCTTTCCCACAGGCCATTAATCTGTCCTATCTGCCAGGAAGGGAAGTTGGCAACCCCAAAAGGTGGCTGGACTTCGTAGGAACTGGGTAGATCCCTCCTGTCCCTTTGAGAGCCGCCTACTCATCATCAGAAGGAGAACAACCCTCATTAGGATGCTAGTCGTGTGCTTCCCTTTGGCAGGTTTCCCTCGTGCACTTGGACGCCACACCAGTTCTCACCATTCTGCCAGTCTCTTCCAGGCGGATGTAACCTTCTATTCTTCTGCCCGGCTTCTCACTGGAGTATCTGTCCCAATTAAGAGCCTCCTGGCACCATTGCCCTGGCAAGGCAGATCTCTGCTGGCCAGCTCCCCCTTCCTCGTCTCCTTGCATGGCTCTCAAGACCAAGGACGCCCGAACAAAGAGGTCTCAGTCCTCCTTTTGTGCAGAGAGTTTCTGGCTGATTAACTGTAACATGGTGGCACTTTCCACTCGACTGGAATGGTGAATACAATAAAGGATTCAGGAGGAATGGGGGTATTCCTCTCCCCAAGTTGTTGTTCTCGGGGTAATTGACCACTTTTGCCCTTCCATGAGAGGGAGATGTTGCTTTGGAAACAGCCTAGGTTCTTAGAGGCCTTGTTTTTGGGGGAGAGCTTTTTCTTCTGTCGGAGGAGATCAACGTTTGGTGTTCTTTCATGGCTAAGACTAATTAGGAATCCTGAAGGCGATGTGGAAATTCCTGACTGATTCATCCAGAAGGAGATTTGCATCAGGGACGGGAAGCAGCCCAACGGAGAAGGAAGAAACTGGGTTCAGGAATCCAGTCCATTGAAGCAGAAAGTTGGGACAATAGTGACTCAGCCCGTTGAGCAGTATTGGTGACATGTTGAGGTCCACCATGTCAGCTTGGAAGCCATTTTTCTTTGGAGGCTGCTGGCCTGCCACATTCAGTGCCTGGGAATTTGGGGAGGGGGATTTCCAAGAGCGATGGAAGAATAGCCGCAACAACATTCCTTTCTCAGAAAGTTAAGGACATGTTACCCTGCACCTGGAGGGGAGTGCTTGGGGATAGTCTCCAGTTGGAATGAAGTAATGATGGGACCATCTGATGAACTATTTAGGGCACAGGGGTTGGATTTTGGATTCTCTTTTTAAAAAATTATTACTTTTTAAATATATACATACAACAAACCATTCCATTTCAATTGTGCATCGACTTGGGTACATATTTCAATTATTTGAGCATTATGAGTAATGTTCTTCTTATCAAATCTAACAATACAACAATAATCATATTCCCATATACATAGTAAGATCACACATGATAACTTTGCTTAAATTTCTCTAATTGCTCTATAAATACATCAAATCTTTTTTAAGTTGTTCTATTCTCCGTCCATTGATAAAACACATTCCATACCATGTAATATTCCGTTTCTTCTTTTTCTTTTACGACTTTTCTTCCCACAGTGTTAAAGTGAATCCCTGCAGTTGTGATGTTAGCAACACGGTTGTACTGTAAAGGGATTTTAGCGTCTCTGTTGACTTTACTGGTCAGAAGGTCGACAAAAAAAAAAAAAAAAGGATCCCTTAACAACCCCACCCCCACCGGGATGCTGCAACCGTCATAAAGGTGAACCAGTTGCCAAGAATCCAAATTTTGATCATGTGATCCTGGGGAAGCTGCAACGAAACGATCGTAAGGGTGAAAAACGGTCATAAGTCACATTTTTTTTCCCAAAGTTTTGTTGCAACTTTCCTCGCTAAACGAAAAGTTGTAAGGGTGAAACCCACTTTGAGCTTAGCTGGGATACCTGCTTTCTCCCTGCAAACTGCAGCCAGGAAGGGTGGGGGGATCCCTTGGGGATCTTTGGATCCCCAAAAAACCCCATCCTTGTTCATGGCACTTTGCAAGGGCAGGAAGTCTGTAGGTGGGTTGCTGGATTCCGCAATTCCGCTGCAATTTTCGGCGGGTATGTTTTCTTTTTAAAAGAGGACAGGAGGGTCATGTCTGTTGACTGTAGTCAGTCTGTTTAATCTGCCATTGGAATCTGTTTCCTGCCTAAAAAACAAGGGGAAAGGACAACACCTATTTCTGGCAGACAACCTGCCCTGTTCCAGCTGGAGGGGGTTTGGGGAATTGGACAGGAAGTTCTTGGCGGGAACATGCAGGGAACCATAGGCTCCCTTTCCCCCCCCATTTTTCGGGTGGGTGGGATGGTAGGAGACCTCAAGCATTCTGAAGATATCCAGAGTTGAAACTTAGAATCATACAGCTGTAGGGCTCGAAGATAGATGATAGATAGATAGATAGATAGATAGATAGATAGATAGATAGATGATAGATAGATGATAGATAGATAGATAGATAGATAGATTGACTGATAGATAGATGATAGATGGATGGATAGATAGATAGATAGATAGATAGATAGATAGATAATAGATAGATGATAGATGGATGGATGGATAGATAGATAGATGATAGATAGATAGATAGATAGATAGATGATAGATGATAGATAGATAGATAGATAGATAGATAGATAGATAGATAGATAGATAGATGATAGATAGATAGAATTCTTTATTGGCCAAGTGTGATTGGACACACAAGGAATTTGTCTTGATGCAAATACTCTCAGTATACATAAAAGAAAAGATACATTCACCAAGAGTCAGGAATCATAAGGTACAACACTTAATGATAATCATAGGGTATCAAGCAAGGGACCTTGGAGGTCTTCTAGTCCAACCTCTGCCCAAGGAAAGAGTCCTGATACAATCCCAGTGCCAGGATTCCAGCAATCGCTCTAATTAAATCATGATTCTCCAGCCAAACTTCCAATAAGCTTCCAAGGATTCATTAGAGGTGACTTACTGGCACTGCCCTTTATGAAATCAACTCTGGCATATATAATTTACTGCCCCCTGTGACCCTGTTTCTCTCATCCCCCCCACCAGGTGTGTCATAAATCAGATTCTCCAATTGAGCACGTTCATGGGCTGGGTGTCACCATTCGCATTCTCCAATTAAATATATTCGTGGGCAAAAGCTCTGGTAGTTTAGTTACAATCTTTTAAAGATAAAGAGTTGGAATATACTTTTGCTCCCCCCCCCCTTTTATGGCACCTACTAAAACAGGCATGGGAATGTTTTATGAGTTGACCCCCCCAGACAAAAGGTTCTCCTGTCTCTTCTTGAAAACCTCCAGGGTTGGAGCGCCCACAACTTCCGAAGGCCTCCACTCATTCATTTTCCTCATTGTCAGGAAATTTCTTCACTCATTCATTTTCCTCATTGTCAGGAAATTTCTTCATTTAAGGTTGGATCTCTCCTGAACAAACTTCCACCCATGATTTCTTCCTTGCCCTCAGAAGCTTTGGCGAAGAAGTCAACCTCTTCATCTCTGTGACGGCCCCTCAAGGACTGGAAGACATCTCTTGTTGTCCAGTCTTTATTTGTGGTGGTCATCGAACATCTCACAGAATAAACAGAGTTGGAAGGGATCTTGGAGGTCTTCTAGTCCAGCCCCCAGCTCAAACAGGAGACCCTGCACCACTTCAGACAAATGGTTCTCTAATATCTCTTTTTGAAAACCTCCAGTGTTGGAGCATTCTCAACTTCTGGAGGCAAGCTATTCCACTGATTAATTGTTCGTCCTTTCAGGAAATGTCTCCTTAATTCCAGGTTGGTTCTCTCCTTGATTAGTTTCCAACTATTACTTCCTGTCCTGCCTTCAGGTGCTTTGGAGTAAAAGTTTACCCTCTCTTTTTTTTGTAGCAACCCTCAAATATTGGAACATTGCTACCACGTCACCCCTAGTCCTAATCATGACCAATTCCTACAACCGTTCTTATATTTTAGCCTCCAGCCCGCTGATCATCTTTGTTGCTCTTCTCTGCACTTTTTCCAGACTCTCAACAACTTCTTTATATTGTGTCCACCAAAATTGCATTTTCCTTTTATTGCATTTTCCTTTATTTATTTCACTTTTATTAGCAATTGCTAATTGACAGACAGGATTCTGTTTAACAGCAACTGAGCTGGGATGGGAGATTGGCTGTCTTTCAAAAACTGGATGCACGGAGAATGCTGCCCTCTCAAACCTTCTGCAACTTCACAGCCTCAACTTACCCGTTGGTGAAAAGCTTCTCTCTGTTGTCTCTCCCTCCCTCTTTAATGCAGCTCTCTGTGTCATCGGAGCATCGTGGAGAAACCGTTGCAATGTGCAACTCGAAGGCTTTTTTTTTTGAAAAAAAACAAACCACGCACCATCAAGAAAGAGTAATGAGCTGTCGCTGCAATTTTTGCAGATTGCGTATTGTTGGGAGAACTTCCACGAGACGAGGCTGAGCTATACGGCTGGTATGTATACATTGTTTATCCTCCCATCAATTGCACATACCAGGCATGGATGAAGGATCTCCAGATGGGGGAAAACCTCTGTAGAGCACATCTGGTCTAAGGCTTGGAGGTCTCCCATCCATGGAAAAGAATGGAGCTCCATTAATGCACCAGTGACATCACTCGGTGTACGGTAACTGCAGATGTGGCAGCTTCGGGGGTGGGTGGGTTTCCCCTCATCCATCTGACAGGGAATAAATTACACATGGCAAGTTGATGGATGATGCCAATCACACATCAGGCATGTTTAAGTCCCAGGGATTGTGTCTGATTTCATCCAAGCTTGCAGGCAGCAAATTGCAGATTGATTCTGGATCAGTTAAGGGGATGGTATTTAACAGAAAGAATTGTCATGTTCTGTATCTGGTTAGGAATAGTGTGAGTAACGTACGGCTGTGGAAATTGGACCATAAGGAAGGCTGAGGGCTGAAGAATGAATGCTTTCAAATTGTGGTGTCGGAGAAAATGCTTGAGAGGAGCCCAACTCATCATCATTCATCATTGTCTATCCACTGCAGGATGTTTTCAACCCAAATGGCCTTGAACTTCCCTTTGCCAGCTAGGCCCACCATACTTGCTTGATGCCATCAATCCACCTTGTTTTAGGCCTCTTTAGGCCTTTTTAATCAAGTGGAATCGATTAAGTTTGTATTGCTTGGATTGGATCGATTGTGAAGACTCTTGAGCGTCCCTTGGCCTGAAAGGAGATCCAACCAGTCGATCCTGAAGGAAACCAACCCCCAATTGTTCTTCAGATGATGAAGCTGAAGCTCAATTAACTTTGGCCACCAAATGAGAAGAGAGGAACTCCTTGGAGGAGACCCAGATGTTGGAGGAGACCCCCCCCCCCGGCTGTGTCATGAATCGGATTCTCCAAAGAAACACTGGCTGGGTGTCATCCATCACACTCTCCAATGAAGGTTTTTCGTGGGCAGAAGATCTGGTAGCCTAGGCTACAATCTCCACAAGATAAGCGTGGAATGTGCTTCTGCCCTTCATCTGCTGCACTGCTCCCTCAGGCCTTTCCGCCCCTCTTTCTTATGGCAACTCGGAAGCAAGTATAGGAATGATTTACGAGTTGACACCTAATGACTTTATGAAACTTTCAAGATTTATTCAGTGGTAAGTCCCACTGAGATCTAAGTGACATGTGGATGGCAGCCTCAGCCAAGTTTTAACCTGAGTTGCTTCGGAGTTTGCTATCCATCTCTATTGTTTTGATTTGATTTTTTGCTAGGGCTCACACAGATAAGCAGAGCCGACATCGATGCGGGCGATTCCTAGACCTCTGAATTGCACATTCTCTACAGAAAACAAAAGTAGGCCCAATTCATTCAGATTCCTTTAAGAGCCAAGAAGCCAAGCTTCTTTTAACCCCAACGGGAAAAACCAAATTGGAAGATTGCTCCACAGGACTCGGTCCTCTCCCAGCAACACGTCGCATGGACACACCGCCTGGGTAACACGCCCGGGTCAAAAAGTGGGGAATATTTTAAACCGGATTAAAAGCCAGCTGGGCCTCTTGAACCCTGAGTTGAAAAGGACTCGGAGAAGAAGAAAACCCGTTTCTCTCTGGCAACGCCTGGATGAGAGATACCCTTTCTCTATTGTTCGTTGACTTGGAGGCCTTTCAATTCCCAGAGCCAGAAGGATAATCGAGGCCCAACTGAGTCCTCGGGGAGAAAACCTAATCTCAGATACCGAGTCCTTTTTGAAAAGCGCCTCCTCCAAACAAGAGAGAAACGGAGAGCCAAAAGAAAGGGAAAAAAAAAAGAAAAGAAAAGAACTCAGTGTAAAAGAGTTTTGGGTCCCCTGAATCGGCGGACACCTGATTCCCATGCTTGGGGCACCGATTGTGAATGTGTCATTTTGTTTCCTGAAAGGCTAATGGAAAGAGAGGGTGCAGGGCTTCGTTTTTGACTCTCTCTCTCTCTCTCTCTCTGTCTCTCTCCAGCAATGCCAAAGTCTTCGCTTTGTTCCAAGCCAGGAAAGACTCAAAAGCAGAGGGGGAAATTAAAAAAAAAACGAACGGCATGGGGGCAGGAGGGAATGAGAGAACAAGAGGCTACGGCTGCCTTTGGCCCCCGGTGGAAGAGAAAATGGGTCAGTGGGTCTAGGATGACCAGGAGGGGTGGCAGCTCATCAGGGCCCGCCATCCCCTTCATCTTTGCCCCAGTAGCTGCAATCCTGTCACTTTGCTCTAAGGGTTCTGGCATTTTGCAACCTGGCTCCTTCCTTCCGCCCGTTTTCCTTTTCAAGAGGAGACATTGGACGCCTTGGTGCTCCCTGAGCCTGGTTGTTTTCTTGCAGATGTTTCGTTACCAAGCTTGATAACGTCATCAGTGCTAGAAGGGAGTGGGGGGTATGAGGAGGAGAAGGAGGAGGAGGAAGAAGACTGTTGGGGTCTTTGGTGCTCTCTGAGCTTAGTTGATTTCTTGTAGATGTTTCATGACCCAACTGGGTAACATCATCCATGCTAGAAGGGAATGGAGTTTGCAAGGGGGAGGAGGGGGAGGAGGAGGAGGAGGAGGAGGAAGAAGAAGGAGGAGGAGGAGAAGGAAGGAATGAAGGAAGAGGAGGAGGAGGAGGAGGGGGAAGAAGAAGAAGAAGAAGAAGAAGAAGAAGAAGAAGAAGAAGAAGAAGAAGAAGAAGAAGAAGAAGAAGAAGAAGAAGAAGAAGAAGAAACAACAACAACAACAACAATAATTAATAATAATAATAATAATAATAATAATAATAATAATAATAATAATAATAATAATAATAATATGGAGTCCCTGGTGCTCTCTGAGCTTGGTTGGTTTCTTGCAGACGTTTCATGACCCAACTAGGTAGCATCATCAGTGCTAGAAGGGAGGGAGGATTGCGAAATGTAGAAGAAAGAGAATGGGGGGAGGAGAAAGAGGACTGTGAGGTCCTTGGGGCTCTCTGAGCTTGGTGGTTTTCTTGCAGACGTTTCATGACCCAACTAGGGAACATCATCAGTGCTAGAAGGCAGTGGGATTTGCAGAGTTAATTTAATTCTTCCACTGCTTTCCTTGGTTTTCCTTTTCAGCATTTATCGAGTCTGAAGCAATTCAGCAGCTTTAGCCTAGCTGAGGCATCCCTTTGCATACTAGGCAGTCAGTCACTGTTTCTAATAATAATAATTATTAGATGATGTGTCCCTTAGAGAGAGAGTTACTTCAGTTTTTAATCCTGAATTCTTCAAGACAGTAACTCAATAATTCTACCAAAGTGGTCTACCTACCATGGGGAATCAGAACCGTTGTCATTTATTTTATAGAGGGCTTTTTTCTTTTTCTGAGGAAAAGACTTTTAAAAAAATTCCTGGGTTTTTACTTCTTTCTTCTTTCAGTGATTTGTCTCCTGCTGTTATACTGCTCTCATTTTTTGGCCTGTTTCTTTGAGTTAATTAGTTGTTATTGGACTGCTAAATTTATTCTTAAATGGAAGACAGATGTTTGTTTATGGAAAAATCTGCTTTCTGTGTTACGTTGGGTGTCGCTTGAAATGCAAAATGCAGATGGCGGGATAGAACTGCATTTCCTTCAATGCTTAGATCAGCAAACAGGGCTTTTTAGAGGAATAAGTTTAGAAAGAAAGCTGTGAGAAGTTCTGGAGGAGGAGGAGGAGGAGGAGGAGGAGGAGGAGGAGGAGAAGGAGAAGGAGAAGAAGAAGAAGAAGAAGAAGAAGAAGAAGAAGAAGAAGAAGAAGAAGAAGAAGAAGAAGAAGAAGAAGAAGAAGAAGAAGAAGAAGAAGAAGAAGTAGTAGTAGTAGTAGTAGTAGTAGTAGTAGTCTGGAAGTATTTTCTCTAAAAAAATTGATGGAAAGGTGGCTATTTTCATGAGCTACAGCTCACTTCATCAAGGTTTGGGAACTGCAGCCAACAAAATGTGGTGCCTTTGATTAAAATTATTTGAATGCAACCGAGGAAATAAACTGCAACTTACAAAAATTGTTACATTTGATTAAAATGTGGATGCATCAGAGGAAGTGAGTCGCAGATCACGAATGTTGTTGCCTTTGATTAAAATTCAGGTGCATCCGAGGAAGTAACCTGCAACTTACAAAAACTTTGGATTGAAACCTGGATGCATTCAAGGATGTAAGTGCATCTTACAAAAACTGATACCTTGGATGAAAATTTGGGTGCATCTGGGGAAGTGAGTTGCGGGTCAGAAACGCTAGTGCCCCCATTAGTTGGAAAAAGTGTGATTTTGATTGTAGAAATCACATACAGACCAAATCTTCTTAATTTACTGGCTATTTGGATTAAAGTGAGTTATAAACCAATTAGGAGTTTTGGAAGATTCCTTGTATCATTGGAAACAGCACCAAATTATTATTATTTAAACGTTTGAATTCTGACCCAATTAAAAGCACACAGATAACTTAGACTGGGTTAGGAATGTTAAGCAAAACAATGTTATAATAGCACTAGCACTTAGTCTTATATACCGCTTCACAGTGCTTTACAGACCCCTCTAAGTGGTTTACAGAGTCAGCCTCTTGCCCCCAACAATCTGGGTCATTATAATGATAATTCTTTATTTTGGAGAGATGGGTAAAATCTTATTTGTTTTCTTCTTTTCAAATATAAGCCGCCCCCTGGTCGCTCTGGGGGTCGGCAGCCTTGAAATCAAATCAAATGGATCAATGAATAAAAATGAAGAAGTCAAATCCCATCCCTTCTTGGAAGCCTGTTTGCTAGACTTTCTTTATCCCTTCCCAATACAGATTTTTTTTTTCCAAGTGTTTATTTGTATGTGGTTAAAAGATTAAATAACCTTTTCCTCAGGGAAAAAGTAGGAGGGATTTTTATCCTTGGTTAGCCCTGAGGGACACATTCCATCACAATGACAAGTTTGTACGCTTGGGGTTTTCTAAATGGTCTTTTCAGCAAAATGTATATATGTAATTATATATATATAAACCTGAAGAAACACTTTTTAGAAAACCAGCCAACCACCATGGCGCTCTACCCACAGCGATGGAGGATTTGAAACTGGTTGTATCTTGGAACGGTCAATTCCATCACGAAATAATTTCAGTTCAGTTCAACAGGCCTCCTGCATCTTTGCAAATCTCAAGGCCTCCCGTTCGCCCAACATGTTAAAGACATATTACTGCTTAGTTAGGGCTTAAGGCATTGAAATGAGAACAACCCTTGTCGCTTGGTTAACAGTCCAGGAGCTAGTTTGGTGTAGTGATTAAGATGTTGGCGGAAAAACCAGGAGACATGAGTTCTAGTCCTTTTCTTAAGCATGAAAGCCAGCTGAGTGACTTTGAGCCAATGACTAGGAGGCGGTGAATTCTAGTTCTGTGCTAGCCATCAACTCTGGCTGGGTATCTTTTGGCCAATGACTAGGAGACAGTGAATTCTAGTTCTCTAAGCCATAAAAGCTGTCTGGGTAACTTTTCGCCAATCATCAGGAGACAGTAAGTTCTAGTTCCTCCTTATATATGAAAGCCGAGTGACTTTGAGCCAGTCACTAGGAGGCGGTGAATTCTAGTTCTGCCCTAGCCATAAAAACTGGCTGGGTAACTTTTGGCCAATCATTAGGAGATAATGAATTCTAGTTCCACCTTAGATGTGAAAACAGGCTGGGTGAGCTTTGGCCAATCACCAGGAGACGGTGAGTTCTAGTCCTTTTCTTAAGTATGAAAGACAGCTGGGTGGCTTTGAGCCAATCAAACGTTTATTGTCAATGCACAACATGCGTATAATGAAATTGAGAATCACTAGGAGATGGTGAATTCTAGTTGTGAAAAGTCAGCTTGGGTGACATGCATGAAAAAGGAATCCCCTCCCACTGCCGGCTTTCACAGACCCTCAAAGCTTTCTCTCTGACACCTTGTGCTCCTGACACCAGGGGTGGGATTCAAATTTTTTAACAACCGGTTCTGTGGGGTGGCTAAGTTGGTGGGCGTGGCTTGGTGGTCATGTGAGTGGCTGGGCATGGCCAACTCCATATCACTCACATCAAGGCACGCATCTCCTCTCCTGGCCTCTCATGACTGTGGGGATGCTGCAACAGTCGTAAGTGTGAAAAATGGTCATAAGTCACTTTTTTTCAGTTCCATTGTAACTTTGAATGGTCCCTCCACACAAGCAAAGTACCAGCAAAGGAGGGGAAAAAAACCTCCAGAGAAGTTTCAGAGACAGGAAGTCTAGTCCTGCCAAGAATGCAATAAGGGTTAACGGAGAGGCAGTTTCTGTGAGCAACACCAGAATGTTTCCTTCCTGCCTTCCTTACAGGATTAGCCCTGTAATTTCTTCTAACAACCAGTTCTCCAAACTGCTTAGGTTAACAACCAGTTCTAGCGAATAGGTGCGAACTGGTAGAATCCCACCCCTGCCTGACACCCATCTCTCTGGGGTTACTAAGAAGTTTGGGGGTGTTGCTGGGGACGGAAGAATACCACAAGGGGAAGAGAGAGAGAAAAAAGAGAGAGAGAGAGAGAGAGAGAGAGAGAAAGAGGGAATTCCTGCAGGAGTTGCCACAAAACTCCATTCAACCGAGCAGAAAAGAAGAAATAAAATCTTTTTAATGGGAAATCAGCTTTTCTGAAAAGAAAACTGCCCCCTTCCTTTGTCCCACGCCTTTGCTGTCTTATAACTGGGCGAAGTGATAAGCCCCCCCCAATGCATTAACCAGCTTTCACTTTGTAGGGCCCACAGTAGGGGTCTTCAGATGAGCTGCCCCCTCCCCGCCTCTTTCTTCTTCAGCAAAGCTCTTTTTTCATTCTTCCTTTCTTGTCCTCTCTCCCTCCATTTTCCCCCGCTGCTCCTTTCAAAGGCCCGATTCAGCTCGAAGAGGCTCTGTCGCCATTGTTCCTGAATTAAAAGCTTAATTTATTTGCTATTTATCTACAACGTATTGGATTCTTTGTATCCTATCTTTATTATTTTTACAAATAACTCAAGGGGGAGGACTTACCCAACTCAATTTCCTCCCATTCAGCCCACAACAACCACCCTGTGAGGTGGGTTGGCTGAGGGAGAGGGACTGGCCTCTAGTTACCCAACTGGCTTTCATGCCTAAAGCAGAACTCGAACTCCTCATCTCCTGGCGATTGGTTATGATTAAGAATGTCAGGACTTCAGAAGACCCTGGTTAGGTCAACCCAAGCTTGCAATCTGGCTGGTCTATGTTCTTCTCAACCAAAGCCTCCCATCCCTGGAGGTTTTTAAGAAGAGACGGGTCAGCCCTGTGTCTGGAACGGTAGAGGGTCTCCTGCTTTGAGCAAGGGGGTTAGACTAGAAGACCTCCAAGGTCCCTTCCAGCTCTATTCTGATTGATGGATTGATTGAAATGGCCAAGTGAAACCCACAGGCCCATTCTGAGCGCCATCATCTTCTACCGACTGCCATGATCCAACGTCCCTCTTTGCTTCGGTCCTGCTGGCCGGGGATCCTGGGCCTGTCTCCAGAACTCCGGAGCTCACCTTGAAGGAAAGAGGTTGTCGTTAAGGGGGAACTTCGAGAAACGTTGACTCATCCCCAAGAACAGAAAGCGTGGGAAGAGAAACTCGGAACAAGCCTGTCCTTGGTTTTATTGAGTGTCAAGAAGAGAGAAACCCAACGGGGGTGTTAAGTGTTATTCTATCCGACGGCAGCGAAAAGCAGAGGTGTCCGCAGAAGGGGGTCAAAGAAAACAGAGGTAGTGCTCAGCTTACAACAGAGTTCGCTTAGTGACTGTTCGAAGTTACAATGACCCTGGAAAAAGGATCGTTTTTTCACACTTTACGACCGTTTTGCAGCATCCTCGGGGCCACAGGGCTTCCATTCAGATGCTTGGCAACTGACTCGCACTTATGACAGTTGCTAAGTTTGTTTTTTTTCTCCAAAAGGGCGAGATTTCAACTGCGTTATTGGGACTCCCCCTGGGGACCCCTGATAAAGACCCCTTCCTTTGGAACCCATGCCTGGCTTCCATCTTGACCAGGGGTGGGGTTCAAATTTCTTTACTGCCAATTCTGTGGGCCTGGCTTGGTGGGCGTAGCAGGGGAAGGACACTGTAAAATCCCTCTTCCTTCCCCACGCCCCACTAGCCTGCTTTCCAGCTCCGTTCTCCTGGGCAGGGCAACCAAAGGAGACCCAGCCGATCCGCAGGGACTCCATGGGAGGCAGAGAAGAGATGGGCTTGGCGGGGCCAGTCGGAGGCGGGATTGGCCGGGTCTCCCAACTACTCAAAATTTCTGCTCCTGGTTCTCCAGAACCGGTCCGAACCGGCTGAAGGCCACCTCTGATCTTGACCTGAAAGGGATCAGCAGATCCAGGCCAGGGTCAAGGAACTGAACGGTGGCCCAGCCAGCAAGCCAAGATCTACCCTGTTGACGTCCCTCAAACCAACTGTACACTTCCATCCTGAGATAGGAGGGGTGGGGGGAAGAGGGGAGAAGAGAAAATAAATAAATAAATACAACAAACCAGGCTTGGCCCATGTCTTGCGAACCTATTGTTCCTTCCTCCCCCTCTTCCCTCCTTTGCATTGTTTCCACACACACACACACACACCCCACACACACACCTGTTCCTCCTAATCCCGGGGTTTGCAAAGTTTCTGAAGTCAGCCGAGCGGCGAGTGGCGCAAGGGATGAAATATGAAATATGCAGCCCCCTTTCCGCCCGTTGAAGAGGGAGGGGGCCACCAGCAGGGCAGAGGGGCTTCCGAGCCAGCCCCAAAAATAACCCCAGGGACACGGGCCTTGGGAGGGAGGGGAGGGGGGTGCTGGAAGGGGAGCACAGAGAAGCGGGTGGGGGCTCCGGGGTGTGAGATTTCGAAGGCCACCGCCGGGTGGGAGAGAGGCCGGCTTGCCCCTTTGACTTGCAAAGCGTGCTTCCCAGGCCCTGCGCGGGCTGCAAAAGGAAGTCCCCCCCCTCCCCGCCCTCCCCCCTCAGTCGCACGTCCTTCATTAAGGCTGCCACCTTCCTGGCCCCACGGGCAGGAGGGCTAATCGCCCGGCGGGTGAAAAGTCTCACCTGAAAGGAGAAGAGGAAGGAGAAGAAGGAGGAGGAGTAGAAGAAGGGCCGTTTGGCTCCTGGGGGATCTGCGGAGGGTTCCCATCGGCACAACTGACAACCCCCCAACCCACCCACCCCGAAAGAAGACAAACGGGCATCTTTACTTCATGGCCCCCATTTCACCCCTCGGCCCTGCTGGGTCGCATTTTCCCAGTGGAATCCACTGGGCCAGTTTGATGGATGACACCCCCTCCCCAAATAATAGAAGTGACCCTCTTTATGTAAGCGACGGTTGTTCGGGGATAGCAATTTTGTTTTGAAGAGATGTTCATGATTCTATATCTCTCTATTTCTATCTATCCATTCGTCCATCCATCTCTGTACATATCTCTACCTCTGTATTTATCATCTATCGATCATCAATCCATCCATCCATCTCTATCTATCTATCTATCTATCTATCTATCTATCTATCTATCTATCTATCTATCTATCTATCTATCATCTCTCTATCTATCTATCTATCTATCTATCTATCTATCATCTCTCTCTCTCTCTCTATCTATCATCTATCATATCTATCTATCTATCTATCTATCTATCTATCTATCTATCTATCAATCTCTCTCTCTCTCTCTCTCTCTCTCATCTCTATCTCTATCTATCTATCTATCTATCTATCTATCTATCTATCTATCTATCTATCTATCTATCTATCTATCTATCTATCTATCTATCTTTCTCTCTCTCTCTCTATCTATCTATCTATCTATCTATCTATCTATCTATCTATCTATCTATCTATCTATCTATCTATCTATCTATCTATCTATCTCTCCTTGATTAGTTTCCACCCGTTTCCTCTTGTCCCGAATTCAGGTGCTTTGGAGGAAGAGCTTGACCCACTTATTCTCGATGGGATCCCTTTAGATATTGCAAGGGGAACCTATATCTCTTCCGAACAAACCCTGCTCGGGAAGGGAACGGGGCAGCCTTTGGCCCCTCGATGCTTTGGCTCTGGGTTCAGCAGACAGTCATATCCCACAGCCCCAGCCAAAATCCCAAAGTGACGCCTGGAGGGGAAGTCTGAGGGGAGGGGACAGCCAGCTGGGATCCAGCGCCTTCTCGGGGGAGCTGTACTCGAATGAAACAATTAGTCCAAGCGGAAGTTTTCTTTCTGTCCCGCTCAAGTGGCGGGCGGCGTGGTTGGCAACCACGCTTTCCTTCCCAAGGCCCGTGCCACCGAGGACTGAATGCCCAACGTCCAGCCCACCCCCGCCCTCCCCCCTTGCAGGATTCTGCCTCCAGCCAAAGGGAAAAGAGAGGGGGGGAGGGCTGTTGTCTGAGATCCATTTTTAGAGAGAGGGAGGCTTTGTGGCGGGGAGAACTCCTCAGGCCTGGATTCCTCAGAGCTTGATAGACCAACCATTGTTGGCAAGCTGGTGCGGCCATGGCTAAGAGCTGGTCAGCGGGACAGGAAATGGGGGAGCAGCTGGCCTGCCGGAGAAGCTAACATCTGCCTGGTGGATCTGCAGGCTCTTGAGAGGAGTCTTGGAGGAGTCAAGGCGCCAAGATATAGCCTGGCCTTACGTTGGGACACACTTGCGTTTAACAGAGTAACAGAGTTGTTGGAAGGTCCCTTGGAGGTCTTCTAGTCCAACCCTCCCCCCTGCACAAGCAGGAGATCCTATACCAGTCTGGACAAATGGCTGTCCAGTCTCTTCTTGAAAGCCTCCAGGGATGAAAGGCCCACCACTTCTGGAGATCAGCCCTTCCACTGTTTAATTGTGCTCTCACTGTCAGGACATTTCTCCGTCGTTCTAAGTTGCTTCTCTCCGTAGATGGTTTCCGTCCGTTGCTTCTCATCCGACATGATAGCAATCTTCCAATGTTTGAGGGGCTGCCCCAAAGAAGAGGGAGTCAAGCTACTCTCCAAAGCACTTGAAAGGCAGGACAAGAAGCAACGGATGGAAACTCATCAAGGAGAGAAGCCACTTAGAACCGAGGAGGAATTTCCTAACATTTAGAACAATAAATTAGTGGAACAACTTGCCTCCAGAACATCAAAGTTGGGTTAGATATTCTACTGTGGTCAAAGGAATCCATCCGATCCTTGCATGGCTTGCAAAGATTTTGCTTGGTACCTTGATGGACCGTGTCCCGGGCACAGCGAGGGGAGCCGACTTCAAGGCCAGCTCAGCTCCTGGCTGAACTTTCGGAGGGGAACCGTGGGAAAATGGCTGGCCAGAAGGCTTTGTGCCAGCTTCCCCCCCCAATTCAGTTTCAGGTGTTTTCAAAACCGTTGACAATAATCCCCCATCAATCTTACGAACTCTCCCACCCGCCGTTATACTACTCCGCGTAACAACCGGCTACCTTAAGGAAGCCGCATCTGTTCATCCAGCTGCTGTATGCAAATGTCTGGCTTTACAAGCGAGCGGCCGGCACTTCAGACAGGATGGCACGGGCTCAGAAGGATGCCAGCTCCAGGGGGGCGGACTGGCAACGCCTCAGGAACCCCCTCCCCTTGCAAGCTGGCCCATGGACAACCTCCTTCTCCAGCAGGCCTGGCGCCACCCTTTCCCATTTGGCATCAGGCCTGATAGACAACACACACTTTCTCTCTTTTTTCCCCCCTCCTTTTCTTTCTCTCTCGCTCTCTCTTTTACTTTCTCTCTCTTTCTCCTTTGTCTTCCTTTCTTTTTCTTTCTTTCTCTTTCTCCCTTTTTTCTCTTTCTTGCTGTCTTTTCTTTCTTTTTCTTTCTCTCTTTCTCCTTTTCTTTCTTGCTCTCGGTCTTTTACTTTCTCTTTCTTCTTTTCTTTGTCTTCCTTTCTTTTTCTTTCTTTTGCTTTCTCTCTCTCTCTTCTTTCTTTTGCTTTCTCTCTTTCTTCCTCTTTCCCCTTTTCTTTCTTGCTCTCTTTTGGTTTCTCTTTTTCTCCCTTTTTCTTCCACTCTTTCTCTCTTTTTCTCTTTTTCTTTCTTTCTTTTTCTTTTCCTCTTCCCCTCTCTTATTCTCTCTCTCTCTCTCTGCCTCTGCCTCTCTCTCTTTCAATCCATCCATCCATCCATCCATCCATCCATCCATCCATCCATCCATCCATCCATCAGAATAGAGCTGGAAGGGACCTTAGAGGTCTTCTAGTCCAACCCCTGCTCAAGCAGGAGACCCTATACCACGGCTGTCCAATCTCTTCTCGAAAGCCTCCAGGGATGGCGCGCCCACAAGGTCTGGTGGCCAACCGTTCCACTGGCTAATGGTTCTCATTATGAAGAAGTGAATCCTTCATTTCTCTTTCATTTCTCCTTTCTCTCTTTCTCTCTCTCAAGGGCAGGTAAGGGAGGGGGGGAGGGACATGCCCCAAAGGCTGGATGGGGAGGGCAGGGAAAGGACAGTTACGGCCACGTTGATTCCCATCCCCCACAGCTGTCCTGCTGGGATGACCAAAGGCCACTGCAATTTTGCAGCCGGCTGGGATAGTGGGGAGGGGGGAACCTCTGGCGTGGGAAACAAACGCTCCTTGACACCTCGGGACCCTCTTCTCTGCGTGCTCAGGTGCCAAACCCCCTTCATGGGGTTACTTGACAGGGGTATGACACCTTCTTGTCCCAGCTGCTCCGGCACCCGGAGCGAGTTTGCATAACAATCCAGGCCCGAGTTTGGCCGGTTGTCTTGCCAATAAACCCCAGTGGCGTCGCACCCCAGAAGGAAGACCAAGTCAAAGGTCCCATTGCTTCCCTCCTCTAGTTAGGACGCTAACTGAAGCTGCGTGATTAACGCGGGTGAAGTGCTTAGGGGTGCTCCTTGCCTGCCCGTTCTTGCTTCACAGGAAGGCAGAAAAAAGCAGCTCTGTGGATTTGGAAGCTGGCTGGGCAGGAGATGGGGGGGGGCAGCATTTTTTTTTTGCATTTCCCGCCCCCCCTGGCCTTGGAATTGGGGTCCACCAGCATCTGGAAGGCTGCAGCCCCCAAACCCTGAGAGGAAGGGAGCCGTGATTGGGTTCTGGGGCTCAGCTCCGAGGGTGGGCTTAGCCAGAGAGGCTCAGCCAGCTCTGGGTCAGGATCAGACCCCCTGGCTAAAATGGGGCCGGTGGGTTTGGGGGCTCCCTGTGCCTTGGAATACAGACGAAGCATATTCCAGCAATGGCAGGTGGGCTCCTAGGAAGGGAACACTCTGGGCGTGAGATGGGAGGATGCCTGGATTTGACCTATGAATAAAAAGGAGGGTTTAGACGAGTGTTTTTCAATCCTGGCAAATGGAAGTTGGTTGGATTGCAATTCCAGGAAGGAAGGAAGGAAGGAAGGAAGGAAGGAAGGAAAAGGGAGCATAGGAAAGGAAAGGAATAGGAGGAAGGAAAGAAAAGGAAGAATAGAAGGAAGGAAGGAAGAAGGAAGGAAGGAAAGAAGGAAGCAAGGAAGGAAGGAAAGAAGAGAGAGAATAGAAGGAAGGAACGAAGGAAAGAAAAGGGAGAATAGGAAGGAGGGAGGGAATAGGAGGAAGGAAAGAAAAGGGAGAATAGAAGGAAGGAAGGAAGGAAAGACGGAAGCAAGGAAGGAAGGAAAGAAGAGGGAGAATAGAAGGAAGGAAGGAAGGAAGGAAGGAAGGAAGGAAGGAAGGAAGGAAGGAAGGAAAAGGGAGAATAGGAAGGAAGGAAAGAAGGAAAGAAGGAAGGAAGGAAAGAAGGAAAGAAGGAAGGAAGGAAAGAAGGAAGCAAGGAAGGAAGGAAGAGGGAGAATAGAAGGAATGAAGGAAGGAAAGAAAAGGGAGAATAGAAGGAAGGAAGGAAGGAAAGAAAGAAAAGGGAGAGTAGGAAGGAGGGAGGGAATAGGAGGAAAGAAAGAAAAGGGAGAATAGAAGGAAGGAAGGGAAAGAGACAGAGAGACAGAGAGAGAAACGAGGAAGGGAGGAAAGTGGAGAAAGGGAGAAAGAAAGAGAGAGAAGGAAGATAGGAAGGAAGAAAAAGAAAGAATGAATGAAAGAAAGAGAAAGAAAGAAAAGACCGTTGCTCTCTTTTCCCCGCCCCTTTCACACTTCCCTCCTTCCACACTCTCCCCCACCCAAGCCAAGCCACGTGGAGACCCGCGGCGAGCCCCAAAGCCGGAGTCCCCCTTCCTCCCTCCTCTTGCCCGGTCCCAAGCCCTCCCCTTCCCTTTTATCTGTGGGCGGGCGGGGGCCTGGCAAACCCTTCCCGGCCTCCTCCCTCTTCCAGCGCGGGCAGGGAGGAGGAGGAGGGGGGCGCGGGCGGAGGGAGGTTTTAAAGCCGGGCGGAGCCGAGCCAGGACGCGGGTCCGGCCGAAACGCGGCGCGGGAGGGACGGGTCCTTTGGAGGCTGAGGCTGAGGCTGCTGAGGCTGCTGCTGCCGCCGCGATGCTGCACGGCTGCGGGCAGAAGCTGCTGCTCTCGCTGGTGGGCTCCACGCTGACCTGCCTGCTGGTGCTGATGGGGAGCCGCCCAAAGGGCCTCAGGGACTCAGCCTGGGGGCGACGGGGGCGACGGCCGGGGCTCCCTCCTGCTCCAGCGGGGACGCAGGGCTGGCTGCGGCGCTGGAGGAACGACCCTCGGCCGGACCTCGGCGGCTCTTTCAGCGGCTACTTCAGCCAGCTCGGCCGGGCTAAGAGAGAAGGCGGCGGCGGGGGCGGGGGCCAGCGAGGAAGCCGGGAAGCAGCGGCGTCCCCAGCAACCGGCCCCCGCCCGGGAAGAGATTTCGCCCCGGGACGTTTTCATCGCCGTCAAGACCACCAAGAAGTTCCATAAGGCGCGGCTGGAGCTGCTCCTGGACACCTGGATCTCGCGCCACAAGGAGATGGTAAGCCGCCTTGGCGGGGTTCCTCCTCCTTTTTTGGGGTGGGGGTGGGGGCTTGGGGGATCAGCGGGGTCTTGCTTTGAAGCCCCCTCTTTGGAAGCCCGCCAGGCCGCTATCCAGGTGCTGGAAGAAGCGGCGCTCGCGGGCCTCCCTTTCCCGGCCAGGCGGGCCCTCTGCACGAGGACAGAGGCACTCTGGCTCGCCTCTCTCCGGGCCCGCCAAGGTGCCCGGGCGCTCGCAAAAGCGCGGGTGCCTGCAGCGATGGGGAGGAGGGCGGAGGGAGGAAGCGGCTGCTTGCGGGCCCGCCGCCGTGCCACGGGGGAGGCGGGCGGCGGTGGGTGGGTGGGCGAGTCGAGGCAGGCTCGGCGCCTTGATCTCCGCCCGCCCCGCCTCTGGCCCCGGGGCTGGAAAGCGAGCAGGCACGCTCCGTCCCGCGCTGCCTGCCTGCCGCCTCTCGGGCCCTTTCTGCGCGGCAGGCACGCCGGCGGGTGTTGGGGAATCCGGCGCTGGCTTTGCACTCTGTGCATGCTCAGAGAGGTCTCCCGGGAAAGACTTTCTTGGCCGGGGGTGGGGAATCGGAGCTTCGCCTTCTGGAGTCCCGTGGAGGGTGGGTGGAGAGGGACTTCTCCTGTAAGAGAGGAGGGGGCGACCTAAACCCCTGGTTGTGGGAATGCAGTTGGAACTCGGGAATGGGGTTGAGGTGTTGTGTGAATGCAGCCAGGGCTGCCTTTAAATCAGGGGTGTCAAAACTCGAGGCCTGTGGGCCTCACCTGGCCCAGCCTGGAAACAGGGAAGGACTGGCCCGCAGTGCCCTAGCCAGAGAAAATTGACTTGGGTCGGGGGTTGCAGGGAGCCATCCTGGCCAAAAACAGAACCCAAGAGCCCCCTTTTCCTAACTCAGGCCACCAGAGGTGTCCCCCCCACCGACACAAGCGATGTCGACTGGCCATGCCCCCCCCAGCCCTCCCCCCCCAAATCCTGATGCATCCCTCAATGAAGTCAAGTTTGACACCCCTGCACTAAATGCATGAATTGGGCAACAGGGACGGGGCCGCTGAACTTGGGCTCGTATCCTCCTCCTGGGCTCTGGAGTGGCTCTTTCCTAATTCTCTTCCTTGCTAGTTGGTAAAAGTTGCTGTATGTTCACACACACCCTCACTGTGCCTAGTGTTATGTCCCCTCCTTAATTCCTAGTGACATTGTAGGGCCGCCTCCCTTGGCTGGTAGCAGCAGGAAAGCTGACTTAAACTCTCTCTCTCTCTCTCTCTCTCTGAATGTGGTTTGCAATATCAAAGCTTTAAACTGGTTTTTAAAATAAAACACACAACCTAACGGCATCTCCTTTAGGACCTCAAAAAGAGGCATTAAAAAAATCACGATAAATCAAATGGACCCTGTTTGCATTTTGCACCAGAAAGCCTTCTGTTTACAAAGTCAGTCTATTGTCATGCAGATTAAAAAAAAGAAAGAAAAGCAACAGGATTTCTGCCCCCACCTTGACTTTTTAACTTGGTCTGATAGTCCTTCCTCCCTCCTTACAGCCGTGAAACCATGCTCCTCCTCCTCCTCCTCCTCCCAAAACGGGGACCATGTGTATTGGAGAAGGAGGGGTCATGTGTGGAAAGGACTCTGATTGACCTCTTGGGGTGCTGATTTAAGATTTGAGATCATGGGTGAAATTTAATCTCAGACTGGTCTTTCTCTCGACCTTAAAATCCACATTTCCACCGCGGGCTAAATAAGCTACATAGTTTGTTTAGCTAAGGTTTAGTCTATCAGCTGCTGTTGTTTAGGTTCAGGTGTTGTACGCTCCACAAGCAAACCGTCTTACGACTGGGCGTGCCCTGGGTTCAACAACTCAGGGTTGCACGCACAAAGCAAACAAACACAGCGGCGCAGGTGCGCTAGTGTTTTATCTGTTTGCGCTGTCCAAGTTGAACAGATGTTCAAGACTCGGCCAGGGCCGTGGATCTGAAATCAGCTGGATTTTATCGCATCCCAACTCTGATAAAAGAAGCTAAAAATTTCACTGTGCTTTTTGCAAGTAGGGTTTGCAGGGAACTGACCTGTTTCAAAGAGGTTTATCAGAAGGAGCAGCGGTTAATAAACCCTTTCCCGGCTGTTTAGCAAACATCACCTAAAGATACAGTGACCTTTATTCTAAAGGACGGCCCTTTAATCGTTTTTATAAAGTTTTGCTTTGGTGTTTTTTTTATGCTCGTGAATTTTTCCTCTGAGAAACAAAAGTTGTAAACAAAAGCGATTCGTTTTTTGTAGCCTTATAAAACTTAGGTCAAATCTGCCCCCTCTTTAAGTTTGTCCTTTATTCCACACACCCCCCCCCCAAAAAAATACAGTCATTGTGACTACAAGACTGTTAAAAAGAACATGGCTGGTTTCTCTTAAGGTAGGAGAATCAGAATAATTGTTTTTTTTAAAAAAAGACAAAAAAAAAACAGAATAAAATGAGGAACAATAAGAATGGGAAGGACATCAGCATCCTCCCCCTCTGTGGCCTGAGCTTTAAGGAGTCACTGAATTGTTTAAAACCAGTTTACCTCGGGATCCCAGCCATGAGAATTACACATTCTCCTTTTGTCTGTGGCCTGTTTTGCAATTCCTCCTGGGCCCCCTCTCCTCCTTTTTCTCCCCAAGGAGACGAGGAGGCTGGGGGACCATGAAATGGCCTTTCGATCGCTAGACTGAGCTTGTCAAATTAGAAACGGGAATTCTTTCTTTAACTTCAAAGAAGAAGAAAAAGTTCTCAGGCTGGTTTAAGGGCAAAGAAGGAGGGTAACTTTTCTAAGCCTACTTTTGATTCACCTTTCGTTGGCCTTCGTCCGTAAAGCGGTTTTGGGGCCTTCTTGTGAGCTCTCAGAAAGGAAGAAATAGATGTTGGCCCACAGTCTGTTCCCTGTGGGATGCTTGGTGCTGTTTGAGCTTGGTGGCTTTCTTGCAGACGTTTCATTATCCAGCTAGGTAACGCCATCAAGTTAGAAAGGAGTACGGTATACAGGGAGGAAGAGGAGGAGGAAGGAGGGAGGGAGGAGAACAACAATGACAGTGGGGCCCTTGTGTTCTCTGACTTGGGTGGTCGTCTTGCAGACGTTTCATTATCCAGCTAGGTAACGCCATCAAGTTAGAAAGGAGTACGGTATACAGGGAGGAAGAGGAGGAGGAGGGTGGGAGGGAGGGAGGAGGAACAACAATGACAGTGGGGCCCTTGTGTTCTCTGAGTTAGCGGGTCGTCTTGCAGACGTTTCATTATCCAGCTAGGTAACGCCGTCAGTGCTAGAAGAGAGTGTAGTTTGAAGTTGCAGAGATGCTCCTAGAAGTACCAATTTTATCGCGCGTCTCCCCTGCCGAATGGTAGGACTACAGACCCGCCATAATGGGGAGAGGTTGAGAATTGGGGGTTTGGTACTCAGAGGAGGCCAACCTGGAGATGTTTCTGAGCCTTGTAGGGTTGCTTTACATCCGTCCCACACCTGATCGGGTTGGTAGACTTGGAGAAAGCTTCGACAGGCCCAGTTCAGTGAAAAAAGCTGGATTTTCGCGGCCAGCCCAGACCTTCAGCTACTACAGTCCTGGGAGGCAGCAATAGGCCCCATCTTGGGCAGGACTCCCCCCCCTTTTTTCCCAGCCATTCTGCCTTGTTTTATGGGGGGGGGAGGGAGTGGGGGGGGGAGAAGGGAGTTTGTTCCACCTCGTTTGTCCTTTGGGCTTCCCAGCGCTTGGTGGCTCCGCTCTCACGCTGTCTCCCTTAGGCAGGCTAACAAAGCCTCTTTTCTCTCGGGGAGCCGAGGAAAGAGTCCCCGGCTGCCGCTTGTGTGGTACTTTGGCCGTGGGAACGCCGGGGTGTGGGGAGGGGGCTGTTGAGGAGTGGCAGGGGGGAGGTAAGCTGGAGCTAGCAGGATCCAGGTCAGGTTGCATGGGGCTGAAGGGAGAGGCTGGGAGTACCGGCGAGCAGACGGCCCCACGTTTATTTATTTTATATTTATTTTATTCATTTTAGTTTGTCAAGCATGTATGAGAAAACAACTGTGGACATAACGTATAAACCTATAGGAATAAACAGGTGTATAAGTGTGCACATAATCAATGAGTACGAATCAATGGGAACTTCAGGACAGGGACAGCAGGCACACTGGTGCCACTTATACACGCTCCCGTACAGACCTCTTAGGAACGGAGTGAGGTCCGTGGTGGACAGTTTAATCTACTAATAAATCTCATGTCCTGGAATATCTCTTACGGGGTAAGCAGGAGAGAGGGGATAAAATGGAGGTCGGTATTCAGCCGGTTTGGACCAGTTCTCTAGAACCGGTAGCAGAAAGTTTGAGTATTTCGGAGATCCGGCCAATCCCACCACTGACTGGCCCTGCCAACCCCATCTCTTCTCTGCCTCCCATGGAGTAACCCAGCTGATCGGCTGGGTCTCCTTTGGTTGCCCTGCACAGGAGAACGGAGCTGGAAAGCAGGCTAGTGGGGTGGGGGAGGGAAGGGGGCTTTTGCAGGATACTTCCCCTGCCACGCCCACCAAGCCACGCCCACAGAACCGGTAGTAAAAAAAAAATTGAATCCCACCACTGGGCTAAACTCCCCCAATAGCATTTGCAGGTAGCCCTCAACTTACAACGTTTTGTTTAGGGACCGTTCGAAGTGACTGGGAAAAGGGGAACTTTTGGACCGCTTTTCACAGGGACAGCCTCTTGCAGCATTCCTGCTATCCACATTCAGATGCTTGGCCACTGGTTCATAGTTATGACGGTCACCTTTTGTGACCTTCTGAGGACCAAAGTCAACGGGGAGGCCAGGTTTACTTCGGCAACGGACGACTAACTTATCCGTGGCGGCAATTCGGTTCACAACAGCAGCAAGCGAGGTCGTAAAATGGGGCACATCGTGTTTCACTTACCAGAAATTTGGGGCTCACTTGTGGTCGTAAGTCGACCTGTATTTTATTTTCTCTCCTGAGGCTGCTGTCCTCATCCTCTAGTGAATTTCCCCTCAACTCATCGCTATGAACCATTTCCCCTCTTCTACTCATTTCCTCCTAAGTGGTGTTAATCGGCTAGACTTTGTCTTTTAGCCCTTTGCGGTGGAGGCAACTTTCCGTAGAAACTGGAGTTGCCAGCTAATGCAAGCTTGGTGCGTAAGGGTTTGTCCCTTATAGCTTTCCCCCATCCCAAAGATGCACACGGTGTGTGTACACACAACAAGCCCTAATCGTGGCTTTCCAAAGCAATGCAGTCGGTGCTTCTCTCCTTGACGGAAGAAATTCTTTGGAAAAAGCATTTGAGGATCGTAGAACCCCACAGCCATTGGGTGAAGAAAGTAGCAGGGTGGGAGGGAGAGGTTGATTAATTGCTTTAATGAAGCTGGGATTTTTAATTATCTCTCTCCAGGCCCCTTAGGTGAATGCCCATCAATGAGAGGCTATCTTTCTTCCCCTTCCTGGTTTTAATTTTCCCCCGGCGACACTGGAAGACAGGTGAATTTCAAATCCCAGATTGGACTGCCATTTGTCAGAAATGGCGTAGGGTCTCCTGCTTTGGCGGGGGGTTGGGCTAGATGACCTACAAGGTCCCTCCCAACTCTATTAATCTAATCTAATCCCAGAATTCCCCAGCCAGCTATGCTGGTTGGAAGTCCAACAATCGTAGCTGGCTGGGGAATTCTGGGAGTTGAATTCCAGTTGTCCTAGCTTGAGAACCAGATCGAGGTGTTTCTCTCAGCACTGGGGGGGCGGGGGGGATAAAAGTTGAAGCATTGCGGGTTATTTTTCACGGCTCCCCAAATCCACGGGTTAAAGGACATCTGAACGCTGCCCAGCCCGTCGCCAATTTTGGGGAAGCAGACAAGCGTGCTGTGCAATCTATCTGTATCCCGGAAAAGCATCATCTCCAGCCAGTTCAAAGATTGCCAAAGAGGACTCAAACTTTTGACCTCTGCTGAATTTTGCAAAGGGCTGAGCAGTTAAGCATCGAAGAACTCATTCTCGTTGAGCTGAGCTGCTTCTTTTTCCGCCCCCGTCCTCTTGTTCTTCCTCTTTTGGGTCCTTTCAGATTGAGAAGGTAGAGATTTTGAGGCGCTTTGGAAATTCCCAAGGCACTGCCATCTGTGACGGGTATCATCTTCCCCCTGGTTTTTCAACCTTTTAAATCAATCTTTCCTCCCCTTCTGTTAAGGCACAGATCATTACCAGGCAGCCATCGTTATTTGGCAGTTAAATATTAAATTGCTTGCCCCGTAGGTTAACACTGTTTCCCACCTGGACTGCACCTCTTTAATCTGTTATCTCACGCTTCATTTATTTGGATCAGCCAACTGGAATTAGGCGTCCTAAACCTTGGATTGTCCTTCTGACTTGTTCTGCAAACCACAAAGAAAACTGAGGCTTTTTAGCCCAACGTGGGAATGCAGCCTCTTTTCTGATCCTTCTGGGGAAACTAACCAACGTCAAGCAAACCTTGCTAGTTTGCAACAGGATCCCCGTTGCAACCTGGTGCAACCATTCAGAACAAACATTGAGTGTTTGTGTGCAGACTTGAGCCTGGGATGGAGGGGAGGGATGAGCCTGTTTTGTGCTGAATTGGTGAAATTAACCAGAGTTTCCTTCCTTTGGCCCACAAAGGCATTAAGCATTAAAGAAAGACGTGCGCTGTGTAAGTTACTAGCAGATGTAGAGGTGAGGGGTGGTCAGAGCAACGACAGACTTTGCCGTTTGCAAGGGTGCAAATGCCAGATGGATTCTGGGCTCAAGGCAAAATGCATTGTGTCTGTTCTGCAACCTTTCCTGTTTAAGTCTTTAAAAGTTATCTTCCTTTTCGGTTGCTCCGAGCACTTTGAAAAACAGTTATTACAAGAAGTGGAACCTCAGCTTACGTTCTTCCTTCCTGTGGTCTTTGCTCGAGCTGTAGGCAGAAGTCTCTGCTGGGAGCAGTTCTGCAAAACCACAAATCAGCAAAACAGATGAAGACTAGCTGCCCAAAATCTTTGGTCAAGTTGACAAAAAAAGGCATTTCTTTTCCTTCTAAGAAGGAAGGCCGATCGTGGATATCTTTCAGGACATCTGGGGAGATTGAATTGATGGGTTAGTTAGGAAGATCCACTCTACTCCTGGGTGGTGGTGGTGTTTTAATTCTTCTTTTTTTAAAAAAAAATCCCTGGCTGGTTTGGAGACCGGCGTTGGCATTTTAGAATTTGAACTGTGCCGTTTAGAAAAGTCAGGTGAGGATGATGGGAAAGATAATGAGGATAGTAAGGATGGAAAGGCAGACCTGAAAATCTCGAACTTTTAAAGGGAGTTTGCAAGAGGATTTTTTTTTTAAAAAAATATTATATAGGGTGATTCACTTAAGAAGCATAACAAAACTTGTAAAATCAAGGTGACTCACTTAAGAACAGAGTTGCTTAGTGATGGGAGATTCTGGTAGATAGATAGAATCTATATCTCTCTATTTCTATCTATCTATCTATCTATCTATCTATCTATCTATCTATCTATCTATCTATCTATCTATCCATCCATCCATCCATCCATCTCTGTATATATATCTCTATCTCTGTATTTATCATCTATCAATCATGCGTCCATCCATATCTATCTATCTATCTATCTATCTATCTATCTATCTATCTATCTATCTATCTATCTATCTATCTATCTATCATCTATCATCCATCCATCCATCTATCTCCTCCTCTCTTTAAAAACAGGGAGAGAATGGTTTCTTTTCCTCCTCCTCCTCCTCCTCCTCCTCCTCCTCCTCGCAGAAATAACTTTCCTCCTCCTCCTCCTCCTCCTCCTCCTCCTCCTCCTCCTCCTCCTCCTCCTCGCAGAAATAACTTCTGACAGCTAACTCAGAGCTCCAAAACTTGGCCAGCCAGAGAGGGGAACTGGGGCAAACGGGGAAAGTGGCGGGAAGCTCCCTTGCCAAATTCCTCATGCAGTGAAAACTTTGCCCCAACAGGATCCCACAAGAAAACCGATCCTCCTCCTGGCATTAGGGAGCATTAAGAGCCGGGAGGTTCTTCCTTCCCAAGGAAGCTGGTGGGTGGCCGGGTGTTTCTGCAGCCTTTCGGTGGCCGAAGCTGCCCGAGGTGCTGGAGGCCCAAATGCCCAGTGCGAAGTTCTGCAGAAACATTTCTTGGGGAGGGAGGGAGGGAGGGAGCGGGCCTCTTTTTCTAAGGGGATCCAAGTGGGATGAGCCCAGGCTTTGCTTTTTGCCTTAGAGAAGGAAGAGCAGAGGAAACTTTTTAAAAATGAGCAGACTTACATCCCTGGAAAGTTCAGGTTTGCTCTCTCTTTCTCTCTCTCTCTCTCTCTCCTCCCTCCCTCCCTCCCTCCTTTCTTTCTTTCTTTCTTTCTTTCTTTCTTTCTTTCTTTCTTTCTTTCTCTTTCTTTTTTCTTTTTCTTTTATCTCTTTTCCTTTTCTTTCTTCCTCTCTCTCTCTCTTAGTCTTTTATCTTTCTTTTCTCTCTTTCTTTCTCTCTCTCTCTCTCTCCTTTCTTTTTGTTCTTCTGTGTTTATTATTTCCTTCCACCCTTCCTCTTTTCCTTGTTTCTTTCTCCCACCTTTATTATTTCTTCCTTTCCTTTCCTTTCCTTTCCTTTCCTTTCCTTTCCTTTCCTTTCCTTTCCTTTCCTTTCCTTTCCTTTCCTTTCCTTTCCTTTCCTTTTCCTTTTCCTTCCCTTCCCTTTCCTTCCCTTCCTCACACCTTTATTATTTTTACAAATAACTCGAGGCATATCCGACCTGCCTTCCTCCTCCTCTTTTCAGGTGCTTGCCAACCGGCCTGTATCTATGACATTTGCAGCATCCCGAGTTCACCTGCCCGTCGTTGGCCCCCTTCCCAGCCGGCTTCCGGCGAGGAAAAGGGAAACAGGAGTCACTTAACGAGACGCATGGTTCGCTTAATGACCGTGGCAAAAAAAGGGGAGGAGGGCTGTGACATCAGGGGCACGCTCGCTTTAACCACCTCTTTGGGGCTGCAGCAGTCTCCCGAAAGATGAGGACTAGGAGCTTGAGCTGAGAAGGACTCGGCTGCCGTGAATGTTTGACACAGGTTCGTTCGCAGGTTAGGTTAGGGTGGCCAACTCATCCTAACGCAACAATCCTTTTGTCCTTGGGGTGTGTGTGTGTGTGTGTGTGTGTCTGGATTTGCAAGCCCCTTTCTTGTCAGACCCCTTGTTTTTTTTTCCCCCTCCTTCTTGGGGAGGGGCTTGGGGGGGCATTTTTTTCAGAGCAGTGCATTCCAACACCCATTTTTTCTGGAATTTCTGCCCTGGGGCAGGCAGGCAGGCAGGCAGGCAGGGGTGCATGTTGCAGTGCAGTCGGTCCATGCCCCCCCACCCCCCCTAAAAAAAAAGGCAGCAGCCCCGGTGGCTTCTGTGTACAGTATAAACACGGCTTGGCTTACTGTTTATA
This sequence comes from Pseudonaja textilis, assembly GCF_049901715.1. Lineage (NCBI taxonomy): Eukaryota > Metazoa > Chordata > Lepidosauria > Squamata > Elapidae > Pseudonaja > Pseudonaja textilis. The sequence continues at coordinate 2,588,802 of NC_142003.1, forward strand.
CTCCAAACACAGGTGGAGGGCTGGTTTGGGCCACTTGGCTACGGCGGCAGCCGGATTTTGGGTGGGTGCCAGAGTCTTCTGCCTTGGCAAAGATTTGAAGGGGGGAGGCTTATTCCACCCCACCCCACTCATGTTCCTGGGGAGTTCTGGGGCTCACCCCGGAAAAGTGATGGCTGGTGGGGGTTTCTGGATTGGGTGGGGGAGTACTGTGCTCCTCTTCTGAGCCCCCTCCCCACAAAGGGACCTTCTACTTGTTCTTTCAACAGTTCTCAGGGGGAGAGTATGGCAAATGGCGGGGAGGGTTAGCCTCATGCTGGGAAGCCCCACCCCCACCCCCAGGAGGACCCCAACCTCTTCCTGGGATTTTCAACCACTTTTGTAGTACTTCATTGGTCTTCCTTCCTTCGTTCCTTCTTCCTGCATTCTTCCTTCCTTTCTTTCTCTTTCCTTCCTTCCTTCCTTTCTCCCTTCCTTCCTTCCTTCGTTCCTTCTTCCTGCCTTCTTCCTTTCTTTCTTTCTCTTTCCTTCCTTCCTTCCTTCCTTCCTTCCTTCCTTCCTTTCCTTCCTTCCTTCCTTCTTTCTATTTCCTTCCTTCCTGCCTTCTGTCTTTCTTTTTTTCTTCTTTCTTTCTTTCTTTCTTTCTTTCTTTCTTTCTTTCTTTCTTTCTTTCTTTCTTTCTTTCTTTCTATGGGGAAAGCCCAGCCTAATACAGGCAATCCTCAACTTACAACAGTTCGCTTAGTGACCGTTGATAGTTACGACACTGAAAAAAGCGACTTACAGCTATTTTTCACACTTACGACCGTCGCAGCATCCCCACAGTCGTGTGAGTTACATTTGGATTTTTGGCGAGGGGTTGACAAGATCTGTTGAAGGTCCTAAACCTGGGACATCTGGAGCAGAGGTGGGATTCAGCAGGTTCTGACTGGTTCTATAGAACCGGTAGCGGAAATTTTGAGCAGTTCGGAGAACCGGCCCATCCCACTTCTGACTGGCCCCGCCCACCCCACCTCTTCTCTGCCTCCCATTGAGTCCCAGCTGATCGGCTGGGTCTCCTTTGGTTGCCCTGGACAGGAGAACAGAGCTGGAAAGCAGGCTAGTGGGGTAGGGAGGGAAAGGGGGCTTTGCAGTAACCTTCCTCTGCCACGCCATGCCCACCAAGCCACGCCCACAGAACCAGTAGTAAACACTATTGAATCCCACCACTGATTGGAGGACTGCAGACGGAGGAGAAATAACCAAGGTTTAAAAACAAGCAAAAACAAACCAGGTTAGCGAGCAGGAGGAAATAGGAGCTAGCTAGAATAGGAGGTTTCCGGCTCCATTTTTTCCCCAAGAAGACCAACCTTGGGGTGCCACCCGCAAAGTTCTGAGTGGAAGACAAGGGTTAATTGTCTCACCGGTGTTTATGGCAGTTCCTTAAAATCAGATTGCTGTTGGTGCAAAGGTCAGCGGGAGGAGATGTTAGGAGATGTTACGTATTTTTGTGTGTGTGTGGGTGTGTGTGGGTGTTGTACTTGATGCCGAAAGGGCAAACTTGTGCTCTCTGAGGCCAGTTTTCCAGAGGGGTTTCTGCCAAGGGCCACCGGCAGGAAAGGCGGGGAAACTTCTATCCCGGGACTCAACCGGTTTTGGCTTCTTGCTAGGAGGCCCTAAACCCAGCCCCTTGGAGAAAGTTTTGCATTTTACGGGCCCCTTTTGGGGTGAACAGGAAGGGGGAAATGAGTCACCAAAGCGCTGGGGGAATTCAGGGCAGAAAGAGAAGAACTCCTGGTGACCACCAAGGGGGCCTCAGCAACCATCTCATGGTCTTTCTCTGGGGAGGATACGGGGATCCCCGTTTCTACAATCCGAGCCTGGAGAGAACTGCTGGGTTGTTTTCTGATGGGACTGGCTATTGTTCTCCAGGACTCCATACATCCTGTGTTTCTTTCAGCTGCAGCCTTTTTAGAAACAATGAGGTTTCCTGTCTATCCTCCAAGCTGGGCTCTTTGGGCAGAGTCAAGCTTAGAGAGAGAGAGAGAGAAACCGTCTTGTCCCCTCCTTTCATTTGCAAAAGCTCGTTTCGGAAGAGACCAGGAAGCAGGAGCGGCCATGTCTAGTTGTGTCGCTGGTACGGAGCGAACTTCAGCTTCAAAGAGCGCGAGGAGTAGCTCCCGCTTGGAGGGACATCATTGTTCTTCCGAGGAGGGTTAGAAGATCTACAGAAGAAGCGTGGTGTAGGACCGTGATGGTGAACCGATGCCAGTGGGATGCAGAGCCATCTCTCTGGACATGCCAGCCATCGCCCGTGACTCTTCCGGGTTCCGTCACATGCACGCGCACCAGCCAGCTGGTCTTTGCACACATGGGAGCTCCAGAAACCGGAAGAGCAGCTCCCCAGCGTGCATGCGTGCACTGGGAAGCTGAGTTTCTGGTTTCCAGTGCATGCATGCATGCCGGCCAGCTGGTCTTCATGCATGCATGCACACCAGAAACCGGAAGACTAGGTGGCCACCACGCATGTGTACCAGAGAGCTGCTCTTCCCCCTTTCTGGATGCTCACGCACACAGACTCCCATTTTGGCACTGGGCGCCGAAAAGGTTTGCCAACACTGGTGTAGGAGAAGGAGTGACAGAAGCTGCAGGTGGAGTGAAAAGAGCAACCGGCCTAAGGATCCACAAGTGAACTATAAATCTAGCCACCTTGAGTGCCGTCGACTCCTATCTAATCCCAAGCATGTATCTACTGTTAGTTGAGAAGATTCCTGCACGTTGGCTTTTAGCAATAAAGCAGTTTAGCTGAATCTTTGACTGGGACTGGTCTTCAGTGCCGGACCGAGGTTGGCCAAGGGTGTTGACCAGATGTCGACCAAGGGTTGACTCTGGTGTAGCATCTTGGCACATGCGTGGAGAATAACAGAGTTAGAAGGGACCTTGAAGGTGTTCTAATCCAACCTCCTGCTTAAGCATTTCAGACAAATCGTTGTCTAATCTCTTCTTTAAAAACCTCCAGTGACGGAGCATCCACAGCATCTGGAGACAAGTCCCAATTGCCACCATCACGCATCTCCTCAAAAGGAGACGTTTCTGGGGCAGTTCCCTAATTTCAGCGACTTTATAGTTTCGGGGGGAGGGAAGCCCATTTTTCTGGGGGCCTCTCGCCAAGGCGGGCTCTCTTCCTGTCGGAAAAGCTCAGCTGGGCTTCTCCTGCTTCCGAGAAGAGGCGTTGGCTCGATTCTTGGCATCTTCCGGAGAAGCAGCCTGGGTATTAATCAAATAAAAATATAATGCTCTCCCTTTTGGGCTATTTTTAGCAGGCTGTGGATGAGCAAAAGGCTATTTTTGGGTGCGGAGTTGCTAGCGACGGCAGGCCTGATCTAATCTAGTAAATATGATGGGGGTTTTTCCCCCCCTTTCCTCCTTTTTATGACACTCCCTTTCGAGGGTTTCCAGGGTTTCTGACCTTTTCCTTGTTAAGCAGGCCGGCCGCGATTCCAACGAAGTCAGGTTCCTCTCTTGTTCCTTAGTTTCTCGAGGCCTGGTTGCTTCGAGAAACTCTGAAATAACCAGGAAGGTGTAGGGTCTCCTGCTTGGGCAGGGGGTTGGACTAGGTGACCTACAAGGTCCCTTCCAACTCTGATTATCTATTATTTGTTATCAGTTTAATCCTTGACTCGGTATACTGGATTTAGACGCAAAACTCCTGATGACCACAAGGGGAGCTGAGGGGTTCGGTTGCCTTCTGGAGTTGTGTGTAGCCAGGGACGTAGACCTTTCATGGCTTATCTACCTGGCAAAAAAAGAAAAAAAAGCAAAGTTGCAATGAAGCCAGGGATGGGCCAGGATTTTATCCTTTCTTCTTCTTCTTCTTCTTCTTCTTCTTCTTCTTCTTCTTCTTCTTCTTCTTCTTCTTCTTCTTCTTCTTCTTCTTCTTCTTCTTCTTCTTCTTCTTCTTCTTCTTCTTCTTCTTCTTCTTCTTCTTCTTCTTCTTCTTCTTCTTCTTCTTCTTCTTCTTCTTCTCCTCCTCCTCCTCCTCCTCCTCCTCCTCCTCCTCCTCCTCCTCCTCCTCCTCCTCCTCCTCCTTCTCCTTCTCCTTCTCCTTCTTTTGTAAAATAAAGTTTTGTTTTCTTTATACCCCTGAGCTGCTTCTCTGCAAGATGCCAGAGCTCAACCACCAGCCCCAGATATTGGCAAGGGGGTGCAATTGTTTGGGGCAAGAGAGGGAAAGAAGGTTTTTCCTTCTCCCCTGTCTGGACACCCGTCGCAAGTTTGCTGGGTTTGTGGTTTCCTTAAAACATGCAAAACCTGGGATACAGTTTTATGGCTTATTTAAAGACGGTGCAACACAATTATCTCGGTTTGCAGGACAATAGACTTTTCTGTGTTCCTTTTCCTGCACATACTTATGGGTTTTTAAAAAAAATTCTTTTCTTTTTTATGGAAAGACACATTATAAATCATGGTGGTGGGATTGACCTCTGAGTCTGCAGGGCATCGAGGGTCTTCTACAAAGGGCCAGGAGGAGGGGAGAGAGAGGAGGAGGAGGAGGAGGGAAATCTCTGTGCGTCTCCCCCCGGTTTCTCTTCTCTTTGTCTCGGCGATTAAACCAAGTTTTGGCTGTAGACACCCTTCCCAAACATCTCAGGCCTCCCTCTGGTTAACCAATCCAGCTGTATGCTAATTGAGGGCAAGTTTCAGGCTCCCCTCTTGCGTTAAGTTGGCTGCAAGACTATTGTTCAAAATCGCTTTGCTTCCTTGGCGGAAACTTTTTTTTTAATGGAATGGGAATGAGGGGAGAGGGGGAAGAATAGCCCACAGTCCAAGTTAGAGAGAACAGCACTCTTTCTTTCTTTCTTTCTTTCTTTCTTTCTTTCTTTCTTTCTTTCTTTCTTTCTTTCTTTCTTTCTTTCTTTTCTTTCTTTCCTTCTTTCTTCCTTCTGACTTCCTTCCTTCCTTCCCTTTCTTTTTCTCCTTTATTCCTTCCTTCCCTTTTTCTCCTTCCTTTCTTCCTTTTCTTTTTCTCTCTTTTTCTTCCTCCCTTCTTCCTTCCTTCCTTCCTTCCTTTCTTTCCTTCCTTTCTTTCTTTCTTTTCTTTCTTTCTTTCTTTCTTTTCTTTCTTTCCTTCCTTCCTTCCTTCCTTCCTTTCTTTCTTCTTTCTTTCTTCTGCCTTCCTTCCTTCCCTTTCTTTCTCTCCTTTATTCCTTCCTACCCTTTTTCTCCTTCCTTTCTTCCTTTTCTTTTTCTCTCTTTTTCTTCCTCCCTTCCTCCTTCCTTCCTTTCTTTCTTTCCTTTCTTTCTTTCTTTCTTCTGCCTTCCTTCCTTCCCTTTCTTTTTCTCCTTTATTCCTTCCTTCCTTTTTTCTCCTTCCTTTCTTCCTTTTCTTTTTCTCTCTTTTCTTCCTCCCTCCCTCCCTCCCTCCCTTCCTTCCTTCCTTTCCTTTCCTTTCTTTCTTTCTTCTGCCTTCCTTCCTTCCCTTTCTTTTTTTTCCTTTATTCCTTCCTTCCCTTTTTCTCCTTCCTTTCTTCCTTTTCTTTTTCTCTTTCTTCCTCCCTCCCTTCCTCCTCCCTTCCTTTCCTTTCTTTCTTTCTTTTTCTCCTTCCTTTCCCTTTTCTCTTTTTCTTCCTCCATCCCTTCCTCCTCCTCCCTTCCTCTCGCTTTGTCTTGCTTTGGCACGGCCGTCCTCTCTTCTCTCCCAACCAGATCTTGAACAATCTCCCTCCTTGCCACCCTTGCCAGCCCTCCCAGACAGGCAGCAGATGCCAGGCTCTCCCCTCCCTGCCTCTGTCAATAAGAAAGTGCAGCCAGGCAGGTGGTGGAGATGGCAGGGCGGGGCGGCCTTCACCCGTTTTGGCTCCTGTTCAGGTGGCCGTTGGAGGCCAACTACTTCCAGGCAAGGATGGGTGGTGTTCCAGCTGTTATCAGGCAAACCTAAGGGGCAGGTGTGGTCGGGGATGAAGACCGGAGCTGGCAACCCCTGGATTTGTGGTGGTCACAGCAGCTTCCTAGATAGACGGACCCTGAAGACCTTGGGAAAAGGTTGGGGGAACCAGAGCAGGTGTGAAAAATCATTCATGCCAATTCTCAATGCATTATTCCATCGGGCAACAGATGGACAGGTGAACATCACCTGGTGAAGGTGCTCCCCTCTTAGTTTCTCCCCTGACCTTCCCAGGCTCTCGAAATGTTTTTAATCAATAATCTCTTTGCAATGCAAATGAAGCGTTGGCTCCAGGCTGGGTTTATATTTTCGCTTTTATCTTCCTCTTTTTATCTTCCCAAAGTTCTCCTGCGCCTGGTGCAAAAAACTTGAGATCTTCCCTGAAAAAAATCAGCAAACTCAACCTTGTGACCCAATGCTTAGCCCGGAGGTGGGGGCGGGTGGGTGGGTGGGGGCGGGCACCAAACAGGCTTGCTTTTTAAAAGCCCCATGGCATTTGCCAAAAACAAAAGCTAGGCCTCGGTTTGCGCCCTGTTGTAAACTTTGAACCGTGATGCATGCAACGGAATGTTTATGCAAATCTCCATCAAGGGCTGCGATTTGCATGGGGGTTTGAACGAATGCAAATCTAGATTTGCAACCCATCCGGTGGCTTGGCATGATTGAAAAGCAGCACATTCCTAAATATTTCTCCCCCTCTTCTTTCTAGACCTACATCTTCACCGATGGCGAAGACCAAGAGCTCAAACAGAGAATTGGTGAGTTGGTGGGATTTCCTCTTGGACAAGTGTCGAAAATGCCCCTTTCTTACAGACCCCGATGGTGCGATTCGATTCCCAGGGAATGTGGCGATTAACTTTCCCTAGGGGAGGGAGGGAAGGTGGATACTTACTCAGTGAGTGTTTAATGAGAGCCCCCCCTCCTCCTCTCCTCCTCCCAGGCTAGTTCAGACCCTCCTATTCTTCTGATGCTAATGGGCTCTATTCATGCTTTCAATGGATTCCTCTCCAGACAACCAAAAGGAGTAGCAGGTGGCAAATGATGAGAAAAGATTGGCATGAATAGCCAGACAAAGACTGTTAAAAGGGGGGCTGGAAAGATCCAGTTTTCTGTTCCACTTCCCACATTTTCCTTTCTGAGTTAACACTTGGCTGGGTTAAGTCTGGGAACAAAGGAATTTCCTTTTGGTCAGCAAGGAGGAGAGGAGAACGCATCTGCATTTGTCTTGGCTAACAGTTAAACATCTGCAGAAGGTTGCTCCGCGTCCACATTTGGGGTGGGAATATTCAGGGGATTACTTGAAGCTATTATAAAGGCACAGAGATTCTCCATCATCCTGGTCATGGTTGTCCCAAAGCTGCTTTTCCAAAAGACAATTGGTTTTTTTGGTTCTTTGAAAACATTTAGCTTCTCATCCAAGCAGCTCCTTCAGAACTAAAGAAGCTTCTTTGGAGAAGTAAAATGTTTCCAAGGAAGAAACCAAGAAAGTCCAGTTGCCTTTTGGAAAAGCACCTTGGGATGGTTTTCTTGTTGGTTACTCAAGTTATCTTCTGGTCTTGAGGAATTGGGAGATAGGGAAGTGTGACTCTAAAGCAAGGGTCTTCTTGAACTTGGCAAGTTTAAGACTTGTGGACTTCAACTCCCAAAATTCCTGAGCTAACATGACTGGAAGAGGAAGAATTCTGGGAGTTGAAGTCCACAAGTCTTAAAGCTGTCAAGTTTGAAAACCCTTGCTCTAAAGATACCAAAATCCTTGGACAGACATGGTGGTTGTATGTTCCTCCACCGATCTTCTGGGTGAACTTTCCAATTTCAGCCTGCAATTTTCAGAAGGATGTCCTGTGCCTGAATATTGAGCTAATCAGCTCAATACAGTATGAGAACAGGGTATAACCTGAAGTGATCTTGTAGGGTTCTGATTCAGAATCTTGGTCACGGGGCTGGATCAAACCTCTAGCTGAGATCTTAAGCAATGACCTAAGCTGCTCAAGATGGATTGATAGATGTAGGACAATGGAGACCATCATAAACCAAATCGATCCATAGGGGGAAAAATATCCATAGTTGGGCACCACAATGTCATCAAAGAGTATGCAAAACTTTTGGGAAGTATCCCCTTAGCTGGGCCTAATGAAGATCCTTCTCATGTTATGGATTTTTTGAATTCAGTTGTAGTAACTTTGTCTTTTAATGCATTTTGACCATTTTCCCCCCTTGTCTCTCTTCAGGAAATGTCATCAACACCAATTGTTCTTCTGCTCACAGCCGGCAAGCCTTATCCTGCAAGATGGCGGTCGAATATGACCAGTTCATTGAATCCGGACGAAAGTAAGAACAGAGAAAAGAGGGTAGTTGGGGAGGGAGATTCACAGCTGTGTGAATTCACAGCTGTATTTCCAAAGCTGTAGGATCTGGATACTCTCCTTTTGGAAGGGAAGAGAGTTCAGATGTAGAACATCTGGATGTTCTACAACGCTTAAATGGAGAGCTGAATTCTTCTCCTTTGTCTGAATATATCTGAATTCAGATGATCCTGCCCACTGAGGTTCAGCTGAAATGTTTGAAGGCTAGACTTCTTGGGTTGATGTCCTAACAGATCGAAGATCAGTAATCCAAGCACCTTTGAATTCCTCGGTTCCTGACCTAATCCAGTCTTGTTTTCGCTCTTGCGTTAGGTGGTTTTGCCACGTGGACGATGATAATTATGTAAATGTCCAGATGTTGGTCAAACTGCTCTCCAGCTATGCTCACACGCAGGATATCTACATTGGAAAACCCAGTCTGGACAAGCCAATCCAGGCCACCGAGAGAATCAGCGAGAACAAGATGGTAAGCCAGCAAGGAGAACGAGTGGACTTGATGGTGAACATTTGGGGTTGTCCAACTATGCATCTCCTGGTTCAAAGGAGGCATCCCTTTCTTGGAGAAGACCTTGGATGGGATTCCCTCCCTGGGTTCCAACTGTCTCTGGGAAATTGGCCAAACCTTTGACTCCAGGTGCTCTTCTGTGTCAAAAAAAGACCCTTCTTGAGTCTTCATCTCTTGTTTCTTCTCACCCCACAGCATCCGGTCCACTTCTGGTTTGCCACCGGTGGTGCTGGGTTCTGCATCAGTCGTGGTCTGGCACTGAAGATGACCCCTTGGGCCAGGTAAGAGACTTGGTTTTGTTGAGTGTATAGTTGTTGCAATATGAAAACTGGAGGATTAAAAACATAGAGTATACACATCAACCATCCCTGACACATCTCAACGGTGGTTACAGATCAAACTCCATAATATTTATGGGCTACATTTTAGCACCTTTGATGCAGAAGGTCGTTTCTTAAATGTATAAAGCAAGATAGGTATTGGGACTCCAAAATTTTAGCAAACTTACCCCTTAATTTTCCAAATTTCCCTGCTTTTAACCTGCTGGAGACCCAGTCATGACTTATTCAAACCATGCTTAGCACATCTGAATTCGACACATGAATCCATCACCTGACAGTTGGAAAACCACATTAACAAATTGTGTTTTCCCTTACACATAAATGTGAGGGCTTTTAATGTTAGAGTTTAATCCTTTGGGTGTTTTCAAATTGGGAACAGATGGAATAATAACGAAGCCTGCTTTTTTTTTCTTACTCTCTTCCAATTCTCGTCCCTTTCTCTCCTCCAGCGGTGGGCACTTCATGAGCACCGCGGAAAAGATTCGCCTCCCCGATGATTGCACCATTGGGTACATTATAGAATCTGTCCTGGGGGTGAAACTCATCCGAAGTAATCTTTTCCACTCACATCTTGAGAATCTCCATCAAGTACCCAAGTCTGAGATCCACAAACAGGTAAAAACACTGAAGGATTTAAGTCACCCAGGCCCAGAAACAAAGCATTAAAAAATTCAGACTTTATAGGAGGTTGGAAATCTGCATCAAATGTAACCCATCTGGAATCATCCTGGGAGGAAGGTTACAAAGTTAGCCAGGAGACCCCATCTCCCCACTCCCAAAATCAATGTTCTGATGAATTGATATTTGGGAATTGACAAACCCATCTTGGCAGTCACTTGGGGAGAGTTGCCAAAAGAGTAAGAGAGTTGGAAGAAACTTTGATGGTCTTCTAGTCTAATCCCATGCTCAACTAGAGACCTATCCCATTTCAGATAAATGTCTGTCTGCTCTATTCTTAAATACCTCCAGTGTTGGAGCATCCACAACTTCTGGTGGCAAGTTGTTCCACTGGTTAATTCTTCTCACTGGTAGGAAATTCCTCCTTAGTTCTAAGTTGCTTCTCTCCTTGATTAGTTTCCACCCATTGCTTCTTGCCCTGCCTTCAGGTGCTTTGGAGAAGAGCTTGACTCCTTCTTCTTTGGAGCAGCCCCTGAGATACTGGAACACTGCTATCTTGTCTCCCCAGGTCCTTCTTTTCATGAAACTAGACATCGCCAACTCCAGCAACCGTTCTTTGTGTGTGTTTTAAAGAGGAGCATCACTTTGTTGCATTTGTAGCTCAATCTTGCATTTCCCCTTTTTTTCCCAAGGTCACTTTGAGTTATGGGATGTTTGAAAATAAGAGGAATTCCATCCATATGAAGGGGGCTTTCTCAGTGGAGGAAGATCCTTCCAGGTAAGAATCGCATCTGTCTGTCGTCTGAATTAGCTGAAATTTACACTGTGTGAAGGAAAGAAGTTAGAAATGACCGAAAGGAAAGTCTATAATATTTTGGAGTGGGGGAAGAAAAGGGAGAGGGAGATAGATAGATAGATAGATAGATAGATAGATAGATAGATAGATAGATAGATAGATAGATAGATAGATTTTGTCGGAAGTCCCTCTGGCTTCAGAGGATTTACTTCCAAATTGTGAGATGTAATTCTGCAACCTTAAACAGTTGGGCATCCACAGGTATTTGCAGAGTCATTTCACACAACACAGGCAGTATTTACCTTACGGCTGCAACTGAGCCCATTTCCATGGTTGACCTAGATGGTTGTTAAGCAAGACTTGCCCCATTCTGCAACCTTCCTTGCTGCCGTTGTTAAGCTAGTAACGTGGCCCTTAAGCGAATGTGGCTTCCCTTCGTTGACTCTGCTTGTCAGAAGATCCCACCCAGGCATCACATCATCCCGACACGTTGCAATTTAGATCACAAATTGTACGCTGATGGTGATCTGCTTGTGTCTTCCTTGACCTTCATCCCAACCCTTGTGTCAGGATTCCACCACTTAACCCCATTTAAATCATCTCGAGCCAAATTTCCAAAACTTCAGAAGGATTTATTGGGAGTTAACACGCCAGCACTGCCTGGGTGGTAGCCGACTCTGAGACACGTCATTCATTGTCACCCTTAACCCTGGTTTTCCCTCCACCCCTTGGGTGCATCATAATTCATATTCTCCAGTGGGACACATCCATAGCCCAGAGTCATCAATCATGCTGTCCTGTGAGAATTTTTTGCTGTAGAAACTTCAGTCACCTAGTTACTATCTTTGAAAACATTTATGGAATGCACTTTCAGTTTGCAAGCTGCTGCATTGCTCCCCACTCCCTTTCTGTTGGTCACTCTAAAAAGACCATAGAAATATTTTATGAGTTGACACCTTGTTTTCTTCTTCTTCTTCTTCTAGGTTTCGCTCCATCCATTGCTTGCTCTACCCGGATACGCCTTGGTGTCCTTCCAACATCGCCTACTAAAAATCTCGACGTCCCTTTAACCTCGTCCCGAGTTCTCCGGTATCCGAAGAGCTTTCGGGACCCGTAGTTTTATTAGCGTGTCTGTATGCGTGCGTCCTTCGCTTGCTGTGAAGCAATGAGATCCTAATTACTGTGGTTAGTTCACAGTGTGTTGTGTATGTTTCCACCAGCTGCGGTGTGGTCTTGTGCGCCTCGCTGTGTCCCTCTCCCGGTGACGATCAGGGTATAGATATTTTAGAAGCTCCCAATGCGAGAACAATTGCGATATTTTTTCTCTCTCTCTCCAGCCTTCCCTTCCTTTGCAAGGGTTTCAAGGCTGGTGGTGATGACAAAGACCTTTGTCTACCTGCCACCTGCTGAAGGCAATGCTGCAGGTCTTCCTTGCTCCAGAATATTTTGAGAGGTGGACCCTTTGCTGCTTCTTCTTCATCCATTTCTGCAAAGCCCAAAACACTTCTGCAAACTGCCAAATCTTAAGCACTTTTAAAACCATGCGTTGTGGCAGATGCTAAGCTGGTATGGGATTGCCCCCATTTTAACCGGTCAAAAGAAAGATCCAGTAAGCATTGCTCAAACTCGCAACTTTAAGGTGGGTGGATTTCGATTCCCAGAATTCCCCAGTCAGCTTCCACATCAAGCATGCTGGCTGGGGAATTCTGGGAGTTGAAGTCCAGCCGTTGTAATTTGGGGGAATTTGGTGAGCGGAAGTCCACTCGTCTTAAAGTTGCCCACTTTGAGAAACACTGGATTAAAGCTTAGCCTGGTTGTGTCGTGGTTTGGGCTGTTTGAGGCTATCAACACTTCCAAGATCACGTTCACAGCATTGTAATTAAAGCCAGGATGCCATTTTACAGATTTTTTTTCACCCCCCTCAAAAACCTGGTCTTTTTTTCAGCTGGAGTCTTTTAACTTTGTGGTGTTCCAGTTCCAATCATTTTTCTGGCTGGGAACTATTGGAGTTTGAATCTAAAATAGCTAGAAAAAAAAAAAAAGCTACTTTTGGCCACTGGCTGTCTTTCTTCCTATTTTTGACATATCTTTTCCCCGCTCCTTCCTTCCTGCTTTTTCAGGCTCCGCATAATTTTTCAGATGAAGGTTTACATAGGAAACAAGTTTTTTTTTTGCTGATTTGCTCTGTGTGTGTTTTTGTAAAAAATTTTGTTGATGTTGTTTCGGGGTTGTTCCTTTCCCTCGTGCTATATGTAGACTTTCCTCTGAGACAGAAAGCCTTTTTCTCCCCTAAATTCATTTAGAGCTGGTCTCTTGTTGAACACTCACGTTTTGCAGTTGCACTGAAGGAAGACTCAAACGATAGGGGATTTTTTTTTTGGCACGGAGATATTATCTAATCCTTTTCATCCCGGCCTCCTTGCCTTTACAGAAGTTTGGTGGGCTTCTTATGAGTAAACAGGCAAAGGGTTGTAAAACTGCACCTAAGTCCAGAATTGTGGAATGCACCTGTAGTTGCGTAGCTGCATTTAATTCTGATTTAATTAAATTAAATCAATATTCAATACCAAATGTAAGCAAAGAGTTGATAGCAGATTGGCTGGCTACAGCTCCAGAAATCCTCAATTCCAATATATATATATAATATGTATATATATATACATATATACATATACACATATACACACACACATATATATATATGTATGTATGTGTATATATATATATATATAGGCAAAATGTTATATGTATGTGTATATATATATATGTATATATATAACATTCTGCCTTGTTGTATTCTTAGATCTGTTTTGTTGCCCGAATGTTGGTAAGAATGACAACAGAAGCCTATGTAGGTTCAGAATTTTAGACCCTTTGAAGATGCAATTATTTTGATTCTACTAAATATAATTTATAAATATATATATATAATAAGCAATCCTCTGTGGAGTTTACTCAGGAGGAAATCCTACCCTATTAAATGGGATTTGTTCCCAGCAAAGCACAAAATGTTGGCTCACGACTTTGGGCCCCACCTGAATTAATATTTAAGTAAGTAATTTAAGTAATATTTAATTTTACTTACTGTAAGTAAGTCTTTTAATTTTATGGACCAATTGGGAGGAACCAGTGTCCGTTAAAGCCAAATGTTAATTAAATCCAACTTTATGTAACACCCGTGAATGTTACATGATGTTCATAATATTTATGTCATACACCCATGTACTTTACAAAAAAATATGTATCCACATGGTCTGATTTACCACGCTGTTTGCTGAAGCCACCCAAATTCAGATATTGTCTGTTAAATCCAAAGTCTGTTGAATCAGGGTCTGTAAAATCGAGATGGGATCGTAGCAACATCCAGACTCAAATTTTTGCAGTTGGTAGGAATGACTTGTGTATTAATTTAAAAGGGGTTTAAAGATGTTGGAAGCAATGAGGGATCCTTGTATTTCTCTTATAAGTTGGACATGGTGTTGATTCGCCATCTCCCGTCGCTGCAACCTCTCAGTCTCTGGGCCAGGGAGATTTGGCTGTAGCATTTTCACCCCAAGAGTTGAATTTCATTCTCCTGCAAAATGCCGAATGGCTTTTTCTTCCTAAGTCCCAGAGGCAGAGACGGAGAGGCGAATGCTTCCCTCGCAAACAAAAATAAAAGTAAAAACAAAAAACCAACAACAACAAGGCCCATAGTGGGTAGTGTTTGTAAATATTTTATTGCAACAGTGTTATTTACTGTGCCTTTTGTGTGTGTGTGAAAAATGTCAAGTCCTGTGTGATTTTTGTCGAGGGTGGGTTTAAAAGTGAAGAGCAAAAAAAAAAAGAAAAAAAAAGGAAAAACTATTTTTTTTTCCTGATCTCGGGAAACAACAAGAAAAATGGAAAAAGTTTTGTGTCGTTTGTTACTTATCTGTAATTTATAAATCCCAGTATCTGGGATGTGGCTTTCTGTAAAGTAGTGTACATATATATATATATATAATGTGACTCTCGCTATAAATATATATATATATTAAAGAAGAAAAATGTGTGGGAGGGAAATAATGATTTAATATTCTCAGGGAATTAAACCTGATCTGCCACAGACTGCCTGTGGCCCGTGTCTTCTCTGTGCTTTCAATAAAAGAATTTGTTGGCTAATTAATTACTGGAAGCTCTTTTTTTGGGGGGGGGGGTATTTATTGCTTTCTTGGCTTTCCTGGGGGGATTCTGGGAGTTGAAGTCCACACGTCTTCAAGTTGTCAAGGCCCCTTCTAACTTTGTTACTCGTTCTAAATTAGAACTAACCTAGAGGGACATGGTGGCTCAGTGGCTAAGATGCTGAGCTTATCGATCAGAAAGGCCGGCAGTTCGGCAGTTCGAATCCCCAGCACCGCGTAACGGAGTGAGCTCCCATCACTTGTCCCGGCTTCTGCCAACGTAGCAGTTTGAAAGCAGGTAAAAAAAATGCAAGTAGGAAAAGAGGGACCCCTTTGGTGGGAAGGTAAACTGCATTCCATACGCCTTCAAAGGCATTTAGTCCTGCCAGCCACATGACCACGGAGACGTCTTTGGACAGCGCTGGCTCTTCTTCGGCTTTGTCATGGAGATGAGCACCGGCGCCCCCTAGAGCCAGAAACAACTAGCACGGATGTGCGAGAGGGAACCTTTAGCTTTTTTTAGCTTGTGTGTAGAGCCTTGAGATCCAGGAAGACCAGCGGGTTGGACTAGAAGACCTCTAAGGTCCCTTCCAGGCTCCAGCCCTGTGATTTGATGAGTCTGAAAGCTAGGGGGTCCTCGACTTAGGACCACAAACGAGCCCCAAAATTATGGGTGCTAAGGCAGACATTTGTGAAGCAAACTTTGTCCCATTTTACAACCTCTCTTGCTTCAGCTGTTAAATGAATCACCACACTAATGTTAGTAGGACAGTTGTTAAATGAATCCTGCTCACCCCGTTGACTTGGCTTGTCGTAAGGTCGCAAAACGCAACCATCATAAATACGAGGCAAGTTGCCAAAGCATCTGAATTTTGACCACATGGCAGCAGGAAGGGTGCAGGGGTCACCAGTGTGAAAAACGAGCATGCCGTGTGTTTTTTTTTCCCCAATGCTGTTGTAATTTGGAACCGTCACTAAAGGAACGGTCGTAAATCAAGGAATACCTGTATGCTAATTCGATCTGATTTTTTAAGGGAAACAATTCTCCCTTTGTCCATGGAAAATGCAGACAGGTGCTGCCCCCTTGTGGAAGGAGTAGGTACAACCCGCCAGGCAAATTTTCAATCTCGGGTAAAGCCACTAAGTCGGGGGTCCCCAAACTTGGCAACTTTTAAAGATTTCAACTCCCAGAATTCCTCAGCCAGCTATGAATTCTGGGAGTTGACATCCACACGTCTTAAAAGTTGCCAAGTTTGGAGACCTCTGTGCTAAATGGTGAATAATGAAATCGATGAAATCTTATCCGTATATAAACCATTCATTACTCGGAGCGGAGCCTTTTCAAAGTTGTTTATTTTAAAACATAAAACCCAAGCGGAATAGAAACCACAGGAATTACACTTAGAATCGTTTCTGCAGAACAGAAAGAACACAAACCAATAAAAAAAAAAGGGGGAAAAACAAGCTACAGTACAATGTCGTAAAATCAACCAAAAGTCCAAAGAAAAGTTTTACAAAAATAATCATCATCAGGCTGACACCCCCCCCCCTCCGTTTAAACCCCCGTGAAATTTCAAAAATGGGTTTTTTTTGGGGGGGGGGGTCCAGTGGAGAACTTTGAAAGAAGCTAGTCACGTCTAAAGGCTTAAAAAAATTATATTTATATATATATTTCATATACATATATTATATATGTATACATAAAAGTAGAAGGCTGTTATTAACCATTGTGGTTTGAAGCAAAACCCGGTTTGAAAACGCCAGTTCAGAGTTTGACTTGGTAGAGTTTGCCACATCTCTCAAAACAATAACAATAAAAATAATAAAATTGGGAGATGGGACAAAATTAAAGTCACAAACAGGTTTGTGTCTCTAATGAATGGAGGAGAAGGGAATACAAATTGCTGGTTGCCAACCGACCACAGCGCCAAACTCCACCGAGGCTCGTGTGCCTTTCCTAGTCACAGGCAGGCAGAAATTCAGAAGGTGAAGCTTGGCCCTGTGTCATAAGAGGTGGCATTACCTGCCCAATTTAGGCTGTGTGTTGGATGGGTAATAAATGGGTGGGATTCAACCGCGATCGCTGGAACTACCGGTTCGCCCGAACCAGTCCAAAACGGATGAATACCACCCTTGGTAATAAACCAGGATTCTTTGTAACTGGGTTTTTAATGGACTTGCTTGTTTTGGGGGGCGAAGTGTGGGTCATGAAAGATGCACCCACAATACTGGCAACTCTTGCATTGAAACTTCAACGCAAAATTGTTTGAAGGGTGGAGAAGAGAATAAACAGGCCCAGTTCTTGACCACAACATCAATACTCCTGGGAATCAATCAGGAAGTTCCAAGGGACTACAATTCCCAGAATCCCCATCCAACCTCCCTGGGAAGCTGGGTTGATTCAGGGGGGATGCAAGTCCAACCCCCAACTAGACTGGGGAAGCCTGAGAGATGGATCTGGGTTATCAGAGAGGGAGGAGTGAAAACAGGAGGAATCTCCACCTTGCATAGAGACAAAAGTGTGGTTGTTGAATACACAAAGCACCAAGAACTAGCCTGATGCTAGTCCAGCAGCTGCCACTGGTGGCTGTGGTTGTTGTTGTTGTGTTGTTGAAAGGTAAGAACATGTTTGTCCCTGCTTACTGCGGTCCAAGGTACAGACGGCTCTGCTAAAACAGATTCTACGGTTGGCCTCTGAGCGTGTCGGTGGGTAGCTGTGTCTGTTTGGTCCCAGGTGCACCGTTTTCTCTCTCTCAGAAGCTCCTTGAGGTTGGGACATGGTCTACAGGGGTAATCCGAGGACTAACTGACAAGGATTGGGTGGTCTCCCACCACTGCACCTTAGCTGATGGTGGAGAGAAGTCCCATCAGTTTCTTAGCACCTCTCCTTAGTGGCAAAAGGAGTCACCTCTCTCAACTAGAACTCATTAGCTACAAGCAGGAGAATCTGCCGTAGATTGAACCAAAGCACTTAGTCCTCTTAACATAGTCCTCTTACTAACAGCTGGTGGTAACATTTTCTGCTCCATTTGGAAATAATAAAGACTGGATCCCTTGCCTCCAAGGCATATGCCAATCCACTGAGCAGTGGGGACCATAAGTCCTGGCCAACAACCTGCCTTATTACGTGGAAGAGCTGGTTCCACCTACCAATGCTCCAAGGATCTCAAAGCTAGCTACGCATCACCATGACATACTCACAACACCTAGGACCTAGGGATCTAACACTGGGCCTGTCTCAATTCCTTCAGCTCTGAGAGGTTCACGCTTAAAGAACCTTGGTGATCATGCATGGTCTGAAGCACCTCTCTTGAGGAACACGCCTCAAAAATGAGACCTACGTGGGGTTGGTTTTTTTTTTTGAGTCCTTGTCTACCTACTTGGCCATCAGTTACAGGATGAAGCAGGACAGAAACAGAAGGCTGAAAGCTCAATTTTTTTCTCCTGAAGAAAAGGGTTTTTTAACCCAACGTGGTCTACGCCAAGGACTCTTGAAGACAACAGCTTGCAAGCTGCAGGAAGCTGCGATCCACATTTCTCTATTGTCCCTCATCAGAGATGCCTGTACTGGTTTGATACTTCAAACTTCACACTTCCCGGAGGAAGATGGACGGGGGAGGCAGCCAATAGAGCACTTCCTCTTAAACAACAAGCTCAGGAAAAGGTGGGATAAAGGACCAAAGCTACACAACAGCAGCCTTGTTTCATCGCTATGGCTTTTAAAAGACTTATTATTTTTGGCACAGATATGGTTGAACAATGTCCAGAACCTTCACCGCAAGAAGCTTTTGGCATGGCCTGATGTACTTAAGTCCTAGGTCTTTCAAAGAAGAAATGGGCACAGTTGGTCAAGGGTGCGTCAACGCAGACGTACCCAAAAGCCACGTTCCTTCTGCCCCAGTGGCCTCCATCCACAGTCAAAACTGAACTATGGACCGGACCCATCATTCAACCTTCTCTTGGCCTTGCGCACCCCACATATACCTTCCTCTCTGCTCAAGCTGATAACACAGAGACCACAAGAACACGTCTTAGCATCTTCTCAAACACATTAAGCACCCTAAGAGAAACACCAATCAATATTTCCAACTACTCAACTTTCCGGTAGATCTTGGGAAGCACCAGCATGCTTTGGTGGAAAATATAGGTCTTGGGTCCTCGATGGGCCACAGATAGGACAAGCACAACAGATCTACGCGGCAAGTGTGCTGGATCGGAGCAGCAACTGAATTTAACACACGCGTGCGAGTTGCGCAAAGTTTTTGCGATGCTCCAGGAATTTGCCCTCAGTAAAATTATTCCAAGTTTAGGCCAGGTTTAAGCTACTCGTTCCTCTTTCTTCCAGTTAAACTGGCCACACCTGAGGTATTTAATTCACACATACCCATCAGATTTGCTTTTTTTTTTTTTTTTTTTTAAAGGAGGCTAGCTGAGAAGAATCTAACCTTCAAGTCTTGGATACATGGAGGAACGTCAATTTTTCCTCCCCACCTTAAAACCTTTTCTCATCTTAAGAAGCCAAAGAAAATTCAAAAACGAAGTGAGCTAATATTATACATACAGGATACAAAACACAACACATTTTTTTGTTTGTTTTTTTGGACAGCACACACAAAAATAAATTCACATCCAAGTCTTGATTCGATATTTTTTTTTTTTTTAAACAATTACAATGCAGTCTTCAACATCGGACGGGAGAAATTCCATCCCCATGCTGCTATATACAGGTCACATTGTGGAGATGCCTGGTGAACTGGAATGGTCCCTAGTTTCCTTTCGGATTGTTTTTCAGGAAAGGGCGTGTGATGGTTGTCGCGGGAAAAAACCCAATCCCCTTGCAAATGGCTCTCAGGAAGGAAGGGTTTTAGGGCTCCATTTTTCCACGCCAACCTAAGGTCCCCTTACTTCAGGTTCTGGCTAAGAGATCTTAGCGACCTGCCACTCAACGTCTCTTGAATTTCTTAGGCCAAAAAATCCACAGGGATGGTGGCCGGAAAAGTCTACCGCGCCCGTCCTGAGACGTTCTTGACTTGCAAAAATAAACCAAAGAGAGAGAGAGAGAGAAAGCTAAGAGAACAGGAAATTATAATATTTCGTGGGGTTTGCCTGCTATGCCAACGAAGCTGGTGCAGAAGCCCTAATGAAGACACCAAGCCAGCCAAACGTCAACACTCTTGCCAGCCAATAATTGAGGGAGGAGGGGGGAAAAAACTTGGGACAAGCTGTTTTGGGAAGAGAGGACAGCCAGCGGTGAACAGCCCTTAGCAGTCGAAATGGTTGCCACGGATGCTTGGCACGAAGGAGAAGGCGGGGAAAGTGACCCCTGCTTCTCTTTGAAGGCAAACAAGTGACCATGCAAACACTCACATTTTCTGAAAGAGAGCCATTCAGACATGCCCCACGAGAACTGCACGTGCTCTTGGCGTCCCCAACAATCCATATTTACATGGGGCGGGTGCCTGGGTGCGTAGACACACACCCGGTTGGCTCTTGAGATAGAAGCATGCACCATAGTTTGAGATGATTCTGTATCTCGGTTAGTTGAAAAGCCGAGCCGAGTTCAAAGTCCCCGGAGAAGATTCACCCTGCGCCAAACTCTGGTCTGATAGCTTGGTCTTCTCCACCAGGTTGTCTTCTGCTGGTTGGAAAAGGCAGAGGACCTCTTCGATTTGTGCAGGACACCCCAAGCTGAAGCTCCATCACCATCTAAGCAATGGCGACTTCTCAGGAGAAAGTCAAGTTTCTATAGTGGCTATTACAACGTACGTTGCTGGTCCCTTCCTTAAGATGATCATACCCAAGTTTTCTTCTGCCTGGAGAAGACTGAGCAGGACAGGGTTGTCTTCCTGCTCTTGGCAAACTAAGCTACCAAGAATGTTCTTCTGAAGATCTGTGATTATCTGCAGATGTTTCAGAGGGCTGAATTTTGTTTTTAAGGGCACACTTCAAAAGGTGGTCTGTGAAGGAATGTATTTTTTTTGGGGGGGGAGGTGTCACTTTTGTACAAATATCTCCATGGTTGGAAGCAGGTCCAATGCCTCTCCCAACACCACTGATTGCTGAGCTGTGTTTTTGGGGAATCTAGAGATAAGATTGCAAAGCTGAGTAGGCTCCCTGCACTTCCACACAAACAATGGCTTACTGATGCTCAAGAAAGACCTAACAGTGGTTTTAGTATCTACTCATTCTGCTGCAAGCTGCACCTCAGGACCTCAGAGCCTTCTGATAGTCTAGGTTTTCAAAGCAAGCAAGCAACTATGGTGGAGGGATGTGTGGGTGTGGATCTCGCAAGAGCGAAAGCAAGCAAGACTTCCTCTCAAATGTGCAAAACTTGAAAAGGAAATCTCTGTGCTTTCAAAATGAGGAGACCCAAGAATTCAACAAGAATAGGGTGCAACTATTCAATATTCTAATCATCTCACATAGCAGGAACACCAGTAGATGTCCTACAGCAATTGTTCTTCCTCCCAATTTGCTGTTGACCTTTACTGTCAACAAGTTAAGAAGCAACTGATCCACAGGTGGCCTTCAAATTAAGAGGAGAGCCTATCCATTTCAAAAATGTCTTCCCATAAGAGTATTTTATCTTTGCTTCCTGGTTTAAGGATACAGGACCAGTGACAATCCTCCCTTCTCCATCTAATATCCACACTTCCAGGGATTCGTCTGTCCTAACTCCCCAAAGGAGCCCAAATGAGACATTGAGAAGTCTAACCTAGGAGGACACTTTGGGAAGAAGCTCAGTTTTACTGGTGTTTCCTTGACCTGTCCAATCCTTCTCCCAAAATTTGATATTTCACAGCCCTCCCCTCTAATCTACAATGCTCCTTAAATATTTTCCTGGAATATTTTGGCACCGAAAGAGTGGTAGTTTCCAGTTTGATGACTTCACATCAACTCAAGAGATGTTTGGTGAGAGCTAGTAGGAAGTACAGATATAAAGGAGGAAGGCAGAGATAGAGCGCAAACACACAAGTATGTGTTCATATAAGGCTGTGTTTGTATGTGTGTGCAAACAAGCACATACATCCAACCACATATAAGCTGGTGCAGGAAGCCTTCCCCTTCTCTCCAGGACTTTAAACCCAGATAGTAAAAGAGAGGAGTAAACTTGTAGTAGAGGTATCCAAGATATCACAAAGGGTTAAATTGGCAGACCACGTTGTAACAGGCAAGGAACCTAGGACTCGCCAAGATCCCAAGTTGGAGATCCACCAATGCTGGCAGGAGAACCAAGGATGCCCCTATGGCAACTCCAAGAGATCTTCAGGCAAAGCTTGGAGATATCTGAGCTTCATGGCAGAGTGGACATTCAAGATGGCTTTTGTTTCGGTGTGCCACATCAAGAGCACTTCCACCCCACGATCCAGTTTGAAGTCATCTGGTTCATCCAATCATTGGACAGAAGACTTGGGGAGGAGGTGGTCCACTTGACAATTTATGGGCATCCAAAGCGTATTCCCCGTACAGCGAAGGAACACATGAGGACCAGTACGTGGACATGAGCATGTGGAGATGTTGCCCCTCTCTGTAGAGAGAGAACCGCAAGGGAACGGAGCCTGGAACTGCAATAAGCTTCTACGGAGGTGTCTTCACGTGGACATGGGCCGGGTCAAGCTGGGGAGGAAGCAGCAGGAAATGCAACACTGAGCTGGATCCCTGGACTTGGGGAGAAAAGCAGGATAGGCCTGCGAGGACAACAGAGGCTCACAGCATTGGCCCATTTCGTTCCGTTGTTTTTTTTCCGCTTCCAGGTGTCCTCGTTTTCAGTGCACGCTTCCAGAATCCGGCCGAGGCTGGTTGGTGGCGAGGTATTTGGCTCTCATGCTGGAGGTGTACTAGAGGGACAACAGAAAGCAAAAGAAGAAAACAAGAGGACCATCAACTCGCAGGCCTGTGACAAGAGATAGTTCAGAAGCACTTCAGAGTTGAAAGGGATCTTGGAGACCTTCTAGCCTCTAGTTCAACCCACCCGTCCATTTCAGACAAATGGAATCTCCTGTGTCTTCCTGAAGGCCTCCGGTGATGGAGCACCCCAATCACTTCTGAAGGCAAAACGTTACCCTGGTTAATTGTTCTCACTGTTGGGAAAGTTCTGCTTACTTCAGAGATACAGTGATGGTCTGATGGACCTTTGGAGAACTTAGGTTTGGACAGAGTTACAAATTAGGGAGCTGACACTCAACCGGAGATCACAAACCCAAGAAAACATTGGCTTTGCAGGTGGGCTAAAGAGTCTTGATGAAGGGTTTGGGGGCAGAACTGCTAAGATCCCATTCCAAAGGTTCGGAGAAACCCAGGGCAGAAAAATATCATCCTACAGATTCCGGTCCCACAGAGCAGAGAACACAGCCTTAAAATGTGATTCTAAGTTCTCAACTTACGACCTCTTCTGAGTTATGATCCGCCTCCCCAAAGCTCCTTACGACCCATTTTTGGTGTTATGATGGCCGTACGCGCATACACACCCATGGTGACATGATCACATTTGAGTGCTTGGCTACTGGCTCACGTTTACGGACGTCTGCGGCATCCTAAGTCACCTGGCCTTGACTGGTGATATATTTTTTTTCCCCTCTCTGGTGTTTATTTCCAGTTTCCAGCAAAAAACATCCAGACTTTAGTAAATGTATCACGAATTTGAAAAGACTGTCCCCGTGTAGGTTTCATCCCTCTGATACAATTTCTGGGTTCTACAGATACCTCTTCATCTTTCGTTTTATGTGGTTTAGTCATGAGGGTGAACCTTGCATCGCCATGCTAAGGAACCACCTCTGGTGTGTCCTTCCCCTTGAAGCCACACGGGCCACCTGGCCCTCCCAACCCCAAAATATAACTGGTCTTGGCTTCCCTGCTTTTCAAGAGGCGTTGGCACTCCTTGTCTCCACATGGAGCAGACAAATTAAGGTGGAGAACATCTGCTGGCACTTCAGACCCTAGCAAAAAATGGTTTGGTCTTAAGACTACATTCCGCCCCTGTCAAGTTCTCTTCCAGAGGGGGGGAAAAAAAAGAGAGAGAGATGTCTGAAAAACAAAGTTTATAATACAGAACATTGAGAAAGAAACGAGAACGCAGTGAACCAACAGCCACGGGAGCCTGGAATTCCTGCCCCACAGTGGGACCAAGCGATGCACAAATAGGCACCATCCCAGGAGCAAAAAAGGACGAACCCTTGGAAGAGCACAGGCAAGCATGCACCCGGTCACATACGCAGCTCCTCCTCATGCGCTTGGCCCATGCACCCCAAGCAAAGCACGTGTCTTTTTGACAATTCACGCTAGAGCAGGTTTGCCAAGAAGCAGGGGGAAAAAAAACCCCAAACTCTTAAAAGAGATTCTCAAAGCATACGATGAAGCAAGAAAGCCAGGATGGAGAAATTGGGCAAATGGCAACAAGCAAGAAGCCAGGATGGAGAAACCAAGCAAATGGCGGCAGAGATAAGGTAGGTGTAGCCTGTTCTTGGGGTGGGTGTGGGGGGGTGGTTGTGTACTGAACGCTTCACAAAAGTTAGGATACGTCTCTTCCCAGTCCTCTAGATGTTCATCAGCTCAGAGATATTTTTGCACCAGTCTGGTTTAACCAGGTTTGAGCAGAAGGCTAGCAAAGCTAGCCTTTGCTGGTTGAAGACTACTGTTTTCTGGTAGGGGCCTGGAGGTTTATTGCTATGGGATCCTGAACTCATCTGGATTGAGGGGTATAGCTGAAGGACTACGTCTAACTCTTGGTGGAATTCCCCAGCATCTGGGTGCATTGAGGGGATGTTACTTGCTGTATTGTGGAGGTCCACCACAATCCAGGGAGCTGTGTCCTATTATCAGTGGTGGAGCTTGGAGGTTTAGCAAGCTGTTGGTAGCTCCCATATTCAAGGTTTACTTCTACTTTACTGGAAGGTGGAGCTAGGAGGCAGCATCCACCCGAGAGAGATGGAATTGGTCAGCTTCATGAACAAAACCAGGATAGAATTAGACCAGCCCAGACCAATAACTGCTATCTATTCCACGTTAGAAATAGGGGGGGTTGTTTTTATTCCCTTAGCTACTATTCTTAAATAAATAAGAACAGAGGTTAACTTTGCCAATAGGTTAGCTAGTTTCTTTAAAGCGGGTGCGGTGGGGTGAAACCTGAGCCTGATTAAACTCTATCCCAGTTTAACCTAGGGATGAGATTCAAAATGACAAGCAGCAATATCTCAACGTTGCCGCACGTGAAGCTGGCTCGCCCACAGCCAAATCAGGTGGCCGGAAAAAGCTGTTTCGAAGCTTATGAAACTCTGCTTGCAAACAAAAAGAGGGGATTTCAACTCAGCTGGCTGAATCTCAAGGCCTCTGGGTTGACAATCTGTCCGGAGGCGCTTCGGTTAGCAACTTCACGGCACCCGCTCCGGCATCCTGGGGTCCTGGTTTAACAGGGGTCGTTTTTCAGCTTTGCACGCTGTGCAGAATCTCTTGTTACGAGATGGGCAGCTACAGACACGCCATCCATTTTCTTAAAAACCAACCAACCAACCCCCCCAAAACACAGAAACTGCGACACGAAGGGAAAGAGAAATGGAGGGAGACAAAAAAAAACGGGTTTGGCGAGAGAGATCTGCT
Source organism: Pseudonaja textilis (assembly GCF_049901715.1). Lineage (NCBI taxonomy): Eukaryota > Metazoa > Chordata > Lepidosauria > Squamata > Elapidae > Pseudonaja > Pseudonaja textilis. The sequence goes on from NC_142003.1 coordinate 2,614,080, forward strand.
TATCTGTGTATGTTTCAGTGAGCTCAGCTAGCTAAAACTCCACTGGGTGGGATGGGGGAATTCGAAAGAAGGACATGCCTATCCAATCTGGTTTCAGATCCTTGGTGGCGGTCTCCATCTTGACGTTCCCAGAAGCGCTAAAGAGAGAGGTCCTTTCTCGATTCCGAAACTTCCTGGGGTGGGGAGGCTCTGTTTTGGGAGTTTGGCTGGAGACTCATGATTTAACGGGAATAATTGTTGAAATCCTGACAGCCTACGAGGATTGCCGGAAAGCGTCGCCATGAAAAGATGGAGGTGCCTCCGCGACGGAGGAGCGGGGCGTAGAGGGAGCCTGGTTGGGAGAAGGACGGGGGTGGGGGAAGTGCAGGGAGAGGATACGTGGAGTCTCGGGCCTTAAGTGCAGGATGGCAGGATCGGGTGGGTGAGTGGGGCGTTCAGCGAGAAGGACCTTCGTTTCAGTACCTGTTCCGTTTGTGCGGGCGCTGCTACCAGTACGTCCGAGCACTGTCCGAGGGCTTAAACTGCCAGCTCATATGGCTGCTACTGTCCATGGCAGCCAAATACAACTGTGATGATGCAGGAAAAGAGAGAGAGAAAAAGAGAGAGAGAGAGAAGAGTGCAGCCTCAACGTGCATGAAAAAAAAACACACCACAAACTGCAAGCATGTGAACCGTTGTGGTAGGGATGTCAATGATTGGATGGGGGGGGTCATCCTTGGGAGAACAGACCTCGGAGCCAGGGAGGGGAGGGAAACGAAAGAAGGGATGACTCGGGGAGACAAAAAAAAAAAAAGAGAGAGAGAGAGAGACAAACGATGAAGAAGACAACTCTTGCCCTACTGGAGAAGTTGACTCGGTTTCTACCAGTGTTGAGCCCAAAAGGAACGAATCTTGAGAGCACTACTGGATTCTGCTTTGGTTCAGAGCCCTCTCATGACTTGGGATTGTTGTCAGCCAACACCAACTTGGATCTGAGTCCAGTTCTCTGGGTTTTGGGGCAGCCTTAGCCAACTCTGATCTCATCAGAGACTCTGGCGGGACATGGTTTGGCCAAGTCACCCGTTGATTACTCTTGACAAGGTAGAGTGGTGTGAAACAGGTAGACACCATTAAAAAAATGGGACTGGAATCTCCTTTCTTAGTAGGCAACCCTTTGCCTTGTGGAAAGTAGCCTTGTCAAGAGTAATCATGGGGTGACTTGGCCAAACCATGTCCCACCAGGTCTCTGATGAGATCAGAGTTGGCTAAGACTGCCCCAAAACCCAGAGAATTGGACCCAAATCCAAGTTGGTGTTGGCTGGACATTTCCATTTTTATAAGCAGTGAGTGCTCTTCCCCTCAACTTCCAAAGCATGGACCATCCTAACTCCTAAGATAAAACCCAAACATGCTGGTGTTACACCTTCTATCCTGGTGGCAGTGCCTGCCTTGTTCAATGTTGAGGTAGGACACCAAATGTAACTCTACATTCCAGGTCCTGAACTAAGACACGGCGTTCCCATTATATCAAATTGAAGCTCCTTTGTCTTTTGAAATCCAGATCTCTACCCTTCCAGATCTAGAACACAACACTGCTAGAGATATCTTGAAGGCCACAACTGCTTCTTTTCAATCTTCTGAGAATTAGGTTTTTTGTCAAAGGAAAAAAGTAGAAAAAAACTCTACCACTATGTTCTGCCCATAAGGAACCGTGATACTTAATAATAGGTTGTATTGAAGGTGTCCAAACACCTGTAAGCAACAGATTCCATCACCAGATGCATAGTCAGAAGAATAAACATTTTCCCCCCAAAAGAATTTGCTCTAAAAATCTAACAGCTTGAATCTTTCTGAAATCAAAACATTTTGGAATAACTACACATATTTCTAATTACGGCTTCAAATGCTGGTATAAGCATCTGTTTTCTCTTAACAACGCTAAAATCTCTTCTACAAGACCAGCCATTTTTTCCCTTTAAAAAAAACACTGTTTTTTGTTCTTTTAATATACTGAAGACATAAAATATAACCGATCCCTTTGAAGATATTCCATGCTGGCAGAAGACTATTGTATCGAGACCAGCAATACACAGACTAGAATAAATCGAGATGTAAGATTGCAACTCAGGAAATTAAAGAAATAAACCCAGGATTTTTTTTTTTTAAAAAATATAAAATAGCTTCTTGTTCAAAGAGATTCTTCCATAAAATGCATAGTTTTCTTTCTGGAAATCAGATTCTCCCTTCCCTCCCAAAGAAGGAAATTATGAATATTAAAGACCCAAATTGAGAACAGAACACATTGGTATCTTTCCTTCAAGGTGGATTTTGGTGTCACCATAATCAGGGTGTGATTCAACCGGTGCAACAACCGGTTCGGTGAGTGCGCAGGGGCAGGTGGATGGGGCGAAGTGATCACCGGAACTACCGGTTCACCTGAATCAGTAGGAACCGGCAGAATCCCACCACTGACCCTAATGACCCATGGTCAACCATTACCATCTCTTTCCAGGATATGAGACCTCTGCAGGAGTTTGCTCGTGGTCCACAACTCCCTGATGCCCTGTTGTCACAATAATGTATGTTTTCTGGGTGTGTTTTTGCAGGTGACTTAATGCCAGCCTGCCCCGCCATAAGACTCCATACTTAATGAGGAGAATTGGGCGGGTGGGCTTGTCTCTTCGATGGATTTGTGACTGGGGGTGAGAAGGACCCCCGCAGCTCTTTGTCAAGATCTTCAGAGCAAATTGTGGCTTTACCCTTTCAAAAAAGGAAGACCAGAACTTACAGAAGGAGGAGGGGATTCGCGGCCGATCAAAGGGGTGTTCTCGCAACGGGGATTCTGGAAATTGGCATTCTGGGTCCTGGGGTCAAAAGTAAAAAAATATATATATTGAGAACTTGGAGATGTGATGATATACAAAATCTCTTTATTTATTTTTTTAAATAATTTTTAATACTTTATTGTCATCGTACATATATACACAGTATACACATATAACGAAATTCACATAACACCCAGAGACCAGATTCAACATGCATACACACACGACAATCCCCAAACACACACACCCTACCCAAGGTTCCCCACCCGCTAAAAACACACAAGCATCCACACAACAGACCGAGTAACCCTGTCCAACAGCTCACTGATGGTGGTCTTTAAGTTCATTGTTAAAAGGACAATTATAGCTCTGGGATCAAAAACGTGTGATCTGAGTTTTAATGGTTCTGTATCTTCTGCCAGAAGGCAGCAGTTCACAAAGATTGTGAGCAGGATGGGAAGAGTCTTTGAGGATGTTGTGCATCTTCCTCAAACAACAAGACGCGAAAATGTCGTCCAGGGCTGGTAGCTGGAGCCCAATGATATTCTGGGAGTTTGAATGATTCTCTGGGAAAACCCGAATCTGAAAGGTTCCCTCCAATAAGTAAAATATTAAAAATCTGCCCCCTTAAACCCATCATTCCATCACATGCCCCAATCCACCATCCATTCCAACCTGAGACATCCCTTCAACCACTCCTCACCCAGGTGCAGAAATAACATGACCTTGACTCTGAAGAAGAATGCTATTATGTCTAACCATATACGCTCCATGAAATTCCCCCCTCCCAACTTCCCAGACTCAAGATTGTGGCAGCACGGAAGATCCTGGTGCTAATATGGCTTCCAAAACTGACACACCTAATATCCGCTGATGTTCTTGTCCTATTTTTTTGGAGTCGGTGGACGGTGGCAGCCACAAATGAGGCTGAGGATTCTGAGGATCCGCAAACCACTCAGAATAATTTAGATCGGGGTGTCCAACCATGGCAACTTTTAAGAACCTCTGTGGACTTCAACTCCCAGAATTCCCCAGCCAGCATGAAGTCCGCAGGTCTTAGAAAGTGCCAAGGTTGGGCACCCCCGATCTGGATCGAGAAAGATGCTAACCGGCGGGAATCGGGGGGTCTTCTGATGCGGTTCATTTGCTCTGCATGCTGCATTGGGGGTCAACCCCAGCCAGATGCCACTTTCTAAGGCTGGGACCTCAGCTGCCAAACCCCACATGCTCCCACTCACATGTATTCCGTGACGGGCGCATTGCTGACGGTATGTGCAGCTGCCGGGATGCTGGTTTCGCTGCCGTAACTGCTCCCACAGCTGTAGAGACTTGGCATGTGGACTCGGTACAAGTTGTCATGAGTTTGCCGGCTCCCTTGGGCCGTCGATTCTTCCTCTCCATCCTCTTCGGTGTTCCTGGTGGAGAAGAAATGGGGGGGAAAACATCCTGACGGTGAAAGCAATTAACCGGTAGAACCGCTTGCCTTCAGAAGTTGTGCGTTGCTCCATCACTGGAGGCTTTTAAGAAGAGATTGGACCACCACTTGTCTGAAATGTGGTACAGGGGGTTGGACTAGAAGACCTCCAAGGTCCCTTCCAACTTTGGTATTCTGTTATTCTGAACAGGGGGTTGGACTAGAAGACCTCCAAGGTCCCTTGTCCCTTCCAAGTCTGGTGTTGTATATTTCAAACTTGGTCCCTTCCAAGTCTGTCATTCTGTTACCCTGTCAATCAATCAATGGAACGGAAGTGGCTTCCAGAAGTTGTGGTTTGCTCCAACACTGCAATTTTTAAAGAAGAAGTTGGACAACCATTTGGTAGAGGGTTCCTTTCCTGAGCAGCGGGTTGGACTAGATGACCTCCAAGGTCCCTTCCCCGCTCTGTTCCCGTCGTTTTTTGTTTTTTTCCCCTGTTATTTAAGGAACATACCAAAAAAAAAAAAAAAAAGTTCTGGATTCTGGACACAATGGCAACCAAGGCCACAAGGGGGCAGTCCACCGTTGCTGTAGAAGGCAAAGTTGTGAGTCAAGGGTGACACATCCATCACACAAAACGGCAATTAGGGCGTGCAGTCAAGAAGCTAAAGCAGTCAAGAAGGCAGCTGCGATTGTACGATTGAAGTCCGGGCCCTTTTTAAACACACGCGGACTCCTCCCTAATCCGGGGAAGAGGAGGGGTTTTTTTAAAAAAAAAAAATTGTGAGTGCAACACAACCATCTTGGCCTTCCTTGGGACTCATTCATTCCTCCTTAAACTTTTGTTATTTCTATTTAAATGTCCTTTTCTTTTTTCCCCCCAACCTGCAGAGATCAGGAAAAGGATGATAAAACATATCATCCACTAGCTCGATACCTGTGCTTCGCTACGAAACTAGGTGGTCAGGCTTAGTTTTGGGGGGGGAGGAAAATAAGGGGAAAAAAATATCTGCCGCCGCCTACCAGCATCCATCGGTATTCACCTGGCCAGTGTGTGAGAGAGTTGAGGCCTGTTTGGAAACTGAAAGGGTATTTGCTGTGTGAGCAAGGAGGAGACAGCAAGGAGCCTGGGCGTGGCTTAGCTCAACAGTTTCTGTACTAAAGCTGCTTGGTGCTGTGAAACTAAAACTGAAACTTCTCTCCTCTGCTTGTGTTTTGCATTTGGAAGAGATTTCTTTTCAGGTGCAGAGGGGGAGTAGAACTCCTGAGCATCAGAGCGTGTTAATAATAATATTAATATAAGAAATATTAAAGCTCTGATGGTCATTTTGAAAAATCCTTTCTTAGTGAGCCCCTAGAAGCCAAGAGGAACATAGGGGACAAATTTCAAGTTTGTAGACTTTACGGTCCTGGAGATTTTGTGATGATGCATGAGGGGCATTTCGCTTTTTATATCTATGGATGTGGTCAGTTAGGATAGTTCAGTAAGTAGATTAAACCTACAAAACCAGCATTCACGAATCCTTCATAACACGGGACGCTGTCTGTCTGTCTGTCTCTCTCTCTCTCTCTCACACACACACACTTTTATTTTTTTTGCACACCTACCTCTTCTGCTGCCAGGTGTGTGGGACGCTACACACAATGGAGCTGAACATCAGGGCCGTCACAAAGGAGAACAGCACCAGGTAGATGAGTCCTTCTACACCATCATAACAGAAGCCAGTCAGAGCTTGGACATAATCCTAAAAGGAGATGTAAATACATCACAGGGAGCCCTCGGATTACAATGGTCCTGCTTAGTGACCATTCAAAGCGACAAGGGCACCGTGAAAAGTGACTTGCGACTGTTTTTTCACACTTAACGACCGTCGCTGCCCGTGATCGAAATTCAAACGCTTGGCAATGAACTCGCATTTATGACGGTTCAGTGACATGAGGAAGGTATGATGAACTGGTTCAGCAAATAATATTGTTATTGTTACTACTATTGTAATGAATATCAATATAATGAATATGGTGGTAAACATTTTGATGAGGATTTCCTAAAACTATTTGAACTCAGACCACATTACTGTTCAGTTGAAATGGGAATGTTTACATGCTATTAAAATTAAAAATTTGCATTAAGAAGAAGAGGACGAGGAGGGGGAGAGGAAGAAAAGGAGGAGGAAGAAGAGGAAGAGGAAGAAGAGGAGGAGGAAGAAGAGGAGGAGGAGGAAGAAGAGGAGGAAGAAGGATGAAGAGGAGGAGGAGGAGGAAAAAGAGGAGGAGGAGGAAGAAGAGGAAGAGGAGGAGGAGGAAGAAGAGGAAGAGGAAGAAGAGGAGGAGGAGGAGGAAGAAGAAGAAGAGGAGGAGGAAGAAGAGGAAGAAGAAGAGGAGGAGGAGGAGGAAAAAGAAGAGGAGGAAGAGGAAGAAGCGGAGGAGGAGGAGGAAGAAGAAGAAGAAGAGGAAGAAGGAAAGGGAGGAGGAGGAGGAGGAAGAAGAAGAAGAAGAAGAAGTGTGTGGTTATGTAGCCACTTCTGGTCCCTTTGAAGGGCTTCTTCGTTCTCCTGAAAATCCAGAGATAATGCCACTTTATCGCGTAAAGGAGCCGTTGCCTGGCAACGAGGAGGTTAAAAACCGCATCGCTGATCCCACTCTTGGTTTTCCTCCCAGGCAACCTCTCGATAACAACATCAAGATCTTAGAGGACTTGTCAGAACAGAACATGCCCAAGGCATCCCGACATCGTTTCCTTCAAGACTTTGAACGCGGACGTGTCTGGGTTAGGCTACGATGGTCCTCTCCTCCCAAGCTTCTGCTTCTCCACAGCTTCCTCCTCCAATCCTGCAGAGCGGAGTTCTCCACGGACAAGGAAGAGGAGAAGAAAGACATGGTTGGCTGAGGGCGGGGACGGGGGACTATTTTTTTGAAGGCCACCAGACTGGTTGCAGGAGATAAGACCGACCACAAAAGAGGTTTCGGTTCCTCTGTTGAAGGAGGATGTTCAGAAGAGGAGGAACCAGCTGGCGTCCTTCCATGAGGTACATGCTGTCTTATCATGGTTCAAGACTTTGGTGGGTTGGTTTTTTGTTTTTCATGAAAGCAGAACTGTAAATGGTCTTGGTTGACCTTCTCCAGTCAACATGCTCTTCAGCTCCCAACGCCCATTTCTTGATGTCCTTCAAACGCAGCTCTGCAGCCACCCGTGCCCTACATCGGTAACTGGAAAGTCGGTGGACTTCAACTCCCAGAATTCCCCAGCCAGCCTGGCTGGCTGGGGAATTCTGGGAGTTGAAGCCCACCCATCTTAAAGCCGGCGAGGTTGAGAGACACCTCAACCTCACGTTCCCCACATCCTTCCGGCAAGACTCACCAAATGAAGACTTCGACAGTCAACCAAAGCGGTCAAATGTTGCAAGTTGACCTCCGTGGAGTTCAGCACGGCTTGGATTCGAATCAGGTGCTCCTGTGAGTTGAGGGGACAGGAAGAAGCTTAGCATCGTTGCTGGCTTTTTCCTAGCGAGATGATGGCGCGAAAATGAAACATGGAAGCGAACGAAGACTGGATCCAGCGTTACCTTAGAGGTAGGATGTTCCTTAACCGCCAACTTCAACAGCTCCAAAACGTCATCCTGCATTTCGACCAGAGCTTTGTGGCTCCCTGACAGCTTCTGTTCAAACAGAAGAAATATCATTTCGGTCTTTCAAGTCAAATCCGGTTAGTCTCTGCAAGTCCTTGGAGCTCACTGAGCGTGGTGGCTTTCTTGCAGACGTTTCATGACCCAACGAGGTTAACATCATCAAGGCTAGAACTTCGCCCCTACTTCCTTCTAGCACTGATGATGTTACCTCATTGGATCATGGAACGTCTGCAAGAAAACAGCTGAATTCAGAGAGCACCAAGGACCCATAGTTCTTCCCTTCCTCCTCCACTCTGCAAACCCACTCCCTTCTAGCACTGATAATATTCCCTAGTTGGGTCATGAAACGTCTGCAAGGAAACCACCAAGCTCAGAGAGCACCAAGGACCCCATAGTCTTCTTCCTCCACTTCTCCTCCTCTCCTCCTTCTCTTCCTCCCCTTCTCCTCCTCATCTTTTCTCTTCCTTTTCTCCTTCTCCACCCACAAAACCCACTTCTTTCTAGCACTGATAATATTCCCTAGTTGGGTCATGAAACGTCTGCAAGAAAACCACCAAGCTCAGAGAGCAACAAGGACCCCATAGTCTTCTTCCTCCTCTTCCTCCTCTTCTCCTCCTTCTCTTCCTCCCCTTCTCCTCCTCATCTTTTCTCTTCCTTTTCTCCTTCTCCACCCACAAAACCCACTCCTTTCTAGCACTGATAATATTCCCTAGTTGGGTCATGAAACGTCTGCAAGAAAACCACAGATACACATACTCCCACAACTACAAATACTCCCTTCTTCTATTGATTCATGCCTGCACACACTGGATACATTACAACGCTGTTCTCCTAAATTCTCGCAACATCAGCGACCGCGTATTATTAACTGTTCCAGAAAACATCAGGTTTTGCAAGTTAGACTCATCAGACCCAAAATACAAGAAGGAGAACTTGGGGTTCCAAATTCTCCTCCGGAAACAAAGCAGAAACCAGGCCCTTCTCACCCACCTCTAGGGATTGCAACCCAGCCAAGCATCTGTCCCTGAATAGAAGCTCTAATCGATCCTTAGAAATGGTTTTTATTCTTCCTATTTACCTGCCTCTTAGATCTTTCATCCAACAAGAAGATTGGGAGAGTTTTTGAGCAGAGTCAAAGAGGGTGTTTTTTTATGGTGTCCTGCCAAGGAAGACAGCTGTGCAACCACCTCAAAAGCTTCCACTTAATTTGCAGGGCCCACTCCCTTGCCTTGCCTTTTATCTCATCATACTAGTATGGCATTCCTTTTGACAGCCAACCCTTCTGTTACCCATCACTTTCATTCCAGCTGGCAGGATGTTCCTTTTGATAAGATTAAAACACACACACACACACACACACACACACACACAACTGCTCTGGCATTTAGGAGAACGGCAGCCGTGTGGGCTTCTGCAAAGACTTCCGGTTATGAAGAGTGCAGTGGTTAGAATGCAGAACTGCAGGCTAATTCTGCTTGACTGCCCGCAGTTCGATCCTGACTGGCTTAAGGTTGACTCAGCCTTCCCTCCTTCCAAGGTGCGTAAAATGAGGACTCAAGACTGTTGTGGGCAAGAGGCTGGCTCTGTAAACAGCTCAAGAGAGGGCTGTAAAAGCACCGGGAAGCAATATATAGAGTCACAGTGTTCTTGCTAGTGATATTGCTATGTCAAAGCACAGCTTAATGAAAGCATCTCAGATTAACAAATGACCAGCGTTGGAATGGACCTTGGACGTCTTCATATCCAACCCTCTACTTGAGCAAGATCTCCTAAATCATTTCTGGTTACCCAGTCTCTTCTTCAAAACCTCCAGGGATGGGAGCACCCATAACTTCTAGAGGAAAGCCCTTCCTTTAATTAATCGTTCTCACTATCAGAAAATATCTCCTTATTTCTTGGTTGCTTCGCTCTCCATCCGTTGCTTCTTGTCCTGCCTTACAGATGCTTTGGAGAATAGCTTGACTTCAAATATTGGCAGACTGCTATCATGACAGCCCTAGTCTTTCTTTTCATTACACAGGACGTAATCAAATCCCTGCAATATGTTTTAGTCTCCGGTCCCCTCACCATCTTGGTTGCTCTTCTCCGCCCTCTTTCTAGAGTCTCGACATCTTTCTTATAGCATGGTGACCAAAATTGGATGCCATATGCCAAGCGTGTAACCTGAAGACACTCACCTGCTGAAATGGATTGGGGTAGCCAGCACTACAGACCAGGTAATAGTTCAAAGTGTCTATCAAAAAAAGATCAACAAGACCATCATCAATCAAGGCTTGTAGGTAACCTGGTTACATTAGGCTACTCTTGAAGAAGTGAGTGAATTTTCTGTTGTGGACAACCTGCCGCGGAATACTTCACAAAACGGCATTTCAAACATTTCCCACGTATTTTATCAAGGGTAAGGCAAGCATGAAAAGTCAGCGCCCTCCCAAGCATATTGACGTGCTACCAATTCGGGAGCGATGTCCATTTTTCTCTCCCGAAAAGGTGCAAAGAGCCACGATCAATGTGCCAAAATAATGAGCCCCACGGGGGGCGGGGGGGTTTCACACCTCCCTTCATCTGATAACGATAAAGCCCAAGTCCAAGGTGGCGGCGATGGGCTCTTTGAATTATATTTCCACCAACTGTGTTTTTGTCCTTCTTATCAGAGAGAACTTGGGGTGTTCTAAGGAAGAGAAGCTTCGTGATGAAAACCTGGGCAGGTTGCAGTTTCTTGGAATTTAGCCTCATGCATGCAGACAGATAAAAATAGAAGCTTGTGAGAAAAGGAAGTCGCATTCTTCCTCTTCTCCTTCTTCCCCTCCTTCTCCTCTACCACATCCTTCTTCTCCCTCTCCTTCTCCTCTTTTCACCTCCTCCTCCATCATTCCTTCTCCTTCTCTGTCTCCCTCCCCTTCTCCCTCTCCTCTTTCCTCCTCCTCCTTCACCTCCTCCTCCTTTTTTTCCACCTTTCTTCTCCCTCTCCCTCCCTTTCCTTCTCCTCCTTCTCCTTCTCTTCCTCCTCCTCCTCCATGATTTCTTCTCCTTCTCTGTCTCACTCCCCTTCTCCCTCACCTTATCTTTCCTCCTCCTCCTTCACATCCTCCTCCTTTTTTTCCACCTTTCTTCTCCCTCTCCTTCTCCCTTTCCTTCTCCTCCCCCTCCTTCTCTTTCCTCCTCCTCCTCCTCCTCTTCTATCATTCCTTCTCCTTCTCTGTCTCACTCCCCTTCTCCCTCTCCTCCTCTTACTCCACCATTCCTTCTCTTTTGAAGAAGACAGAAATAATCATCCATCTCTGAGTAGGCCCTTTTTTTTTTTTTTTTGCAACCCACATTTTTCAAAATGTCTTTTAGGATCATCAGCAGATAAAAAGTCACTAAAATGTGGTTTCCAAGCTCAGGCAACTTTGAGACTTGTGGACTTCAACTCCCAGAATCCCACAGACAAAAAAAAAAAGGGGGGGGGGAGTTGAAGTCCACAGGTCTTCCCCAGAATTCCTTGGGAGTTGGAAGTCTACAAAGTCTTAAAATTCGCCAAGCTTGGATACCCCTGAACTAAAGCATGAGGAATTAAGACAAGAGTAGATAGAATAGAGAGAGAGAGAGATAGGAGAGAGAGAGAGAGAGAGAGAGAGAGAGAGAGAGGAAGGAAAAATCAAGGGTCCTTAAACTTGGCAAGTTTAAGATTTGTGGTCTTCAACTCCCACAATTCCTGAGCTATCATGACTGGAGGAGGAGGAGGAGGAGGAATTCTGGGAGTTGAAGTCCACAAGTCTTAAAGCTGTCAAGTCTGAAGACCCCTGAACTAAGACAATACAAGTGTGAATTTCAAGACATCGCCCTTCTTAAGAAAGAAGACAAAACAACAACCCAAAACCACAGGCTTGGAAGTTGGCCAAAACTCATGGTTAGCATTAGATCTTCCCTTCTTGTCTTTTGTTGGCTTTGCAAAGTCTGCATCCACGTGATTTCTTTGAAAGAGGCTTGCAAATGGAGAGCTACGGTTGGCTGAAACTCAAAACGCCTCTTTAAGATACCGATGGTTCGTTTTGTTGGGGGGAACTTGAAACAGCTGCTTTCACTTCTTCCTTCCCAAATTCAAAAACTCAGAATTTGCCCAACAAGAAGTAGAAGCAGGAAAGGCCTACGTCGGCACAAAACTTACACATTAATTGAGTTTTCATGCAAAGAAATACTTGTCATTAAACATCCAAAGCATATTTCTGGATACTGCTAGTTCTCCACTTACAACCATTCGTGTAGCAACGGTTAGAAGGGACAATGGCATTGAAAAAAGGGACTTGCAACCTTACAATGGCTCAGGTCATATAATCCCTGTCAGGAGCTTGGCAATCGGCACGTATTTATGCTGCTTGCAGCATCCTGGGGTCGTATGATCACCACTTTCCAAACATTTCAAGTTGCAAGAAACAAACGAACATGTCACAATCCTCCCCTACTCCCTGCAATCCTTGGTCAGATACAATTAACAGACTTGGAGGTCATCTAGTCCAACCCCCCCGCCCCCCCAAAGCAGGAGACCCTGCACTTTTTCTGACCCATGGTAGTTCAATCTCTTCTTGAAACCTTCCAGGGATGAAGCTCCCACAACTTCTGAAGGCAACTTCTGTTCCATGGGTCAATTGTTCACACTGTCAGAAAAATTTCTCCTTATTTCCAGATTGAATCTCTCCTTGTTCAGTTTCCATCTATTATTCCTTGTCTGGCCTTCGAGTGCCTTGGAAAACAGCATGACCCCTTCCTCCTCTCTGGGGGAGCCCCTCAAATATTGGAAGACCGCTATCCTGTCACCCTGGTCCTTCTCTTCACTAGACTAGACAGGCCCAGTTCCTACAACCGTTCATCGTTCATCATGGTCTTTTGAGAAACTCACTCTCTGGCCTGTAACATCGTTCTCTTTCTTCACCCAGTCCTCTACTTTTTGACTTCGTGCAAAACCACCTTCCAATGTCTGTCCAGGTCTCTTAAAATCCCAAAGCCGCCCGTTTCTTAGGATTTCTTTATCAGCAACAACTCATACCTGCATTCAGCACTTGGTAAGATTCCACCGTTCTGGACACGAAAGCATTTGGGTTAATGCAAAAGTCGCTGGAACCCTAAAAGAGCAAAGGGAACCCCAGGTAACTCACAAAAGTCCCTTTTCAGCCCACGCACCCGGCAAAACCCTCTGGAGTTCCCCGTGGAAAAAGAGCAAACAGGAAGGAGGAATCCATATTCTATTTAATAATTCTGTAATTCTGTGATTCTATAATTCTGTAATTCTATAATTCTATAATTCTGTAATTCTGTGATTCTATGATTCTATAATTATAATTATAATTATAATTATAATCCTATCCTATCCTATCCTATCCTATCCTATCCTATCCTATCCTATCCTAGCCACACTTGTGAGTCTGGGGAGTTGTGAAGAGTAAGACAAGCTGCAAAATGGAAGGCAGGATTTTGGTGAAAAACCTGTCCGCTCAGAGGTGGTATTCAGCCAGTTCTGACCGGCCATAGAGAACCGGTAGCGGGAATTTGGAGTAGTTTGGAGAACCGGCCAATCCCGCCTCTGACTGGCCCTGCCAAGCCCATCTCTTCTCTGCCTCCCATTGAGTCCCAGCTGATTGGCTGGGTCTCCTTGGGTTGCCCTGCACAGGAGAACGGAGCTGGAAAGCAGGTTAGCGGGATGGGGAAGGAATGGGGATTTTGTGGTAACCTTCCCATGCCACCCCCATAAAGCCACCCCCACCTAGCCACACCATGCCCACTGAGCCACGCCCACAGAACCGGAAGTAAAAAAATTTGAAACCCCACCACTACCCATGGCCCTTTCTCCATCCCCAAATCTGAAACCTGCCCTACAGGTAGTGTCATGCCCCTGTCGGAATCTGATTCGGAGGGGGAGTCCAAGCAGCTGACAGGAAGTGGGAGTGTGGCTCCATTGACTGTGGAAGAAACTGGGGAAGGGCAAAGTCCGGCTGGGCAGAGGAGGGGAGAGGTAGAACAAGGGAGAGGGAGTTCAGAGGAAGACCCAGGCCCACCCCCACTTCGTCCTAGGGCACGCAGGGAGGAATGGAGAAGGGAGCAACGTGAGTTGTGTGGCTTACAAGGGAGGAAAGGGCCCTGATTCCCTTCATTAGCTGCAGCTGAGAAAACAGTGTTGAAAAAGGAAAGTTGCGCACAGCAAGTTGTTGGGAACAAATTTGTGAGTTATCTTTTATGGTCGTGTGCGTTTTGTTGGCCTTTCAAGCCTGCAATTCCTTCTCCTACCCTGTCAAGCTAATTACTGCAGCGTGGTTTGTTTGGATTTTAAGTTACAGTTTGTATGTACTTTATTTTCAGACTGAATTTCCTCCACTTAAAGGCTGTTCCTGGGGGAGTTTTTTCTCCAGCCAGAAGGTAACCTGGACACTGAGGGCAAAGTTGGAGATAATAAAGGGACTCTTAGTGCTTATTTGATTGTGTTGCCTTTGGGCCACGCCCCGGGTTAACACATTTTGTCTGGTTACTTGGAGACAAGTCATGCCAGTAAGCTAATTCTTGGCCTCAACATCTACCAGCACAGGGAGAGCTGCTTTTTTTCCCTGGGGAAATTAAAATACTCACCACAGCCACCGCCAGTTCAAGCCCCAGGGACCCCCAGCTCACAGTGAGGGCCAGCACCCCAAGAAGACACACACTGCAGAAGAAAAAGAAACAGAGTCAACGGCCAGACACATGTTGGCTCCAGTTCTGATGGCTTAATCTTCCCTGTCGATTGTAATTCAGAGTTCAAACGGATTGGGGCCAAAAAGAAAGAATCACCCACGGTGAACAACGCCCTGCATTCTTAAGGCAACACTCCTTATCAGCCCCAGAAACAGAAACTTCAGTTATCTGGCAGAAGCTGTGAGAATCCCAACCTCCTACTCTGCTCCTCAACCAAACAAGGAATATCTTTTGTGGCCTTCAGATTTTCTGGATCCATGACGCTCAGATGGCCAGAATCCCGACGTCAAAGTCTCCCAGCCTTGGCCAAAGAGGAGGAGGATCTTTCAGCACTTTTGAACCAAACATTTGGAATCAGGTCAGCTGAAATGATGCGGTAAAGGCTGGGCTGCCAACTGGGGGAAAGAGCTTTTATGAATCCTGCAACTGTCACACAATCATTTTGTGGTCTCTCAAGGCACAACCGAAGTCAAATCTCTTTCCAGAGCAAGTGGAAAGAAGATCTCCACTGGTCAAAGCAAAGCCGTTTCACTAAGATGACAATTTGCATGGCTGGCTATATTAAGAAAACCTCATACTCCTTTTTCCCCCCCCCTGGATACTGGAAATCAAACGGAGAATTTCCATGGATTGTTATTATTTTTTGAATGAGGACAATATACAAGGCACTGCACCTTACCTAAACACACATCAAAGGTACCTCTTGCTTCCTTTAGCAGTTCCGCTGCCTAAATTCATTTAGCCATTTGTCCATTTGGTGCCATGGAATGTAATATTTACTGCAATAAATTTATACTCTGAAATGCTCAATTTACAGCCCTGCCTTCATTAAAAGCTCAATTCTAAAGAGAGAGCCAAGCTCAGCTCCTCCTTCCTAGACTTATAAAGCTAGAAACTGACACAACTTGGATGTTCTTGGAATACAACTATGTTATCCTTCAAATCAGGGCTCTCCAAACTTGCCAACTTTAAGACTTGCGGACTTCAACTCCCAGAATTCCCCAGCCAGCCGTGGGGAATTCTGGGAATTTAAGTCCCAAAGCCTTAAAAGTTGGCAGGTTTGGAGATTCCCAGCTTCAATTGATCAGCGTCCAATGACTTATGACCTGTAGTCTGCAATCTTGGACATATTAAATAGGTTTATTACCTTAGCCTACAACCCCTCTATCAAAACAAGAACAGGAAGTTTGCAAATATTACATCGTTTAAATCTCTGGCAGTGCACACTAGAAAGTTATCACGGCAGCAAACGATCTTCCTGCATTTCTTCTAAAATAACCTTCCCAAATAAAGACCATCTTGTACAATGGAAGAATAATTGATTTTAAGGACCTTTAAGTTTCTTTTCCTGACTTACCCAATGAGAATGGCCTTGGAGTTTCGGATCAGTCCAAACAGCACCAGCAAACATATCACCACATGGAACATAAGCAGGCCCAGATAACCCAACCACCTATGGCGAAACCAGTACATCGATGGTTAAGACATAAAACTGTATGTAAAAAGGTTGTAGGCAAGGAAGTCATAGGACCATGGATTTCTGGAGTCAGTACATAATTATCTTCGGCTTTTGAGAAGTCAACGCCGTTACACTGGTCCAAAAATTTGATGTGCTTTCAAACTATCTGTTTTAGCATCATTTTCAAGGCAATGCAGATCTTAATGATTATTTTTTTAATCAATGTTCCCAAACATTTTCCACCCCAAGGAAAAGAAAACCAACTATCTTGGCCTGTAGGTTACATAAGAAGCCACATTTTTTTATGCCTCACACTGTCCTGTTGGCATCCTCAGCCAAAGAAACTCCTGGGATGTTTTTTTTATTACCAGGAATAAAACTTTACTGACAGATCCACAGAAGAAGCAAAGCCAATTCTGAGGTTTTAGTGTGAACCCCAGTATAATGCAACCCTCTTTTCCTCCCCCCGTCCCCCCCCCACTGGGGCCAAACAGTGTCCATTGTCCGCCATTTTATTTTGGGGAAAACGGTCTGCACCTTTGGAAAGTCTTCAGCTCGTGACCTTGGGCTTGCGAGATTTTTAGATTTCTTCTCTTCCACACAATCACACTCCTCCCCCTTCCCTTAGTTTCTCTGTCAAGCTGTCAGCGGCAAGAGGTGTTTTGTGTATCACCTTGACACACACACACACACATTCACGCATAGGTCATACGCTCACACAGGTCGCACATTCAACGGCGCCCTCAGCAAACCACTGTTAAGACCAAAAGTGACTCCATTCGTGCAACGACATCCTCATTTGTCCACCATCTTCGTGGACCACCATGCCCCGATGGAGATAAAATAAAAGCCAGGTGACATTCTACTCACCTGTACCAGTCGTACAGGTCGATACGAATGGCCAACTCTTCCAAGGAAACCTGGTGGTTCTTCCAGAAAGGAATCTCTGTGGTTTGTCTTACCAGGTCATCCAAAAGCCCCTGGATCTTCTGAACCACATGCAGATACTGCGTCTGCTTGCTGAATATTACCTCCAGGTGGCCTAGATTGGGCTCCGCCGTTTTGTTTAGGGCAATGGCTGTGTCATAAACCTGGAGGTGCAGATAGATTCAGGTTCAGGTTAGCATTCTTTGAAGGACAAGTGGAAGAAGATGAGCTTCAAGAGAGGATAGCTTCAAGGAAATAACATTCAATAGGCTTACTCGGCTTCTTCAATGGGTAGAATTGTGCAACGGATGGAGACTCATCCAGGAGAGAAGCAACCTAGAACTCAGGAGGAATTTCCTAACCGGGAGGACAATTAATCAATGGAACAACCTGCCTTCAGAAGTTGTGGGTGCTTCATCACTGGAGGCTTTCAAGAAGAGACTGGACAACCGCTTGTCTGAAAGGGTATAGGTTCTCTTGCTTGAGCAGGGGGTTGGACTAGAAGACCTCCAAGGTCCCTTCCAGCCCTCTTAGTCTGTTCAAACAATGTTCATTTGTTTGCCAAGGTTCATCTACAACGCTAATCTATGATTATGGTTGTATGTGGCTGACTTCAGAGTTTCATGAACAGAACCAGCGAAGGTGGTTCTCCTGCGTCACCATGCACTATTCAAACACAACCACCGTTGGTTTGCTTTTTCATGCTTTGCCAAATACATGATGGGCTGGAAGGACCACGAGAACCTGGACCGCCTCCTGAAGGTGCTCGGATTAGCAATCACAAACAAATATCTTGATGTACATTCTCGGGTCTTCATTTTCGGGGACCGCTCTCCATCCTGGAATGTTATCTACCAAGTGAGGGGTTATTATTGCGTCAGCCCCGGACCGCCAAATGGGCTGGGGCCGTCATTCAGGCGGGGTTGGAATGCCCAGCTGAGAGGCGCGCACATGCACGCTGCTAGCCACGTTGGAATCTGTCTGCCATGCTGCACGCTCAGCAGTTCCCAGGACCCAGCCCTGAGCCAGCTGACTGCTAGGAAACAGCTGATTGTCGGAGAAGCCACGGGCTGTCAGAGAGCTGCTGATTGGAAACGTTGAATGCCGGCTACTGGAGACACTGGGAAGCTGAGGAACTGGGAAGGGCTGAATGTGCCGAACAGAGTGGGGTGGCTGGGCGTGGCTAGGCTGCAAGGACTGGATTGACAGGCCGCCAGTGGAAGGGCGTGGGGATCACGGGTGGGACCACACACAATATAAGTGTAAGACATCCAGAAATTATCCATGATATCCATCCCTCCGAGACATTTTCTCTCCAATTGATTTATTTAGAAAACAGATCTGGTATGTCTAAAGCCATTTCCCAAAATGAAATTATTTTCGCCCGCTACACAGAATCCACCTTCTCTCCTCCCACTTCTACACTTCGTAAATCACGAGAACCAATTAACTGCAACTGGAATTTCTTAATACGGCATACAGCATAACCTTGAAGTTTTCAACTCCTCCAACCCCCTTCAAATAAAATGTGGCAGCTGAATGTCAAAGCTGACAATAAGTGGGACACCGGAACGTGGCATATTGCTTGTCTACAAAATTAGCGTGCTTGGACTCTCTCTTCATGGGGAGGACAACCGAGAGTTAAAGGAGCGTGACTGAAAAAAGCCAACTTCCTTCTGCTAATGGCTGCTGAGAATTAGTTGAAGGTCAAGATCACAACACAAGGACAGACTGACAAGGGAATGAGAGTCTGAGGACAGCCGTTTATCACTTCTGGACCCGTCCCTCGTCCTCGGGGACAGCTCACTCACCCGGTCTTGGACACCGGCCACCGTGCGATTGGCATGCCGCAGGGAATACGTTACTCGATGGATGCCGTCGCTGGTCTCTCCATTTCCGTAGAAGCCCACTGCGATGCCAGCACTGCAAAGAGACAGAAGGCCACAAGGAGAGATGATCTCTTCCAACCGACGGCCAATTGACTTAACCGGCTTCAGGCTCACGACAGTGCGATTGGCTTAACAACTGGGGCGACCCACTTCACGGGGTGCAAAAATGGGCGTAAAATCAAGTTCCCCTCATGTGAGGATGCCACTTATAAACCTCGGTGCCTTATGACCAACATGTCAGGCTCAATTCTGGCCGTATGTTGAGGACTATGTGTAGGGTGGGCTTCATTTTTTTTTTAGCAAGGGGCTCTCTGCCCTAATGACTGTCTGGGTGGGTGTGGCTGGGTGGTCATGTGATTGGGTGGGTGTGGCCAACTCAATGTTGCTTCTTTGCCCTAATTATCTATCTATCTATCTATCTATCTATCTATCTATCTATCTATCTATCTACCAAAAAGTTGTTTATTATTTTGTGCATTTAATACTTAAATAAAAGACTGGGTGAAACCAGGCTTAATAGCAGTGACTGTGAGAGGGATCTTGGAGCCTTAGTGGAGTTTCTGGTGAGTTGCGTGATTCTTATTCCTTGGGAATTAATCCCCGCAGAGGCTAGTGGCTCTGTTATTTGGTTTTTCTCAGTGGCTCTCCCTCAAAAGCGCCGAGTGGATTGTTTATCTAGCTTGCCACACTTTTACCAGCTGTGAAATGCTCTTGGCTGAATGCCCGGAAGTTCAATTAAGCCTATGAAGAGCTTTCCCTTGCTGCTTGTCTTTCTGAAGTTATTGGTGGCTCTCCGAGCCCTGCACAGTCTTAAGACAGAGAATCTCTACAGACTTTAGCTACACAATTTGTGATGAACATCCTTAGAACGGTGTGAGAGTAGGAATGGATTTTCAGAGAAAAATTAGACTACAGCAACCATTTGCACTACTCGGGGTGACCCTGAAAACACAGAAAAATCTCCGAGTGGCCTCAATGACCCTCTAAAAGGAAGCAAATGACCAGCTGTCTGCAAGGAATATAAATCCTTTCATTCCCCACCATTCAGTCAAGAACTGAAGAAGCTTCTTAAAGGAGAAGTGAAATGTCTTCGAAGGGAAAAAAGAAAAAAAAGTCCAGTTTCCTCTTGAAAAAAAAAAAAAACCACCTTCAGGACATCCTTGAGACACAACGCAAGAAGAAAAGAGGAGAAAAAGGCTGGCAACAGAGCACTAAATATAGTCTTCTCCAGGCCTGGAAGAGTTAAACAAAAACACACACTTCCTCTCCTTCTGCTTCTTGCTATCCGACTGGAAGAGCTGCGACGAAAATATGGCCCTGATGATTAATTCCTTATATACCCACAAGCTAAAAATATCAGCCTCGGAGATGTTCTGGGTTATATTAAGTCTCCAGCTAGTAAGTGGGGGCTTGGGTACCCAAAAGAGGGTGGGTGTGTGGGCCGGAATGGCCAGGCAGGGAGTTGAGGATTAAGGAAGGAGGAGGAGGAGGAGGAGGAGAGGAGGAGGAGGAGGAGGAGGAGAAGAAGAAGAAGAAGAAGAAGAAGAAGAAGAAGAAGAAGAAGAAGAAGAAGAAGAAGAAGAAGAAGAAGAAGAAGAAGAAGAAGAAGAAGAAGAAGAAGAAGAAGAAGAAGAAGAAGAAGAAGAAGAAGAAGAAGAAGAAGAAGAAGAAAGAGGGGAAGTGGGAGGAGAGGAGGAGGAGGAGGAGGAGGAGGAGGAGGAGGAGGAGGAGAAGAAGAAGAAGAAGAAGAAGAAGAAGAAGAAGAAGAAGAAGAAGAAGAAGAAGAAGAAGAAGAAGAAGAAGAAGAAGAAGAAGAAGAAGAAGAAGAAAGAGGGGAAGGGGGAGGAGGAGGAGGAGGAGGAGGAGGAGGAGGAGGAGGAGAAGAAGAAGAAGAAGAAGAAGAAGAAGAAGAAGAAGAAGAAGAAGAAGAAGAAGAAGAAGAAGAAGAAGAAGAAGAAGAAGTTGTTGTTAATATCTAGGATGCTGACAGCAACCCGTATCAACCAACAGTGCCAGTCAATGATATTTGGGATACATTTTTAAATGTTCATTGACTGAGTTTCATGTTTAATGAATAAAAGAGATAATAATAATAATAATAATAATAATAATAATAATAATAATAATAATAATGTGTCTTTAATTAAAAGGGGTTTCACAAGCTGAAATCCTCTGAACGCAGCCCACACCTTAAAAATCTCTCTCGAGGCCCAAGCTAATTTTCACATTTCATTGCCACCTTCTTCTTCAGCGCCAGGAGAAGGTGCTATTTGGGGGCGTGATGGAAAAGCCTCCCTTTCCACATCCAACATGCTGGCACCTTAAAGATACAGACAGAAGCCTACAGTTCGAATCAAGCCCCACTTCCCCATCTCACGGTGTCTGCTTCCGGCCCTCTTGTTCCTCTCTTCTTAAGTTCCGCTGTCCCTTACTATTTCCGGAGAGCTGAAAAAATTTCAAAACCTAGCAAGGACATGCTGACAACATTGCAAAGGACGAAGTGTTTCCTTCTCTCCCGGTTAACCCCACGAGTTCAAACTCAGTTAGCAAAGTTGACGGAAATGTGTGCCAATAACAGAGAGTCTTCGTAGCTCAAGGGCTGAAAGTGAAGGGTTCTAAGCGCATCGCCGAGCTTGGTGTATCTTCTTGCAGATGTTTTGTTACCCAACCAGGTCACATCATCAGTGCTAGAAGGGAGTGGGGTTTGCAGAGAGGAGGAGGAGGAGGAGTGTGAGGAAGAAGAGGAGGAATAGAAGAATTGTGGGGCCCTTGGTGCTCTCTAGAGCTTGGTTGTTTTCTTGCAGATGTTTCATTACCCAACCAGATAACACCATCCGTGCTAGTTAGGAGAGTAACTAGTTTGTTTTGGGGGTTTTTTTTGCAGGTATTTCTTGGGTGATGAAATGTCTGCAAGAAAACAACCAGGACTGACCCCTCGTGGAGTCATGTTTGGGCCAACCCAACCCAGGACAGGGTTGGTGTGCGACGCTTTGAGTTCAAATGTGGAGAGAAGTCTTCTGAAGTTGGAAAAAGGCACAGCTGCTTTCAAAGGACAGCAGGAAGTGGCTACGTTAACGCTCCTGCACATTTTGAAGTCCAGTTTGGGAAATGAATTTGAAGCATTGCACAACTCTTGATATAAATCTATCCAATGATAATCAAGTGGAAATAGTTAAGATCTCCTTCGCTGCACTACAAATATTCAGAGGCAGAATTTGATAGAAGATGATAACAATATTTCAGTATTTGAGGGGCTGCCACAAGGAAGAAGGGGTCAAGCTACTCTCCAAAGCCCCAGAGGGCAGGACAAGAAGCAAAGGATGGAAACGAATCAAGGAGAGAAGCAACCTGGAATTAAGGAGAAACTTCCCAATTGTGAGGACAATTAACCAGTGGAACAGAAGTTGCCTTCAGAAGTTGTGGGTGCTTCATCGCTGGAGGTTTTCAGGAAGACACTGGGCAGTCAGTTGTCTGAAATAGTAGAGGTTCTCCTGCTTGAGGTAGGGGGTTGGACTAGAAGATCTCCCAGGTCTCTTCCAGCTCTATTCTGAATTAATTTGAGAAATCCTAGAGGAGCAAAGCTGCCATTCTGGAATTCCTCAGATCCCAACCGTTGGGTTACCTGGCCTGGGCCCTGCTCCTTGTAGGAAAGGCAACTTCAGATGGGGCAAAACTCACCTGCACACTAGGGTTGCAATGATGACGCACCATGCCGTACAGCAACAATCCGCATTCAGTTGTTCTTCGCTCTTCCGATGGTGGCAACACAACCAGAAGGAGTAAAAGAGGAGGAACAGGAGATCCAGAGCGAGGCACATCAAAGAGACCGCTCCCAACAGCAACAAGGCCTGAAGAATTAAGAAGAAATCGAGTTAAGCAACAGGAGCTTCCACAATGCAAGCTGGACAATGATTGATAGCCATCCTGAACAAGGAACGACTAGGGAGGACCTTGCCGATAATGGAGGAAACCTCTGTCTGCGTATAATCTCATTAAACCAGTTAGCGATGCTCAAATCCCTTCCCTTAATGCCCAGAAGAAGATTGTTTTAGGTTGCATATGAATTCCTATTCAGGGTCATCCCTGAGAAGGAGAGAAAAGCAATGAAAAGGATTAGGGGACCGGAGGCTAAAATGTATGAAGAATGGTTGCAGGACTTGGGTATGTCTAGTTTCATGAAAAGAAGGACGAGGGGAGACGTGAATGGCAGTCTTCCAGTATTGGAGGGGCTCCCCTCCAAAGAAGAGGGGGTCAAGCTACTTTCCAAAGCACCCAAAGGTAGGACAAGAAGCAATGGGTGGAAACTAATCAAGGAGAGAAGGTCCATCAGGGAGTGGACTGCTGCCTTCAGGGATTGTGGGGGCCGGCAGCAATGATGAGGAGGTTCCCGAGGAGCCTGTGCCAATGTGCGCGTGAACGCAGGATGATTCGTAGAACAGCTGGAACAGCACAGGCGACTGGGGAGTAAGGATGCAATGTAATGGCCCCTCCCTCCAGGGAATATAAGCCTGGTTTCAAAAGGTTTTTTGCCTTTGTAAAAGGCAAAAACGCTCTGAGGACCCAGCATTGTGTGTAGAGACGCCAGCTTATCTGAAGAATTCTGTCAAGGCTTTTCTGGTTGGACTAATTGTCTGCAAGCCATTTTTATCTACAAAGAAGTTATTTGTGGATTAAAGCTGTGAAGGTTTGAGCTGCTACCGTTTGTTTGAGATTTTCTTGCTGGTAACAGGGTTGGGTCAGAACAGTGAAGCAACCTAGAACTAGGGAGAAATTTCCTGACAGTTAGAACAATTAATCAGTGGAACAACTTGCCTCCAGAAGTTGTTGGATGCTCCAACACTGGAAGTTTTTAAAAATGTTGTCTGAAATGATGTAGGTTTCCTACTTGAGCAGGGGGTTGGACTAGAAGACCTCCAAAGTCCCTCCCAACTCTGTTATTCTATTAAACTCTTGATTTTTTAAAAAAACAGGGATCACATCTGCAGCACCGTACAAAAGGGGCATCTACTGCACACTCGTGGCTTACCTTTTTTTAAACTCTATTCCCCATATTTATTTTTTTCCTTAGATGGTAGGTGAGAGCGTATGTTCTACACCCAGAAAGCAAGCAGGAAAATCAGACCTGACAGCAAAATTCAAATATTAACTCCTTGGTTCTAAGACTTTGACAAGAATGATACATCTCTGGAAATGGTTAGCCTCGGGATAGGAAGAGATTGCTTTTTAATCTGTGTTTAGGCTGGGTTATTATTGGGTTACTGTTTTCCTATACAGAGGAAAAAGAGAGAGACTGGCTTTTGTTCTCATGCAAATAACTGAGAACTTGAATGAGAGAGAAAAAGAGAGAAAGCAAAATAAAGAGAGAAAGAGAAATAAACAGAAAGGGAGAAAGAAAGAGAAAGAAAGAGAGAAGAGAAAGAGGGAGAGAGAAAGAGAAAGAAAAAGAGAGAGAAAAAGAAAGGGAGAGAAGAGAGAGAGAGGGAGAAAGAGAAAGAAAAATAAAGAGAAAGAGAAAAGGAGAAAGAGAGAGAGAAGAGAGAAAGGGAGAAAGAAAAATAAAGAGAGAAAGAGAAAAAGAGAAAGGGAGAAAGAGAAGAGAGAGAAAGAGGGAGAGAGAAAGAGAGAGAGGGGGACAGACACCAATGAATAGACAACTTATTTTTTTACAATGCAGTAGAAGCTCTCTAAGAATTTACACCTTCTACTCAGGATTAATCCCCAGAGATCTTCTCAGGATGATCCACTAGATTTCCTGACTAGCCAGCCAGCCTCTCATACCATTTCGAGGGGCAAATCCATTGCCCCAAATATCTAGGCAGAAGATAAAAAGAGTCAAATATATTGAAGAGTTTTTCGCCTCCAAGAGAAAGTGCCAGAAAGCACATTCCCCGCATCCCTGCTGGCAACTCAAAACCACAACCTTGTTTGAAAATTAATATAAAAATGAAAAATAGCACATTATTCCTTTCCTGGCATCATTTGAGCTGGGTTTTTGGAACCAGGCGGTTGGACAATCTGCTGCTCTCGATTGTGCCCAAGAACTGCTTAATTTCACAGCGATTCTGTGTTGATGGATAGCTTTTATGTCAATATTATAGTATTCATTCTATTTTGCTAGTTTTTGATTTTTGATTGCATCTTTCTACGC
This sequence comes from Pseudonaja textilis, assembly GCF_049901715.1. Lineage (NCBI taxonomy): Eukaryota > Metazoa > Chordata > Lepidosauria > Squamata > Elapidae > Pseudonaja > Pseudonaja textilis. The sequence goes on from NC_142003.1 coordinate 2,639,043, forward strand.
TGATATCATCATCGTTGTTATTACGAGCCACCCGGAAGTAAAGAAGGAGGGAGTCACATACAAATCCTATAAAATAAGTAAGTAAATAAACATAGAAAAGCACCTTTTCGGGCAAGAACCTGCTCTGAAAATTATTATCTGTTTCTGCAGGGATGATCCTCTTTTCTATTACCTCTGTAATGGGCCGATTGCACCTCCACAGAACAATAATTTAGAAAAATATCTGTCACACTTTGAATGACATTTGTAGTGACATCTCCCCAAAGACTAAGCCATGATTAAATGAAGCTTAGCTTCTGACAGCTTGTCAGGTTAACACACTTGCTGAAAAGATGGATTTTCTGGTAGAGGTGGGGGTTTTTCCTTCCCTTCCTTCCTTCTTCCCTCCCTCATTCCTTCTTCTCTCCTTTTTTTCCTTCCTACTCTCTTCCTCCCTCCCTCCTTCCTTTCCTTCCCTCCCTCATTCCTTCTTCTCCCTTTTTTTCTTCCTACTCTCTTCCTCCTTCCTTCCTTCCTTCCCTCCCTCTTTTTCCTTCCTACGCTCTTCCTCCCTCTTTCCTTCTTCTCCTTTTTTCCTTCCTCTCTTCCTCCCTTTCTCCTTCTTTCCTTCCTTCACTCCCTCTTTTTCCTTCCAATTCCTTCTTCCTCCTCCCTCCCTCCCTAAGCTCCCCTTCTCCTTCCTACTCTCTTCTTCCCTCCTTCCTTCCCTCCCTTGTTCCTTTTTCTGCCTTTTTTCTTTCCTACTCTCTTCCTCCCTTCCTTCTTTTTCCTTCCTCTCTTCCTTCCTTCTTCCTTCTCCCTCTTTTTTCCTCCCTCCCTCCTTCTGCCTCCTCTTCCTTCCTCTCTTCCTCCCTCCCTCCTTCTTTCCTTCCTTCACTCCCTCTTTTTCCCTCCTAGTCTTCCTCCCTCCTTCCCTTCCCTCCCTCCTTCCTTCTTCCACCTTTTTTTCTTTCCTATTCTCTTCCTCCCTCCACCCTCCCTTCCTTCCCTCCCTCTTTTTCCTTCCTACTCTCTTCCTCCCTGCCTCCTTCCTTCCTTCTTTTCAAAACGAACAATATGCTTCCTGATTCAAAGCGCCACACCAAATCCACGTAACCCAAAGGTTTATCACTGCAGGAGACGCTGCCTCTTCAAGGCTTGAAGGCATTTTATAAACACAGACAGGTGAGATAACCTCCTGGAGCGGATCCAAAGGCAACTGAAAGAAGGACTTTTGAGGATCCCCAACTCAGGGAAGTGCAGAAACAAAAGAGCCAAAAAAAAAGAGAGGGGGGAATGCCTCAAACAAGAACTGGAAATGTGGACATCCTTAAGACCTCATTTTCACCTGGCTCTGGATCCAGGAAAGACGTCCATTCTTTGAATGGAGTGAATGGAACAGAGTGTTTACTGGCCAGATGCCCTTCTTATTGCCAGTGTGGAGTTTTGTTCAGCTTTTTTGTTGTTGTTGTTGTTGTTCAGTTGTGTTCATTAACCACAATGCTCCATCCTTGTTGTTAGGCGGAAGAAAACTTCTGTTCTTTTAATAACAAGGAAATGAAGAATCGGGCTGTTCGCACAGCTCAGTCACACATCTCTCTTGAAAGGCTCTAAATTAAGGACAAGGCAGTATTTATTTCAGCCTCAGAGAAAGTTAAAAAGAAAAATCCACAGCTCCTGAACGGAAAGCCTGACGTCTCCTCTCTTTATACAGTCATTAAGATGTAAGCAGGACCCTAAGTATTTGCTGGGGAGCAGAAAGAGTCCAGAATTCAGCCACAAAGAGGATCCAGCATCACGGGGCCTTTGGCCTTTTCATTTCATGTCATTATTTTCCATTGCTTTTTCCTCCAACTTGCAACATTAAGGAAGAATGACGAGTCAAAAAGTGATTTCGCCCTAGAAAATCCCTTAAGAGGTAGGAACATCTTTTTGGGAATCGTATTTTGAACTGGGCTGCCCGTAATTTTCTCCTTTTATTTATATATAAAAAAAAAACATGCTTAGGTTGATCCTGATGTTGACACAGCAAAATATTTGGAGCTTTAAGGGACATTAGAAGGAAATATCTCTCTTTCTCATCTATCTATCTATCTATCTATCTATCTATCTATCTATCTATCTATCTATCATCTATCTATCTATCTATTTATCCTATCTATCTATCTATCTATCTATCTATCTATCTATCTATCTATCTATCTATCATCTATCTATCTATCTATTTATCCTATCTATCTATCTATCTATCTATCTATCTATCTATCTATCTATCTACCTACCTACCTACCTACCTACCTACCTACCTACCTATCTATCATCCATCTACCCACCAACCAACCCACCTATCCATCTGTCTCTATCATCCTTCTATCCATCATCTATCCAATCCAATCCATCTATCCATCTATCTATCCATCCATCTATCTATCTTGGGAATTTTCAGAGTTATAGATCCAAAACACACCTAGAGACCAGGAAGTTCAGGTAGGACTGAGTTGTGTATATAGGCTGGAAAGGACATTGTTACCTGAAATGTGCAATACAAGTGTGATTTTTCCTGCAACACACCCTTAAATCACGCCACATTCCTGCACGAAACTGAGCACTGACCCATCAATTCTCCAGGTTAAGAAGAAGCCCAGATGCCATCCTGCAGGGATGCTCGATATTTTACACAGCCAGGAAAAACAAACCTCCTCTCTTTAATTTATGGCAACGCAAATCACAATTCACTGCCCTGGCATGAAAGCTATTGATCTCCCTTGAGAAACTCAGTCATGTATTAAAACTGGTCAGGTAGGCGAGAAAAGAGCTGGATGTGAATCTTTCTTGACCTGGCGGAATATCGAACACCCCAAGAAGGAAAAAGAACCCAGGAAATGAAGGGTGAAAATACTCACTAATTACAGGGATTGATTTGGTGGGACTGAAGGTTTAACCCTAACGGAATGCAGGTGTGAGTTGTGGCTGATAAAGAAATCCTAAGAAACAGGCCGCTTTGGGATTTTAAGAGACCTGGACAAACGTTAGAAGGTGGTTTTGCACAAAGTCAAAAAATAGAGGACTGGGTGAAGAAAGAGAGCAATGTTATAGGCCAGAGAGTGAGTTTCTCAAAAGACCATGATGAACGATGAACGGTTGCAGGAACTGGGCCTGGCTAGTCTAGTGAAGGACCAGGGTGACAGGATAGCGGTCTTCCAATATTTGAGGGTCTGCCACAGAGAGGACGAAGGGATCAAGCTATTCTCCAAAGCACCTGAAGTCCAGATAAGGAATAATGGATGGAAACTGACCAAGGAGAGATTCAATCTTGAAATAAGGAGAAACTTTCTGGCAGGGAGAACCATCAACCAACAAAACAGAAGTTGCCTTCAGAAGTTGTGGGAGCTTCATCCCTGGAAGCTTCCAAGAAGAGACTGGACTTCCATTGGTCAGAAATGGTGTAGGATCTCCTGCTTGGGCGGGGGGTTGGACTAGATGACCTACAGTCCTACAAGGTCCCTTCCAACTCTGTTTATCTGTATCTGACCAAGCTTTACAGAGTTAGGAGACCAAAGATAAATCGTATTTTCTCTTCTATCATTTGTCACTTGGAGAGAGGCCAGTTGGATCCATCCTAAACTGAACCATCAAAGCTTCCCTTTGTCAGGCGTACATACAGAAGTACCTGACTCCAGCAAATATTTTTAGAAACGCAACTCATGCATCTCAAAATACTTTTTTTCCCCCCCCTGCACCACACGAATAATTCACAACTGGGCGCAGGTGCAAAGAAATCTGTCGTCGTGCAGAGTTGCAAGAAGAGCATGTCGGTGTGGCATCTCTCAAACGGTGTGCCCCGAGTCGCATCTCTGATACCCAAAGAGAAGGCCTGAAGTCCATCCTGGGTTCCGTTTCTGGTTACGGGTGCAGGGTAGACCTCGACTTACGACCCCCAATGGAGCCCGGGATTTCATGCGGCTAAGCAAGACACGGCTAAGTGAGTTTTGCCCCATTTTAACCACTTTTGGGGGCAGAGTTGTTAAACGAATCACTGTGGTTTCTCAGTTAGTGACCGGCTGTTAAGTGAATCTAGCTTCCCCATTGACTTTGCCTGTCGGAAGGTCGCAAAGGGGGATCATCTGACCCCAGGGACACTGTGACTGTCTGTTCTGACCCAGGCTTCGTCCAACGTACTTAATCACAAACTTGTTTTAAAAGCAAAACCTATTTTATTGCAATGCTGGGAACTGTTTTCATTCCCAGCCAGAACTAATCTTAAACAGTCCCCCCAAGATAAGCACCCACCTCTCAGTGCTGTGAAATGCGGCCAAAAACAGAAGTATCAAATGAACTAGAAAAGAAACCAGCCAAAGTACAAAGAGCTTCAAGAATGAATCTGAACTAAATGAACGACTTTGCTTCCTGCAAAGGTTTCGTCATCTTTGCCTGTCTTTTATAACGCATGGGAGGGCCAATCACCTTCAAGCCTTACTCCCGAGTTGCCCCTTTTGTTTCAGCTGCTCTCACCTTCTAGCAGCTCTGAGCAAGCACGCACTGGGAACAGGCTCCCCTTGTTCCTTTGCCTCGCTGCTGCCAGACTCCGGAGGCTCCAGAGGCAGCACCCCACTCCCCGATGGTCCTGGCCCCATCCCTGCATGGGATGCAGGACCCTTGTCCAACTCCTCTCCAGACTCCCTGCCTGGTCCCTGTTCTTCCTCACTGTCCAATTCCGCTGCCGTCTGCAACAACTGCCGGCGAACCACAACACCATCATAAATATGAGTTGGTTGCCAAGAGTTTTGATCACCCGACTGTGGGGATGCTGCAATGGTCGTTAAGTGTGAAAAATAAGTCACTTTCAGTGCTATTGTAATTCTGAACGGTCACTAAATGAACTTGCTGTAAGTTGAGAACTACCTACACAGCCGATTCAAGTATAAGATTTGTATATTAAATGAGCAGTCCGTTATTCTTCAATTTTACGCTGGGGTTAATCTTTTCACCAGACACCAAGTTTCAATTCTTTCTGTTTATTGATTTGATATCCACCTTTATTATTTTTACGAATAACTCAAGGAGGCAAACTCCCACAATACTTCTTCCTCTTCTTATTTCATTTATTTCTTTATTTAGAAAAGTTCTATGGCCGCCCAGTCACCCTCAGTGACTCTGGGCAGCTTAAAAAATAAAAAGCCAATATACAAAAATTAAAAATAAATCAATAACCCCAGCCCTCTGGCAACAGCAATCGGTCAAACAAGCCAAATATTTTCCTATTTTCACTTATTTCTCTCTCTATGGGGAGGGCATATTATCTACGTGCTTTCAAAGTGGGTTTTTGACATCCAAACACTATTTAGGTCTTGTTTCCTAAACATGAGCTTTTCTGATCAAATGATTTTCTTTCTTCAGGCCTGAATTCTAGTCTATTCCAACCCGTGGAGAGAGAGAGAGAGAGAGGGAGGGAGAGAGAGAAAGGTGAAAAAACCAAAACGCCAAGGCAAACCTTTGAAATTACATAGAATTATCTCTGATCATATGCAACTGTAATTTCAGAGGATATTATCTCAATCCAGCCATTTTCTCTGTAGCAATCCCGTCCTCCTTTCTAGGATGAGCCAGTGGAATTCACCGCCAGGACTTAGAATGCAAAAATCAAAAACTTTTGCCTGCTTCAAACAGCCTCGTGCAAAAAAAAATTTTTTTTTAGTTTAGTTATGAATTAATACTATAGGATACAAAAATATCGATAAAGGAGAATATTTGTAGCCCTGACCTTGTTTTCTTGCAGACGTCGGGTACAAAAATAAGACACGAAAATACAAAAGAAAATAGTAGGAAAGACAGGGAGGAAAAAGAGAAGGAAAAAGTGTGGAAAACGAAAGAAAAGGGGTTGATTTCCGCTTCCCTTTGCTGCAGTAGAATAAAATAACAACATCAAAGCTCAACTTTTTTTCTTTGATGTCATAGTACAAACCAAGCCATTTCTACAGCAACAAACCTATCTAACTACTTACAACCAACCGTCATAGCAACTCCAGAATCATGGAATTCAAATTTGGGCATTTGGCAACCCAAATAGGCGTTTACAACAGTTGCATGCAAGCTCAGACCATTCCCTCCATCTTCCAACAAGCAAAGTCATGGAAGGATTGCGATTCACTTAATGACTGCAGAGATCTGCTTAATGACCATTACAAAAAGGCTCACCAAAACAAGAAGGGAGGGAAGAAGAGAGAGCAGATACAAAAATACAAGTCTGAAATAGAGAGAAGGGGAAAAAAAAAAAACCCGGAATATGGAAATTGTTCAGAAGCTTGCTTTCATATTCCGCACAAATCCATTTATTAAATCCTGAAAAAGGCCTCTTGTTCCATTTTTATATCGGCTCAGTGAAACAGTCCACATTTCTTTTCCACCCCACCACCAACCCCCATTCACCATGAATTCCACTGTTGACAGCAAAAATCTGGTTGAATAGCTTTTTATTTCCTCGCTGGTCCTTCCACAACTGCGCACAAATCTTCGTTCCTCTTTTGTTGGTCCACAACTTCATGCCACAGAGAGTAGGAATTCTCCACTGGAGACACCAAGGCTACTTTGCCCAGTTATTGCAAAATTATGTATTTATTTTTGGGATGGTTCTATTCAGTGGTGGGACTCAATTTTGGTTTTACTACCGGTTCTGTGGGCGTGGCTTGGTGGGCGTGGCAGGGGAAGGAGCCTGTAAAATCTCCAGTCAGAGGCGGGATTGGCTGGTTCTCCGACCTACTCAAACTTTCCGCTACCGGTTCTCCAGAAGTTGTGAATACCACCTCTGGTTCTATTTTAAATCAGGGACGCGGTGGCTCCGTGGCTAAGACACTGAGCTCGTCGATCAGGAAGGTCGGCAGTTCGGCGGTTCGAATCCCTAGCGCTGCGTCACGGAGTGAGCTCCGGTTCCTTGTACCAGCTTCTGCCAACCTAGCAGCTCGAAAGCACGTAAAAAAATGCAAGTAGAAAAATAGGGACTCCTTTGGTGGGAAGGGAACAGCATTCCTCCGTGCGCCTTCGGCGTTTAGTCCTGCCGGCCACATGACCACGGAGACGTCTTCGGATAGCGCTGGCTCTTCGGCTTTGAAACGGAGATGAGCACCGGCCCCCTGGAGCCAGAAATGACTAGCACAGATTCCTAAGTTGTAGGAAGTTTGTGTCTTTCTCTAGTTGGCTTTCTTTCTTTCTTTCTTTCTTTCTTTCTTTCTTTCTTTCTTTCTTTCTTTCTTTCTTTCTTTCTTTCTTTCTTGTGTGTGTTTCACTCAGGCTTGGCGTGCAGAGGACTTTGAATCATCATGTGATTCATCCGTGTTCAAGGCTCTGCACAATATTTATTTTTTCCCCCTCGGATGATTAAGCAGCTTAAAAATAAACTTGGAAGCCTTGAGAAGAGCGATGAGGGGGGGTCCATCTGTATCGCAGATGGCCACCTCTGTCCTGCCAGATGTGGATCGCTTGGGAGCCCAAACAAACCAATGGTGAGCCACCCTGGGAAATCCAGGATGTCCCTCTTTTATTTTATTTTACTTTAATTTTATTTTGGGGATTTACACAACAGGCTGTGAAGCCAAGAATTCAACATGGAAATAAGGAGAAATTTTTCTGACAGTGAGAACAATCAACCCATGTAACTGAAGTTTTCTGTTGAAGGATTTCTGCTGTTTTAAGATGATCCGGCAGCTACGACGAACAAGGTCCACATTTTCAGAAATCGGAGGAGAGCAGAACAATTGTGTTGTGAACTTTCGAAAAAGGCATTGTGGAGTTTCTTGGAAGGAAGGAAGTCTACGAAGAGGGGCAAAAAAAAAAAAAACTAATAGAAAAACAAGGGCACCTCTGTCCAGCAAAGAAAAAAAAAATTTTTTGCACCCGAAAGCTTCCGTTTTGCAAATTAGTTTTTCCTTAAATTGTCTGGGTCGAAATTCACATTGTTCCATGATTTTCAAAGCAAAACTACTGAGATGGTTCCAGATTTCTTGTTTTTGAGGCATGGAAGAAGTCCCAACATAAAACAGCTCCAAGGAAATGGGATCCCCGCTGGGACTGCATTTTCCTTTTCACCCCAAAGGATTTACCGGATCCAACACTTCCTTGGATTAAAATTTCAATGGAACAACAACAACAAACAAACAAAAAAGGTTAAAAAACACATCACAATAAAATGTAAAGTCTCCAAAGTAGTACATGAATCGGCCTGTGCTTGCAACGACACATACAGGTAGTCCTTGACTTACAACAAAACCGTTTGAAATTTCGGTGGCACCGCTCGCACTTACAACCATTGTAATATCCTAAGTCACAGGATCAAAATTCAGGGTTTTTTGGCAACTGACACTTTTTTTGTTGTTGATGGTTGCAGCATCCTGGGGACACAGGTTTGCCAATTGGATTCGTTTAACGACTGCATAATTCATTTAACAACTATGGCAATTCAAAGGCCTTGCTTAGCGACAACACATTTTGGACTCCATTGTGGTCATAAGCCAAGGACTAGCTCTACTGTAGTCACTTTAACTAGCCCTGGTTAGCAGAGATTGTGTGGCCACCCAGTGCCACATCAGGAGACAAACCAGTTTGAATGCCGTTCATCGAAAATTAACCCTGAATATCATTGCAAAACACAGCAACTCCCAGCGAAAAGGTGGAAATTTCCAGAAATGTCTTTTAATACCTTTCCACAGTGCAAAAACAAACAACAACAACAGATTTTATCAGCAGTAATAGAAATGGGCTCTGATTTCTGGAAAGCTATTTTTAATTTTTTTTTTAAATGTGTAAAAATTTTCCCCTGGTTCAAACTGAGAGAAACAGTAAAAACAGATGCTTGGAAAATTCAACTTCCTGCTGAGATATCGCTTTCCTGTCCACATTACACAGCCCCAAAACAATTCAATACGAAGAGTAACCAGAGAATACATTAAGTGGTTTCCCTTTCTCGAAATATGCATTTGTTCGCATGCATCACACAGGGAACCGAAAATAAGACAAATGAGATTACATCATATACTTTTTTTTTTCCCTTCAAGGCCTCTTAAATTGCTATAGAAATAAAGGCCAGAAGCTATTAGAAAGAATAACGCCGTTTATTGCTAGCAACAATTGACTCTACTATGTAATTACTTCGTTGGAGTTTGAGCGACTCACAACTCTTCAGGCGCTTTGCCTTCAGCTCCATGACACAATAATTGGTATTATTGGCTCTAAAAATATCTCGTGCTATAAAGGCTGGATCCAAAAGAGCTACCCAAGATTCAGATATGGGTCCTCTGGAGATAATCCTGGATCACAAATATTCCTCCCTGACTTTAGTACTTTACAACTGCTTCTTCTTCTCTCCCCCAAAACCAGTAAGAAGGAATTGGAGCTACCAAGAAATAAATATAATAATAATAATAATAATAATAATAATAATAATAATAATAATAATAATAATAATAATAATAATAATAATAATAATAATAATAATACAACCACTAGTCTGAAGATGGCTTGTATTGCAGATTTCATGGCTCTGATAAATGTTTTGGGTCCTACAAGCCCAGATGTTTGCCTTCAACCAACTTTTGTTGGTGAGAACATTTTTTGGGTGAGAAGACAAGAGATGAAGATAGCAACATGGGCCAAACTATTCCAAGTGAAGCTTTGAGAAACTCTTCCTTCCAAGGTGACCCATTTGGAAAAGGTTATGGGAAAAGGACACACACACACAGAGAGAGAGAGAGAGAGAGAGAGAGAGAGAGAGAGAGAGAGAGAGAGAGAGAGAGATGGTATTACAGTAGAAGTTGCACCCAATACAAAGTTCACAGGAATATGACAAACGTTTATTGCACCAGCTGTTTGTTGACCTGGAGATATGAAGACACTCCCAAGCCAGACCAAAGAAAGCAAATACAAGTCGTATAGAAAGATTTGTGTGTGTGTCAGAGCTGCAACTGATCAGAGCAACTCATTGGGTTGAGGACTGAAGTCTTGCCCATCTAGGGAGAGAAAGGTTTGGGGTGACTGCCCTACGGGGTGGCGACCTGGGTTGGGAAAGTCCCTGCCTGCAGAAGATCTGACACCAATTCCTGGTGAAGTCCCCACTGCAGAAAAACACGCATTGCTTAATTCTGGGGTCCTTGGTTGCTTGGAGCTTGGCTGTTTTCTTGCATGACCCAACTAGGTAACATCAACAGCGCTAGAAGTTTGCTCAGAGAGAAAAGTCCATTCTCTTCTAGCACTGATGATGTTACCTAGTTGGGTCATGAAACATCTGTAAGAAAATAAAAGCCAAGCTTGGAGAGCACCAAGGACCCTTCAGTTCTCCTCCTCCTCCTCCTCCTCCTCCCTGAATCCCCTCTCCCTTCTAGCACTGATGATGCTACCTAGTTAGGTCATGAAATATCTGCAAGAAAACCACCAAGCTTAGAGAGCACCAAGGACCCCACAGTTCTCCTCCCCCTCTCCACAAAACCCCCACTCCCTTCTAGCACTGATGATGTTATCTAGTTGGGTCACAAAATCTTTGGTTTCTAAGAAAAGAAACCAAACTCAAAAGCACAGTTATCTTCCCTATTCATGTCCAAAACCTGAAATAGTCCTCCTTTGAAATAAATAAATAAATAGATTCAGTAACAGTCTCCTTACAACTGGGCTAATTTTGTGAGCCATTGTGATAAATGCTAACAAGCAAGATATCAGCCAATGGAATCCCTAAAGCTTCTGTGTCTGTGCCTGTAATTTTAATTATAGCCAGCATGTATTCTTGTGCAACTGAGCTTGATCTTAAATATTTCCCCTCGCTCTCTTTTTCGGTTTTTTTTAACGGGAACCTGGTGATTCACTGTAGTTTTATGCTGAGACAGATGCTCCCGTGACAGGACGGGAACCAAGTGTGCACCATTGCTTAACTAACCGAGGTTCCTAACCAAGATGAGCAATCTATCAAGAAGCTGGCCAGCCTTTCACCCATGCAATAGAATAGGATAGGATAGGATAGGATAGGATAGAATAGAATAGAAGAGAAGAGAAGAGAAGAGAAGAGAAGAGAAGAGAAGAGAAGAATAGAATAGAATGGAGAATAAAAAAGAAAATAGAGAACAGAATAGAGAATAGAATAGAATATAGAGAAGAGAGAATACTATTTCAGACAGGTAGCTGTCCAGTCTCTTCTTAAAACCTCCAATGATAAACAGAATTAAAATTAGAAGAATCGAATAGAATAGAAAAGAATAGAATATAGAATAGAATAGAATATAGAGAAGAATAGGAATAGAATAGAATAGAATATAGAAAAGAATAGAATATAGAGAAGAATAGAATAGGAATAGAATAGAATTATAGAGTTGGAAGGGACCTTGGAGGTCTTCTAGTCCAACCCCTGCTCAGGCAGGAAACCCTATCCCATTTCAGACAATTGGCTATCCAATCTCTTCTTAAAAACGTCCAGTGTCGGAGCATTGTATAGAGCAAGTCTAGCGATGGAGAAATCAGGGCTAAACAATGTTAAGAACACACAAACAGGGATGTCCTTCACTTACAACAGAGTTGGAAGACACAGAATTTCCATGGCTATACAAGGAGGTGGTTATGGGAGTTGGCTCCAATTTTACCACCTTGTTGTTGTTTTTTTGACAAGGTTTATAAGCAAATCACAAGAGTCGTTATACCAAATCACACTGATAAATTCTGAGCAAATCTGGCTTCCCGCATTGACTTCGTTTGTGGGAACCTGGTTAAGGGAATTTTGCCCCATTTAATGAACTTTCTTTCTGCCGTTGGTAAGTGAATCTCCATGGTTGTTAAATTTAGTAACATGTTCGTTAAGTAAATCTGGCTTCCCATTTGACTTTGCTCATCAGAGGGTGGCAACCGTCCTAAGTACATGTCAGTTGCCAAGCCTCTGAATTTTGATCTCATGACCACGGGGATGCCATAACGATTGTAAGTACGGAAAACAGCCATCAGTCACTTTTTCAATGCCACTGTAACTTTGGTCACTAAGTGAACTGTCATAAATCAAGAACTGCCTGTATTTGGGAGGGATGCGAATTCCAAATCAAACCGGAACCCGAATAAATTGCCCAAATATATAATATTAAAGCGAAAAATGGTGCAAGAGAAACTTCAGATTATGCATTCCAGCGTGCTTTGTTCACATTTTCCCCCACCCACCCCAAAAAGTTGGAATCTTTTTTATCAGCTACCACCACATTCAAATTGTCGACAGTAGCAGATTGATAAAAGTCCTTCCCCCGGAAAATTGGAGGTTGGGGAAAAAAACATAGGAAAGTTGAATTTTCCATCCCCTTAAAAGGGAGGAACAAGGGAGGTTGGAAGAGTCGACATAAAGAAATGGATCTCCCAATTATTAAATTGCAAAAATTGCTAATTATTACATTGCAAAAATTGCTAAAAAGGCAATTTTTCTAACATTTGGCAACTTTTAAGACCGGTGGACTTCAACTCCCAGAATTCCCCAGCCAACTATGCCTGCTTTTTCTCTCACTTAATCTCCTAAAGTGGAGAGAGATTGCAGAGGAAGGGATTACAAGAGAGTAAGCTATGCTGGCTGGAGAATTCTGGGAGTTGAAGTCCACCAGTCTTAAAGTTGCCAAGTTTGGAGATCTCTGTTGTAAGGGGATAAGCTTGTTGAAGCAAGATGGGGGTCATTTGAGTAAAGGTTTTTTAAAAAAAAACTTTTATAAATTTGTTTTTTTAAAAAAACATCCAGGTTCGTAACAGCTTTTCCTTAATAATCCAACTATTGCTTATCCAGGGACAATTTTAAAGTCTCTCTTCGAGATCTGGCCAATATTTCGAACTTTTCCAGCTACCCTCAGTGATTCTCAGGAACTGTCAAGGGTGCTGAAAAGATTCCTTAAAACGCCTGGAACACAACTGCAATTCCCAGGATCGTTTGCAACCAAGGACCGGCGGCGGCGACGAAATAAACCTGAAAATAAGTCAAATGTATAAATCCACGCAACCCGCCGCAATGATAAAAACAGATTCAGCTGGAACAGATGTAATCTAATTCCAACTTTTGCAGGACCAGCGAAATCCACCAATGAAAATTCCAGAAGCAGGAACAGACAAACCGTGCCAAGAATTATTCTGTGCCTGAGGGTCTCTCAAGCGAAGTGAGGAAAAAGACACAGCTTGGCGGGAATTTTTATGCTGAAGTTTCCATACCCAGAACTAGGAAAAGATTACAAGGGTGGAAAAAAAAAAAAAACAGGCCATTTTGGGCTTTTGCAAAATAATGTCCTGGTTTGTTTATTTCGTTTCATTTGCCTTGTCCCACATTTCTACAAATACTAACAACACATCCAACAACACATCAGTCCTAACAACACATCCAACTCAGAAGTATGCTGACTTACCTTAAAAGAGATATCCTTAGTGGTCTCTGAGCTTGGTTGTTTTCTTGCAGACATCTCATGACCAAATTAAGTAACATCATCAATGCTAGAACAGGTTTGTATATAAGTAGGGAGCAAATTCTTCCCTCTTCTAGCACTGATGATGTTACTTAGGTGGGTCATGCCAACGTCTGTTAGGAAAACAACCAAGCTCAGAGACCCCTAAGGACCCAACAGTCCTCCTCATCTTCCTCCTCCCTGCAAACCCCCCTCCCTTCTAGCACTGATGATGTTATCTAGTTGGGTCATGAAACGTCTGCAAGAAAACAACCAAGCTCTGAGACCACTAAGGACCACGCAGTCCTCCTCCTCCTCCTCCTTGCTAAGCCCCTCCCTTCTAACATCCTTCATTTTCCACCCCAGTTACAAATATTCTCCTCTATTGCTACCCCAAAGATAAAGAAACCAGGTCTCTTGTGTTGACACACACCCAGAGAGCCCGTGTGTACTTTAACCTCTCCAGCGTGTGGTCACAAGGACGGGTTAATAAAAAGAGAAAGTGGTTATGATTAACTCTCCTGTTCCGAATGGTTTTGCCTGCATTCTCAGTGACCTCTTTGCTAAATGAGGCTTTCTGTTGTCTGGTGCTCGGAGCACGGAAGGACACAAAACTGGAACAAAGAGAGACCTGAATGCAACATAGCAAAAGTCAGGCAATCACCCCAAGGGGCGACACGGTCCTAAATCAAGAACTAGTATCTCACTACTGAATACAAGAAGGAGGGAGGGAGAAAGGGAGGCAAAAGAAAGAGAATAGGGAGGGAGAAAGGGAGGAAGGAAAAAGAATAGGGAAGAAGGAGGGAAGGAAAAAGAATAGGAAGGGAGAAAGGATGGATGGAAGGAAGGAGGGATGGATGGAAGGACGGAAGGATGGAAGGAAGTAGGGAAGGAAGGAAGGAAGGAAGGAAGGAAGGAAGGAAGGAAGGAAGGAAGGAAGGAAGGAAGGAAGGAAGGAAGGATGGAAGGAAGAAGAGCAGGAAGGGAGGAAGGGGGAGGGAGGGGAGGAAGGAAGGAAGGAAAAAGAATAGGAAGGGAGGAAGGATGGAAGGAAGGAGGGAAGGAAGGAAGGATGGAAGGAAGTAGGGATGGAAGGAAGGATGGATGGAAGGAAGGAAGGATGGAAGGAAGAAGAGCAGGAAGGGAGGAAGGGGGAAGGGAGGGGAGGAAGGAAGGAAGGAAAAAGAATAGGAAGGGAGGAAGGATGGAAGGAAGGAAGGATGGAAGGAAGTAGGGATGGAAGGAAGGATGGATGGAAGGAAGGAAGGATGGAAGGAAGAAGAGCAGGAAGGGAGGAAGGGGAAGGGAGGGAGGAAGGAAGAAAGGAAGGAAGGAAAAAGAATCAGGAAGGAGGGTGGGAGGGAGGAAGGAAGGAAGGAAGGATGGAAGGAAGAAGAGCAGGAAGGGAGGAAGGGGGAAGGGAGGGGAGGAAGGAAGGAAGGAAAAAGAATAGGAAGGGAGGAAGGATGGAAGGAAGGAAGGATGGAAGGAAGTAGGGATGGAAGGAAGGATGGATGGAAGGAAGGAAGGATGGAAGGAAGAAGAGCAGGAAGGGAGGAAGGGGGGAGGGAGGGAGGAAGGATGGAAGAAAGGAAGGAAAAAGAATCAGGAGGGAGGAAGGAAGGAAGGAAGGAAGGAAGGAAGGAAGGAAGGAAGGAAGGAAAAAGAATCAGGAGGGAGGGAGGAAGGAAGGAAGGAAGGAAGGAAGGAAGGAAGGAAGGAAGGAAGGAAGGAAGGAAAAAGTGACTAGAAATCGGAGTTTGCGTTTGCAGTCGGAGAAGGAAGGAAATGACTTGGGTTGCAGGAGGAATAGGATGATGTAATTTATTTAGCCCTTCACATCGGCAAGCAATAACTCCAACCTCCATGATTTACAGGGGCTTCACGAGTCCTTCAAAGGGTCTACAGAAACCTTTACCAGAGCTGGACAAACAGACAAACCTTAATTAGGGAGGGACACCTAGAAAGGGGATTTTTGAAACAACATTTGGGGGGCTTTAAGCCAATCCCGTTCACCCAGAGGTTGAATGGGGCTAAAATAAAGATGCTGGAGGCCAGAAGCGGCACCAAGGAAAGGGGGGTTATTCCCCAAAGGGGGAAGACCTCGGAGGACCCACACACACACACACTACAGCTCCCTACCTTTTGGGATATTTTCATTTGAGGGAAGAGAAGATCTCTATCGATCTCTACCCCCCCCCCTACACTGAAACCGTTGCAAGGCTGAGCAAAGGGGAAGGAAGGATGAAAGAGAAAACGGGATACTGGAGGAGAATAAATAAAATAAAATCAAATAAAATGGCTCATCGTCGTCGTGAATCCGTTAGGAGGGAAGGAAGAGGCAAAGCACGCAGGGAAAAGGGAAGCCCCCCTTCCCGCCTATCCTGCCCTCAAGCCTCCAACTCTGCAATATTCTTTGGAGGGGGGGGGGGTCGGAGGAGGGATCCTTCCAGCCATTTTTAAGCACCAAATTCCACCAAGGAACCAATTTTTTTTTTGCAATTCTGTTGGAGATGCGGCTGGCTTAGGAGGCAGAGTAAAGCCCCTTCCCACTCTCCAGCCCCTTCTCCATTTTTTTTGAGGGGGGGGGAGCAGGCGGTGCTGGAAGGCCTGGCTGGAGCTGGGGGGGGGAGGGGGGGAGGGAGGGATGGAGGCAAAGGCTGGCAGGGCAGGTAGGCAGCCATGGGCGCCCCTGCTGCCCCCTTGGCCGATTTGCCTGCCGGCCTGCGATGACGTCCATCATGACGTCATTTGCAACACACACACACACACCACCCCCCAAATTCTGCACGTGTTCCCACAGGCCGCTTGCTGCAGACTTGGCTTGGGGATGCAGCCAAAAGAGGAAGCGAGGCGGAAAGGAAGGCCAGGAAGGGGGTTCAGCAAGCAGGATTTGCTCTCCTCCTTCCTCCCTTCTTCTATTTCTAGCTCTCTCTTTCCTTCCTTCCTCTCTTTCTTTCTCTCTCTCTCCCTTCCTTCCCCTTTTCCCTCCTTCCCCTTCTCTTTATTTATATTTCCTCCCTCCCTCCCTTTATCTATATTTTCTTCCTTCTACTTCTCCCTCTTCCTCCTTTCCTCTTTCTTTTCTTTCTCTCTCCCTCCCTCTTTCCATCTCTATTTCCTTCCTCTCTTCCTCTATTTCTTTCTCTTTCTCTCCTCCTCCCTTCCTTCCCCTTCTCTTTATTTATATTTCCTCCCTCCCTTTATCTATATTTTCTTCCTTCTACTTCTCACTCTTCCTCCTTTCCTCTTTCTTCTTTTTCTCTCTCTCCCCCTCCCTCTTTCCATCTCTATTTCCTTCCTCTCTTCCTCTATTTCTTTCTCTTTCTCTCCCCCTCCCTTCCTTCCCCTTTTCCCTCCTTCCCCTTCTCTTTATTTATATTTCCTCCCTCCCTTTATCTATATTTTCTTCCTTCTATTTCTCCCTCTTCCTCCTTTCCTCTTTCTTCCTTTTCTTCCCCTCTTTCTATCTGTATTTCCTTCCTTCTCTCTTTTCCCCTCTTCTTTCCATTTCTTTCTTTTCTCTCTCTCTCTCCCTCTTTCTACATTTCCTTCTTTCTCTTTCTCCCTCTTCTTTCCCTCTTTCTTCCTTTTCTTCCTCCTTCCCTCTTTCTGTCTATATTCCCTTCCTTCTCTCTTTCCCCCTCTTTCTTCCTTTTCTCCCTCCCTCCCTCTTTCTATCTATATTTCCTTCCTTCCTTCCTTCCTTCATAGAATAACAACAGGACCTCAGGTTCCCTCCAGGCAGACTAACAATGGCAGCTCTCAGAGACCCTCCCCCACCCACTCCCCCTCCTCAAACCCCAAGGCCTCCCTCTCTAAGGGGGGGGGGGGTTCTTGGGAATGCTACAGGAAGGCGGCTCTTCCAGGGAAGCAGAACCAAGCGGGGAATTCACACACAGGGACTGGCCATGCTCCAATTCAACCTTGGAACTGGGGGAGGGAGGCAAACCAGGATGCAACTAACCACCCCTGGGCTTTGGGGATGGGTCCTCTCACCAGCCGCTATTTCCGGAAGGGGGGGGGGAGAAATAGGCGGCTTTCAGAATTCAGAGACCCCCTTCAGTTTCCCCTCCTCCCCCTCCCCTCCTTCCTAGGGAAAGACTAGCCAGGAATCGAGGTTAAAGCAGCGCTTGGGAGCGGGAGGGGGAGGGGGGGCTCCCGGGCAGAGATGAAAGGGAAAGCAGCAGATCAGGAAAGGCTTGGGGGAGGGGGCTCCAGGGGAGGGGAGGAAACCCCCGACCCAGTTGCTTCTCGGGTCCCCCTCCCCGCGAAAAGCAGCTTTGGAAAGATCCGCGGGGGCCGGGAGAAAAGTTTGGGGAGGGAAAGGAAAGAGGGGGGCGAAGGGAGAATCGGGGCGCCGCACGTAACACCGGGCGGCGGGAACCACGCAAGACGGCGAAGGCTTCACACACCCCCAAATAGAAAGAATCCCCCCCACACCCAGGAAGCCCCCCACCAGGCCCCATCGCTCCCAGCCACGGACCAAGGGGGTTGGGGGAGGAGAGCCGAAAGTCATCCGGCTGAGCTGGCAGCTGCAAAGGAGGCTGGCTGGGGAGGATGGGTCTGCAGCTCGGCTGGGGAGGATGGGTCTCCCTCGCTGCTGGGGAGGATGGGTCTCCCCGTTCAGTTGCAATGATGGGTCCCCGCTTAGCTGGGGAGGATGGGTCTACCCGCTTAGCTGGGGAGGATGGGTCTCCCCGCTCAGTTGCAATGATGGGTCCCCGCTTAGCTGGGGAGGATGGGTCTCCCGCTTAGCTGGGGAGGATGGGTCTCCCCGCTCAGTTGCAATGATGGGTCCCCGCTTAGCTGGGGAGGATGGGTCTCCCCGCTCAGATGGGAATGATGGGTCTCCCCGCTCAGTTGGGAATGCTGGGTCCCCCGCTCAGCTGGGGAGGATGGGTCTGCCGGCCCTCGCAGGAGGGGCCGAGCGAGGGGAGCCGCCGCGACCCCGCCGGGCTGACCTGCTGGTACTGGGCGTCCTCAGGCCGGAACTCGTCGGGTGCGGCCTCCCAGCTCAGGCTGAAGTGCGGCAGGCGATGCAGCAGGTTGACCCACCAGGGCGGCGAGTAGCTCACCCCCGCCGCCGCCGCCGCCGCCGCCGCCATCCCCTCCCGGCCTGGCAAGAGGAGCGAGCGCCCGTGGCCCGCAGCTGGCAGCGCCGCCGCTTCACGCCCGCCCGCCGCCGCCGCCGCTCCCTGCGCCTCCTCTTCCTCCTCCGGCTGCTACTCCGGCCATGCGCCCGGCTGAGCTCCGGCCGCCCCGGCCGCCGCCCCGCATGGCCCGAGCGCCCCTCCGCCCCGGCCGGCCGGCGCTCTTTGTTCGCCCGGAGCCTCGCCTGCTCCGCCTCGGCCGACGCGCCGCCCCCGCCGCCTGGCACCGCCCGGGAAGCGGCAAGAGGAGGAGGAGGAGGAGGAGCCGGGCAGCCCGGCTGAGCCCAGCGGCGGCGGCGGGGAGGGAGGGAGAGACCCGGACGCCCCCCGCTCGCCTGCCCGGCCTGCCCTGCCTTGCCCGCCCGCGGGGTCTGCGCCCGTAGCCGGCGGGGGTGGGGGGGAGGATGGCCAGGAAAGAACCGGGGCGCCTTTATGGGGGGTGGGGGGGAGGAGAGGCTCCTCGTGGCCCGGTCGCGGGTGCCCGAATGCCTTGCCGGACTTGGGTAGGAGGGCGGAAGAGACGATCTCTTAAGGTCCCTTCTTCTTCTTCTTTCCCTCCTTCCTCAATGAATTGATGCGCCAGTGATGCCCACTGATGCTTCCTCCGGGTCATTATGCGGCCCGACCTGTGCCAGCTACTGAACCTGGGCAGGAGGACGGAGGAGATGATCTTTTAAGGTCTCCTCCTCCTGCCTCTTCTTCCTCCCTCCTCCCCCTTCCTCTGAATTCCATGATTTGAGGGGCCAGTCAAGCCCATTGATGCTGCTTCCCCCCCACATAAGGGGCCCGATCTGTGCCAGCTACTGAACCTGGGCAGGAGGACGGAGGAGATGATCTTTTAAGGTCTCCTCCTCCTCCTCCTGCCTCTTCTTCCTCCCTCCTCCCCCTTCCTCTTAATTCCATGATTTGAGGGGCCAGTCAAGCCCATTGATGCTGCTTCCCCCCACATAAGGGGCCCGATCTGTGCCAGCTACTGAACCTGGGCAGGAGGACGGAGGAGATGATCTTTTAAGGTCTCCTCCTCCTCCTTCTGCCTCTTCTTCCTCCCTCCTCCCCCTTCCTCTTAATTCCATGATTTGAGGGGCCAGTCAAGCCCATTGATGCTGCTTCCCCCCACATAAGGGGCCCGATCTGTGCCAGCTACTGAACCTGGGCAGGAGGACGGAGGAGATTATCTTTTAAGGTCTCCTCCTCCTCCCCCTTCTTCCTCTTAGTTCAATGATTTGATGGCCCACTGATGCTGCTTCCCTGACACCAAGGGCTGTGATGCACAGATGCCCTCTTAAGGTCCCTTCTCCTCCTCCCCTTCCCTCTTGGGCTGAACGATTTGATGCCAGAGTGTCAAAAAGCGGGTAGGAGCTCTCCAACCCAGAGCAACCTGGCCAGAGAGAATCCCTTCGCTTTTAGTACCCACCTGTCTGAAAACGTGGCAGCTGTTGACTACAACTCCCAGGATTCCCCAGCCGGCATTGCTAGCCAGCCACAAAGGGGAAGAGCGTTGCTCCCCCGGCCCCCCATAGTCTACTTGGGTTCCTCCGATTAAACCATCAACGGCCAGCCAAACTGACCCGGTTCCAGGCAATGCAGAAATGACAGAATAAACAAGAGTTGAAAGGGATCTACTGAGTGGCGGGATTCAGCCGGTTCGTACCAGTTCGAGAGAACTGGTTGTTAGCTTCCTGAGCAGTTTGGTGAACTGGTTGTTGAAGGAAATCATGAGGGCAGAGAACCGGTGGTTAAACCGGTGGTTATCCCACCACCGGGCCTAGTCCAACCCCCGCTTTTCAAGCAAGACACCCTCTACCATTTCAGACAAGGGGTTATCCAAGTTTCTTCTTAAAAATCCTCCCCCGATGCGAAGGCTAGTAAGTCCCTCTCACTCCTTGTAAAGGCAGAGCTAACCTTGTGCAAACGTTACTCTCTCGTTTCCTTCATTTGCAGCGGATTTTCGACAATTTGCCTTCCTTCTGGTACTAGGGCCCTGATTCTGTTTGGCTGCTTTGCTCCATGCAAAAATAAATAAATAAAAATGCCTTCCCCCCACCCCTTCCTCCTTTCATACAAGCTCACGCCAAAGGCTCAAACGTTATTCAGTTACTCCAAGCCTTAGATGCAGTTTGGAAACGGCCTTCCTTCGTTTCCCTGGCTCGAATTAAACACTCGTCACGTGGCGATCTGTGGATGTGCTGCCTATTATGCTCCGCGCAGCGTAAAACTGGGCCTGGGCCAGCCCCATATTGGAATAATTTAGCACCAATCTTGCCTGGATGAAATTAAACACATACACCCCCCCTTTTTTTTTTCAGAAGGCAAAGCAAATAAATCCTTTTTAAGACGAGGAAGAAGTTTGTTCCGATTTTGGCTTCAAGGCGGTGCCAAGAAAGGGAACATGATCACAAGTAGCCATTGTTTTAAATATACATATATATATATCTTGGATTTATTGCCAGGCCTCCTGCGAAGATTGCAAATGGTTTGCATTAGGGAGGAATGCGCCCCAATGAGAAATACAAACTTGTGGTGTGCTTTCCAGGAATCATTCAAGGAGGACCCTCCATTTTAATTCAAAAGTCCATCCTGTGGATTATATACTGTTCGCTCCACCTCTTTGTTATGGATCTTTTGCTTAATTATTACTGAAATCCAGTATTTAAGAAAAGATGGGTGTCAATATTTCGGATGGTTTCACCCGAGAGTAGAGCAGCCTTGTGAAGCGGGCTTAACAGGGAGCCCCTTCAAATCTTCTCCACCCCCAAATGATAATGTCCTAACGCAATTAAAACGGTCTTTTAAAAAAGCAGCCCACCGACTCACACGGCTCGTATGCCGACTGTGGGAATTTTTTTTTTTTTAAAGGCTGGTCCGAATGAGTGCCCGCACGCTTTTTCTTGCTTCTGAAGCTTTCCTGGAGTTTCTTTCTCGTCTCGAAGGGTTACAGCCACCGAGGAAATCTTTTGGATGCTGGCTCGCGTGCATAATAAGCGCCCCAACGTGCCTACCGTCCCTGTCCTATTGTTGCTTTTTATTTTTCTTATAGGTATCCTTGTATTCATAACTATGTTTATACTTGTACCTATTATCTTCTAAGCGATTGACAAACCAAATAAAATACAACATAAAAAATAAATGCAGGAGTATGCAAAAGGTTTAAATTTTAAAGGTAGTCCTTTCCTAGGAGCGATAAAAGGTCATTTGTTTGCTCACTTAGGACAAGCCAAAATGGCTTGCAAAAGGAAGTGATTCCTTCCTTCCTTCCTTCCTTCTTTCCTTCCTTCTTTCCTTCCTTCCTTCCTTCCTTCCTCTCTCCTTCCGTCTCTCTTTTGCAAGTGTGGGAGCCTGCTGTGGGTTTTGTAAGCCTGTCTCTGTCTGCCTTTCTTGAGCAGCGAAAAGACGACACCCTGATCAGAATAGCACCACCAGGCCCCCTTCCCAAACCTCCGGCCTTCCCAGCGGATCAGCCTTGTGCCTCCAGATAAGCTCTGAAGCTCCCAACTCAGCATCTCCGCCCCCTTCCTTTTGCACCTCCTCAATTACATCATTGCAATGGCAGGTCATCAGTGCTGGGAGGGAGAGGAGGAGGAGGAGGAGGAGGAGGAGGAGGAGGAGGAGGAGGATAATAATGAGGAGGAGGAAGGAGGAAGGAGGAGGAAGGAGGAAGAAGGAGGAGGAAGATAATAATGAGGAGGAGGAGGAGGAGGAGGAGGAGGAGAAGGAGAAGAAGAAGAAGAAGAAGAAGAAGAAGAAGAAGAAGAAGAAGAAGAAGAAGAAGAAGAAGAAGAAGAAGAAGAAGAAGAAGAAGAAGAAGAAGAAGAAGAAGAAGAAGAAGAAGAAAGGAGGAATTGTGGGGTCCTTGGTGCTCTCTGAGCTTGGTAGTTTTCTTGCAGATGTTTCATTACCCAACTAGATAGCATCATCAATGCTAGAAGGGAAAGGGGTTTGCAGAGAGGAGGAGGAGGAGGAAGAGGAGGAGGAGGAGGAGGAAGAAAAAGAAGAAGAGGACTATGGGGTCCTTGGTGCTCTCTGAGCTTGTTTTCTTACAGACATTTCCTGACCCAGCTAGGCAACATCATCAGTACTGGAAGGGTTTGCTCTCTGGCCTGGCTGTGGATTAACCAAGATGCCGCCCTTCAGTAGCCTTGGCCTTGGTGCCCGTACCCCAATACTTTTATCTGGCATTATCTTGGCAGATTAACCACAGTTCCCTGCCTTGTTGCTTGCAAGCGGCCAGCCTAAAACCGGAGTGGAAATGCAGGCAGAATATTTGCCCTGCTGAACGAAGGGACGAACCTGGCTTCAACCCAAAAGCCAACATCAGAAACCCCGTTCTCCGTCCCTGCTCTCGCGGGGGAAGGTGGCCTTTTGAACGATGAAATTGTGCCCTGCGCTTATCCTGGCCCTGGTGAAGATCTTGCAATCCGTGAGATCCCGTTTGATCCTATTTAGGAGCTGCGCCTTACAAGGAAGCAGATGGTGAGCAATCCCTTCACAATTGTGGCTCACTTTGCCTGGGCTGCCGTCTATAATTTTTGAGGCGCTTCCTACGCCGCTTTGCCTAATACCCTTCTCCACCCACGCCTTCTGTTCCTTTGTTTGAGAGAACAACATGGGAAAACGCAAAGAGGGGGTAACAAGACGCTCGGTGGCTGCTTTGACAAAGCAGCCAGCCTGTTTCCTCGGGCGGAATTGGCCAAGTGAAAACTTACTTATTGGAAAAGGCTTTTAGGGGAAGGAGGAGGAGGAAGAGGAGGAAATGTCCTGTTTTCAATGTGCATCTTGCTCCCTTTGACCTTGGCTGCCTCCATCGCGACCGGGCCGCTTGCAATGCTGCAAGGGACCAACGCACATGCCTTGAAGATGCTCCAAACAGAGTCTGAAGGTACAACGTCATTGTTGTTCTTCGCAACTTTTCTGGATGGTTGGCGGTGCTGGCGGTGACGATTTGCAATTCTGGGATCCATAAATCCCTGCAGGACACCAGAATGAAGAAAGCTAACTCCATTTTTCCATACCGGGCTGTTCATATGCCATTTTTTTATGAATTCGGATCTTCGGTGGTTAAAAGTAATTCTCTAAAAGAACAGCTAGTGAGATGGAACCTTCGAGAGCTTGAAAAATGATGTCTGCTTTTAATTAGATGCTTCGTTTATGTCATTGTAAACCGAGGAAGGAAGCGAGGAAGGAAGGAAGGAGGGAGGGGAAGGAAGGAAGAAAGAAGGAAAATGAAGATAGAGGAAGGCAGATGAGGGAAGGAGGGAGAAGGGAAGGAAGAAGGAAAAGAAGTGAAGGAAGGAAGATGGAGAAGACAGATAAAGAAGTGGAAGGAAGGAGGAAGGGACGGAGGGATGGAGGGAAGTCAAATGTTAGGTTAAAAAACAAATCCATTTTTCCCACTGCTGTCAAATACCAGAAGGTCAGTCCTTGACCTTAGTTAAGTTTAGGGATTTGACAACAGGAAGTCAGCAAGAAGTCAACAGACCAGATGTGTTCAGCTCTGCTTTTGGCACTGCTCCTCCCATTTTCCTAAAAATGCAAAGGAGTTGTGAACCTTGAGCTGTGCGGCTTAATGCAAAATATCCTTTAGCTCCCTCTACCCATAACCTCGACCTTTTCGCTCATCTCTCCCCGTTGTGCAAAGCAATGCTGCTTGTGGTTGCTGGGCTGATACCAGATAAGATTCCACCTCTCCCATTTCTTTCCCCAAGACCAGATCCATCTTTATCGCTGTATTCCGCACCACCTAAAGGCAACACAGTCACCTAAGTAAGAAATGTCCCTTTAGTATCTCCAACTTTGCCCCCAATGTCCAGGTTACCTTCGGGCTGGAGAAAAACTCTCCCAAGAACAGTCTTTAAGTGGAGGAAATTCCGTCCAAAAACAAAGTACATACAAACTGTAACTAAAAATCCAAACAAACCAAACTTGACAGGGCAGGAGAAGGAATTGCAGACTTGAAAGGCAAGCAAAACACAGTTGGGAAGACGCCAGGAACCCAGATAAGCCACGATGATACCAGAGAAATTCATGTTTGTTCCCAACATGTTGCTGTGCGCAACTTTCCTTTTTAAACGCTCTGTTCCCAGCTGCAGCTAATGAAGGGCATCAGGGCCCTTTCCTCCCCCGTAAGCCATGCAACTCACATTGCTCCCTTCTCCATTCCTCCCTGCGTGCCCTAGGATGAAGAGAGGGTGGGCCTGGGTCTTCCTCTGAATTCTCTCTCCCTTGCTCTCCCTTTCCCCTGCTCTGTGCCCTTCCCCAGTTTCTTCCACAGCCAATGGAGCCCACTCCCACTTCCTGTCAGCTGCTCAGCCTCCCCCTCCGAATCAGATTCCGACAGGGGCGTGGCACCTGTTCTTTTCCAAACCAACCTCTTCCAATAGGACTGTCCTCAAACTCTTGTCTATAAGACTGTAGCTCACTGAGCTTATCTCCGAGATAGGCCATCGCTTCACACTTGGCATCCAGAACGCCGCTGTTCCGCTCCTCTCCACAAAGCATTGAAGAGCAACTCATTCTTGACTACGAATGGCTTGCAAATATTCGGATGTCTGGCTGCTGAGGAAGGAAACCCAGCTGTTGCTCTCTCTTGAAACACAACAAGCATTTGATCTGCTTTTTCTCATCTTTGTGTCGAGGGATTCAATTGAGCTGTCTTCCCGGGTCTTGTTCAACCAAGGACAGAGAAAGACCTTGCATTTTTCAAAAGATCTTGCCCGAGTATGCTTTTTGTGGTTTCTCCTGCTGGATATCCCAGTCCATTATTTTTTTGGGGGGGGAAAAAATGGGCTAATTTCATTAAATAAGCTGCCTGAAAGCATTCCCCAAGCCGCAGAAGCACATTTCACAAGGGTGTGAAACAAACTGGCTCTCACACACAGCCAGACCTCCCAACAGGCAGCCTTGTGCCAAACAAGTGATGTAACACGTTACTGTCACTCTGGACAGCGGAAGCCAAACTAGAAGCAAGCCAGTTTCTTGGGTTGGGTTGGGTTGGGTTGGGTTGAGGGGTTTTACGTAGACTTCCCTTGTCAAGAACCCCCTTAGATTAAGGAAGGCTCAATCCCGTCGGAAACGCAACTCTCTCCCTTCCTTGCCTCCTGTTTGCAAGAGCTTTTGTTACGTTGCTGCTCGCTGTTGTGAGAAAGAGGATCTGGTGCCATCAAATGACTCATCCCGGGTTAGCTTTCCCCCACCCCTGAGGAATAAAGTCTGGGAAATATTTTGCTCCTGTCTTGGCTTGACTGATCTAATGAAGTCCAAGAATTCCCCCAGCCCTGCTAAGACAAGCTTCTTGGAGGTTAATTACAGCTCGCTCACCCTGCCTCCAAATTAATAAGACACCAGCTGAGCCAATGTTGTTAGCAAGTGAACCATGGACAGTCTCGTCCCGGGAAAAAACCGACGGGATTAGAAAGCGTGCCGTGGTTCCCTTTGGTGGGGACGATCACCGTGCTAATAGAAAGAGCAGCTGGATTTTATCTGCCAGGCTCAGCAAATGGTGAAACCGCCATTCCTCCTCCTCCTTCCTCCTCCTCCTCCTCCATTGCCTCTGCTCTGGATGGCTTCCAGCACCTGCCTCTCGGGGAATCCTATATCTGGGAAGGTTTCCACTGTTGGATTCCGCAGGTCTCGCCTGGTGGGGCTCTCCTTCTCGACTGCAGAGAAGGACGGTCAGCCAGAGATAAAGACCCGGCCCTGTTCTGTGACTGGACGAGCATTCGGGGTCAGGAGAGAGACCAACATCTTTAGGCTGAACGGGGAAAGAGGCTGTCTGGAAGGCAAACAAGCAACTTTCTCCATGCTCGGGAAAACAACATTTTAACTTCTGTCTCCTGCAGGAGGGAGAACAGAGATTGCAGAAGGACTATTTTTTTTCTTTTCTTTCTGATTTTTAAAAAATAAATACATGGAAAAAGCTAACGGCCAGACATGACTTAAACTCCTTTATCTTTTATTGCTTACAGAAAATTGTCCCCATCTTGCTGGACACAGCTTGGCCTCTTGACTTTCTTTCCAAAGGCCTCTGCGACCCTTAAAAAGGCTTGTGAGGCGCTTGCCCAGCCAACAGCAGTGACACACAACGGGCTCTTTCAGCGCGCCAGTTTTCTCTGACGCCACCGGGATGGGAGCAGCAGAGGAAGACCTGAATATTTGGGGGTCATGTTGGGGTGGTGGTGGTGAACAATGGAAGTTGGACATTTAAAGAACTGCATTGCGGGGGGCAGGAATAAATACAGCTGCGAATGGCAGCCGAATTCAACACAAATTAAATAAAAGAGAAGTTTGGCCTGAGTGACTTGCTTCCGACCATGTCATAGGTAGTCCTTGACTTTCAACTATCTGTTTAGCGACCGTCCCAATGGCCAAAGGCGCACAGAACGCTGTTCCCTTCCCACCCAAGGGGTCCCTGTTTCCCTACTTGCATTTTTTAACGTCCTTTCGAACTGCTAAGTTGGCAGAAGCCGGGACAAGGAACGGGAGCTCATTCTGTCACGCGGCGCTGGGGATTCGAACCGCCGACCTTTCTGATCGACAAGCTCAGCATCTTAGCCACTGAGCCACCACATCCCTCATGGCTACATTTATGGGTCCCACTACTTCTATTTTTGAGGGGTGGGGGGGTGGGGTGGGCGCAAACTAAGATGCCTTTGGTTCACCAACCGGGAGCGAGCGCCCCAGAGGACGTGACACAGAACTGCCAGAGCCGGGCGATGAGGTGTCCTTCACGGGAAGGAAGACATAACAGTGATGATCTCATCTGAGTCGTCTGACTCAGCCCCGGGGTGGTTGAGGTTTGTGGAGGAAGCTTGCTGCTGATCGTGGGAGGCCGTAGCTGGGAAGAAAGAAAGAAAGAAAGGAGAAGCGGAGCTCATCGAAAGGAACAGAGACACGATGCCTTTTGTGGGGGGAGGAGGGAACAAGAACGGCCATTTTTAGACCGGGAGATTCTCAGAGGAGCTTGCAGACATTACCGACGACAACCCGACCACTAAACCACCATCTCTGGCTTCTCTGCTACTGGCTTCTTGTTCTCAGATGGGAAACGTTCCTTAGGACGAATGAGGAAGCCACCTATGACAAGCCGACTGGCTTAATTCACCGGCCAATTTCCTGTCTGAATAAAAGGCCTGGTCTACTAGAGTTGGCATCTTCAGAGATGGGTCTCCACTGATCTCTTAGGGGGGAATTTCTTTCCCCAGCTGGACACAAGATTAGAAGATAGGGGTTCTGATGGTAAGGGGGAGATCCCCTGGCCAGGATCTACTGTTTTTCCCTAACTTGCCCTTCACCTTTCCAATAGTTTGTCCTTCCTCCTTTCCTTCTCGGATACTTTTACTTTATTTTGGCAACCTTAAGCTTTCTCTGGCTAGCTAGGGTTTCTGGGAGTTGAAGTCCTTCCCAAGCTTAATGTTGCCAACATTGAGAAACACGGCTTCAAATCGTGAGCTTCAAAGGGAAGATCTGGTCCTGTATTGCCCTCCCCAAGCCAAGCAAACAAGAGAAGTTAACCCTCCCATTTCTGTATCCAGGTTTCAAATGAAATCAGCTTTGTACCGAAGATCCAAGGGAGGAAACCGGCCATTGTGAAACAGAAGAGAATAGAATTCTTTATTGGCCAAGTGTGGTTGGACACACAAGGAATTTGTCTTTGGTGCAAATGCTCTCAGTGTACACAAAATAAAAGAGTCAAGAATCATCAGGTACAACAACACTTAATGATAGTCATGGGGTACAATAAGCAATCAAATTAAATCATACTAGGAAACAGTCAGATAGGATATTGGAATATAGAATAGAACAGAAACAGAATAGAATAAGAATAGGAGTAGGAGTAAGAATAGAATAGAATAGAATAGAATAGAATAGAATAGAATAGAATAGAATAGAATAGAATAGAATAGAATAGAATAGAACAAAACAGGATTCTTTATTGGCCAAGTATGGCTGGACACACAAGGAATTTGTCTTTGGTGCAAATGCTCTCAGTGTCCATAAAAGAAAAATAAAATACATTCATCAAGAATCATAAGATTCACCACTTAATGAGAGTCATAGGTTACTAACAAGCAATCAAAATCCTACTAAGGAACAAATAAAACAGCATAAACGGTAAAGATACAAGCAACACGGTTGCAAGCCAGTGGGAAGAGATAGATACTAGGAAGGATGAGAAGAACAGCAACGCGGTCTTAGTAAATAAGGTGACGGTGCTGTGGGAATTAGTCAATCCAACGTGTCAAAAGAAACGTGCAAAATAAGAAATCAAGCAAAGGTTTTCAAAAAACATCTAAGGGGAAGTCAGCGGAATTACCAGAATTGGAAGTGAAGACCAGAGGGGAGAATTTGAACAGAGACCAGCCCACTTTTTCTTCCTCGGAGGCTTTCTCCTTCTCAGGACTGGAGGGGAGAGGCCTGAAAAAGATAAAGTGGTAGGGGGCAAAAGTCATAAAAGCTCAGATTCCAAAGGGGTGAGTCAGAGAGAGAGAGAGAGGAGATCTGCATAAGAATTCTCTCCAGCCTTCCGGGCTCAAGGTCAAGCGAGCTCTTTCTGACCTCAGATTAGCTTCTGGGTGCAGAACATATAATGGAAGAGAGATGGTCCCTGGGAAGGGGAGGGAGGGGGCAATACATCACTGGTGGGGGGAGGGAAGGGAAGGGAGGAGAGCAAATCCATTTGCTGCCCTACAGAAACGCACCACAATCGAAACCCTTTGAAGCTGTGCTAGGGGAGAATGCTCAGGCTGGGGGAAAGGCGAACCTGATGGATCTCTACCAAGGAGGTGAGGCCTCCGGGCCTGGCTTGGGATGCCAGGGTAGGCAGCCTCTAAACCAGGGGTGGGGGAGAACAACGGCCCTTTTATGACTTATGGACTTCAACTCCCAGAATTCCTGGCCCAGCAAGTCAATAAAAAGCCATCAATTCCATCCCTGCCTCCGATCCAAATCCACGCACTTGCTGCAGAGCTGAGCCACCGCCGGCTGCTGCGGGTATGTGTGTGTTTGTGTAGCTGCAACAGCTGGTGAGCAACTCGGCCTGGGGGTTGGGTGGAGGAATGCCTTCTGGCTGGAATGATTTGGATTCCACTTCTTGGTAATATATAAAGGACGCAGACCAACTTGCGTCTAGACAAGGAGTGTCCAACCTTGGCAACTTTGAATTCAGACTTGTGGACTTCAACTCCCAGAATTCCCCAGCCAGTGTGGGAGTTTAAAAGTCCCCGGGCCTTAAAGTTGCCAAGGTTGGGACGCCTCTGATCGGATAACTCCTCGGGGAAAGCTCAGATCCAAAAATCAAGGGGATTTTCAATGTTTCCCACCCTGCAGCGCGTGAAAATGAGCTTGATTCTGAAATGCGAGCTCCGCTTCGAAAGTTACGCATTCCTGCTAAATTGCAAAAGTGTTTTTCTTTTCAAGAGGCACCTGGACTTCCTTGGTTTTTCTTTGAAGACGTTTCGCTTCTCATCCAAGGAGCTTCTTCGGCTCTGACCGGATGGTGAGGAATGGAAGGATTTATACTCCTTGCAGGCAGCTGGTCGTTGGCATCCTTTTTAGAGAGCCCTTGAGGCCACTGGGAGGTTTATCCGTGTCTTCGGGGTCACCTGAGTGCTCCAACGAGTGTGGAGCTTTCCAGGTCCAAGTGGCCTCAACGACCCTCTGAAAAGATGCAAAGGACCAGCTGTCCGCAAGGAATACAAATCCTTCCGTTCCTCACCATCCGGCGAGAGCTGAAGAAGCTTCTTGGACAAGGAGCGAAACATCTTCGAGAGAAAAACCAAAAAGCCCCGTTGCCTTTGGGGCAACCATCACCTGGAAGGCTGTGAATCTCCATGGACATTCAGCCTGAAGGACAAGCCGGGCTGGGTTGCTGCTCCATTAAAACCATCAGATCGAACGAGTCTCGCGGCTGCTGTCTTCTCTTCCTCCTCTTCCTCCTCCTCCTCTTCCTCCCCTGTTTTGCAGTCAACAACTCCAGGCAAAGGGCAGAGCCCGGGAGATGGATCTGGAGCCTAGGAGTGGAACAAGCAGGGGGATCAGGACCTGAATTGAAATTGCTGGGATGCTTCTGTGCTCAGTTGTAGACATTCCTTAAGTCTTCGGCGGAGAGACCACAATTGACGTACCAGCAATCTGGCGCAGGATTTGAGGTTTGGAAAAGTCGTCGTAACAACCCCAAAGCCTGCAGTGATTCAGGAGCTGGGTCTACCGAGAGTCCTCAGTTAATGACAGTAAATGGGACCAGACTTCTGTCGCAAAGCGATGTGGTTGTAAAGCACGTACCACGTGACTAGCAACAGCAGTTCTGACTGTCCCGATATATTGTCATTAAGTGATGACCGCGTAAGTCAGAAACTCTGGGAGTTGCAGTCCACATTAGATGAATGTTGCTAAGGGTGGGAAAGACCGAATTTGTAACAGTTCACAGAACCTGAGGGGGTGGTGGAGTTAAAAGAGGGGTCAGCCTAGAATCCTTATGTTACCACAAACAAGCCCAACCTTCCTTGAATCCCGCTGACCCTTCTCTTAACTCCTAGCAGGTTGCTAACCGTGAGTTGAGAAGATTCTTGTACGCAGGCATCAACAACTTTTAACGACCCCCCATAATCCCTTGCAGGGTAGCGCCTGGGCAACTGAGTGGAGCTGTTTACAGGCCGGATGCCCTTCCTGTCACCAATGAGGAGTTTTATTCAGCAGATACGTTCTCATTATGCCCGGGGAGAGAAATATCTACTCTTCCTAGGACCTTGTACACAGGCATGAATGACAGTCAATCAGTTAAACTGGACCTTCACGTGTGGACCTGACCTTTTGCTACGAACAGAGCCATAATGTCAGCCTTCAAGATTCCTTCTTCTGGTTTCAGCTTGTCTTTCCAGCTGCCATAGTAACGGGGGGAGGATACTTGGGCTATGTGCGGGGGTGTGGGGGGAAGAGTGCTGGAGGCTTGAGAGGGTGAGCTGTAAAACTTGGAAGAACTTTCCTGTTGATGCTTACTTGCTTACTGCGCAAGATCTTCTTTTTCACCTGATTTGGAGGTTGTGTCCCATCAATCCCAGCCTGTCTGCAGGGGGCCTCGTGGTCTCCTTCCAGTTCTCTCAACTTCCCTCTGAGCTGCTGGATTTCTGCCCTGCAGAAGGACGGCACGGATCATTTGCACAGCCAGCCTTTCAGACCGAAGAATCAAACCCGGGTGGTGATATTCTGAAGGACTGTGATTCGACAGACGCTCCCCGGGGCGTGTTGTATAGCGGTTCTCGCTTAGAGACCGTTAGAAATTGCAACCTGCCCGAGAAAGGGGACTTACAACCCGGATCTGGAATCCTGGTTTAGATCTTAGAAAGGGGGGTTCACATCCCCCGCACCTCCAGAGACACCCAGCTACTCTTCGACCCCAAATCTCTAGTGCAGTTAAGAGTTCAGCTAACCTTTTCGTCGCCGTGTGCCGAAAGTGTGCGCGCACGCACGTGTGCCTACACCTATAATGCAATGCTTGTGCAACACCCCGCTCCCCTGCACAGAGGCTGGCTGGCGGGAGGCACGCGTGCATGCTCAGGGGGTCTGGCGGAAACGGCTGTGTGCGCCACTTCCTGCACCATGCATAGGTTCACCATCGCAGCTCTAGCGCGTACTGATTAGGGGAGGTCAGACTTTACCAATAAATTTGGGCTGCCTGCTGGATTCTTTCTTTCTTTTTTTTTAAAAAAAATCCATTTTAAGGCCAGGCTCACGTTTCTTCCTTCAGTGCAGTTCTTGCCAGGGCTCATCTGGGCTTCTTAGCAGGCTGAAGGAACTCACAAATTCCACTAACTTGGTGAGGAGAAGGAGAAGGAGGGAGGAATAACTAGGGGAAAAGACAGCTCTGGCATGTCCTTGCTGAATTCAAAGCAGCTTTTTCTGGGCTGGGCATCCTATTCGCTTTTGACTGGTGGAAAAAGTGGGGTGGAGGGGGGGGGGGAAAGGAAAAGTGGGGTGGTTTCTCCCCCAAATCTTCAATAAATGGGATCTGGGCTGTGTTGGTTGAGCCTCAGAAACGTAACTCTTTAACTGCCAGCTGGTTCTGAAGGACGAGAATATGGTCTCTCAGCCCCGCAAGGACCGTCTTGCCGTGAGTTTCACCCACTTCTGGGAGATCGGATTCCTTAGCAACCGAGTGATCCACTTCTTCAGAAGCTGTGGGAGAGAGCAACAGCGCCCTGCTGGCCTCTGAAGGCCGCAACCCATCCTCCATTTCCTGGGGGAAAACAAGAGAGAGAGAGAGGGGGAGAGAGAGAGAGAGAGGGAGGGAGGGAGGGAGGGAGAGAAAGAGAGAGAAGAAATAGTTACCACCTGGAACATAACTCTGCAAGTTACCTCCTTCTCCACTTATCTATTGAGCTGGAAGCACAAGAAAAATAAAATGTGCTTTAATGGGAAGCAGTTCAGCTGGGCCCCCCCAAAAAAAGATCTAAGCAGCCTTCTACAATATGCAGCCTTTCCTATCTTTTACCTGCCTCTGGGGATGCTGGGCATTGTAGTCCAAAGAGGTGAAAGGGAGAGATTGGAAAACAGAGCCAATTACTAGCGGTTGCTCTTAAGTTTGACGGCTTTCTGGAGTTAGGAACAAGCTGGAAGCAGCGTGGAATTTCTCCTTTCCGGTGGCCCCCCCCCACCCCCCCAAAAAAACCAATCCTGGTCAGCAGCTTCTGACCTTTGTCTGTAATTCACAGGCAAACCGTGATCCAGGCCATCTCGCAAAAGATGGCACGGTGGACCCTGAAACCATCATCTCTCACTTGATAAACATCATGCTGTATTTAAGAAAGTGAAATCCTGGACTTCTGGTTCTTCATCAAGGCTCGTGCTGTTGTGGATCGGTGGCAGCCTGTGCAGATGGCAGCAAAATCGGGCAGTGTGGGGAAGAACAGGGAAGTTTGGAGAGGACTTGGATGAGGGTGCTGCAGAGATGGAGCCAGGACCACCTGGGAGCAGGGTGCTGCCTCCGGAGCCTCTGGACTCTGGCAGCAGCGAGGCAGAGGACCCATGGGAGCCTGTTCCCAGTGCGCGCTTGCTCAGAGCTGCCAGAAGGTGGGAGCAACTGAACCAAAAGGGGAGACTCGGGAGTAAGGCTGGGAGGTGACTGCCTCTCCCCTAAGGTATAAAGGATAGGCAAAGGTGATGGAACCTTTGCAGGAAGCAAAGTCGTTCATTGTGTTCGTATTAAACCTTGAAGCTCTGTGGGGACTTTGTACTTCGGTCGGGTTTTTTTTTCCAGTTAATTTGGCACTTTAGATTGTTGGCAGCAATTCAGAGGAGAGAAAGGCGGGTGCTTATCTCGAGGGGCTGTTTGGGACTCATTACGAGCTGGGAATGAACTTAATTCCCAGCCGTTGAAATAAAAAGAGAGCTGTTTTAATAAGCGTGCGCTTAATTACGGTCTCTGGAAGCCTTGGTCAGAACACGTGCAAGTGTCCCGCTGAACATGGTTAGCAGCCAATTTGCTCAGGAAGTAACTCTCACTTACTTTTTCCCCAGTAGAAATCAGCTGGATCAGTTTCTGCCTCTGGCGAGCAACGTAATCTAAAGGAAAAGGAAGAGAGTTTTCAAAATGGGAGAGAAACAAAGGACCAAGGCCCATCAGCCATCAGAAGGGTGCTGGTTGTAAAAGCTAGAAGTGCATATTCCCTTGTTAGAGTTTGAGCACCGTTCAAGTGCCTGCGATGTGCACAAGGATGAGAGCAGGGTGAGACAAAGAAGGAGGGATAGGAAGAAGGTCTATCATCATCTTTGAACAACCCCGTAATCCCTTGCAGGGTGGCGTCTGGGCAACCGAAAGGAGGTGAGTGTTTCCTGGCCGGATGCCCTTCCTGTTGCCAGCGCCGAGTTATATTCAGCAGATTAATTCTCATCTCATATCTGCCTCTACCTAGGATCGAACTCACAGCCTCCTAATTGTGAGGCAAGAGCTCCACCTCTAGTCCACCACACCACACAATAGGATAGGTGTCAGGATTCCAGCTATCGCCCTAATTAAATCATGGTGTAAGGCATCCAGAAAGTATCCATGATGTCAATCACTCCAAGACACATTCTCTCCAATTGATTTATTTAGGAACAGATCTGGTACGTCTAAGGCAATTTCCCAAAGTGAAAGTATTTTCGCGCCGTTACACAGAATCCACCTTCTCTCCTCCCACTTCTACACTTCATAAATCATGAGAACCAATTAACTGCAACTGGAATTTCTTAGTACGACATACAGAATAACCTTGAACTTTTCAACTCCTCCACCCCCCTTGAATTATGTGGCAGCTGAATTTAAAAGCTGACACATGATTCTTGAGCCAAACTTCAAAAAACTTCAAAGGATTCACTAGAGGCGACCTACTGGCCCTGCCCTGTATGAAGCCAACTCTGGCCTATGTCGTTCACAGTCCCCTCTGACCCTGTTTCCCTCCTCCCCTCTGGGTGTCTCATAAACCAGATTCCCCCATTGAACGTGAGTGTCATCAATCATGTTCTCCAATGAAATATATTCGCAGGCAAAAGCTCTGGTACTTTAGTTACAATCTTTTAAAGAGAAGAGTTGGAATATACTATTGATTTCAAACTGCTGCACTGTTCTCCCAGATTTCCTTCCTCTACCCCCTCCCCCATTTTTTGTTTATGGCAACTACGAAAAGAGGCCTAGGAATGTGTTATGAGTTGACCACAGGAGGTCTATAAATGAGAAATTTTCAGACAATGACATCAGCTATAGGGAGAGGGAAGTCCTGCCTTGCTTCCTCCTGAGCAAGGAAGTTTTTCACCAGGCTTTGCGAGAGACGCAGGAATCCCTTCATGTGGCAAATCCCCGATTCTTTCTGGATCTCCCGCAGCTTTCTGCTCCCACAAACGTTTTGTGTCTTTTAGAGTGTTCGTCCACGCCATAGTAGACCTCCTGGTGAAGTCTCGTTAAACCACGCCTGGTTCCCTCTGAGCAGCGTTTCCCAACCCTGGTCGCTTGAAGGTGGGTGGACTTCGAGACCCAGAATTCCCCAGCCAGCAGAGCTGAAGTCCACCCACCTTAAAAGGGGCCGAGGTTGAGAAACGCCGCTTTGGGGACTTGTTAGAGCGGTCAGGGTGCTTACTTTTGGCTTGGCTGGAGGAGAGGAAGCTGCTCAGAGCGTGGTCCATCTCTGCTTTCAGCCTTTCGTTCTGCTCCTGCAGCTCCTTCATCCTTTCGGACAGCTGGAAGACGACCGTGCTGAGCACCTTCTGGGGTGAACGCTCAGAAGTTCTAGGCTCGAAAAAAAGAGGGTGGGTGGGTGGGAGAAACAGCTGCCATGGCAATATAAAACACGGCAGGGTCTTGCTCCCTCCTTTACTCTGAGTTTGACCCCCTGCCTTTGGTTAAAACATGGACATTTCTAAGCTTTCTGACGATCAAGCAAAGGAGAATCAGCCTTAATTTTGATCTCCCTCCCCTGAAATCAAGATGGCAGCTTCTGTTTGAAATCAGGATGCTTCCCTGGTTTACTGTGCCTTACATAGTCCTCCTGGGTTGAATTTTAGATAAGTTTCTAAATTTGGTTCCTTGGGACAATGCCTGGGTTTTGCATGGCTCATTGGGAGCACTGTGTAACAATAGACATGTTAATAATTTGTAATATTATTAAGAAAGAAAGAAAGAAAGAAAGAAAGAAAGAAAGAAAGAAAGAAAGAAAGAAAGAAAGAAAGAAAGAAAGAAAGAAGGAAGGAAGGAAGGAAAAAAGAGAAAGAAAGAAAGAAAGAAAGAAAGAAAGAAAGAAAGAAAGAAAGAAAGAAAGAGGAAGGAAGGTGGAAGGCAGGCAGGCAGGCAGGGAGAAGGAAGGGAGAAGGGAGAAAGGAAGGAAGGAAGGAAGGAAGGAAGGAAGGAAGGAAGGAAGGAAGGAAGGAAGGAAGGAATGTCCTTCCTTCTTTTTTTCTCCCTTCTTTCTCCCTCCCTCCTTCCTTCTTTCCTTCCTTCCTTCCTCCTTTCCTTCAACCCCCACGATGCTGTTTACTATTTTGCAAACTAATATTTAGAATTGCTTGCGGCCACATGTGAGACTAAGGTATCACGTGCCTTGTTTATTTCTGTTTCAGGCAACATCTGAATGAAGCCAATTGTAGTTCAGTGCAAACAGGGTCCCAGGTCAGGAGCTGAACTTGCAAAGCTCCCACCTGGCCCTTCGTATTCATTTCACTAAGTTTTTTGAGAGGGTGCGGGGTGCGAGTGACATTCGGGGAGCAAAAATGAAGTCTTACTCTACATTTCCACAAAACTACCTTGAGCGCCACAATCCGCCAATCGTCCTTGGATTGCACAGACCCTTTTCTATCTTCTTCTTTCTGAGCTGCCATCAATTTCTTCCTCCTCTGAATCTTTCATCTGATCTTATAGAAACTTTTAGCATTCAGTTTTTATTTATTTATTTATTTTAGTAACCGGGAGCCCGCAGAGAAAACATCTGTTTGGACTACCCAAATGTTAACGAAGCACATCTATTAACCAACTTCCCGGATTTAAGGGAGGAAAAATGTATATTTTTAACTGTGAAAATGAACTCAAAATAAAATCCTTCCCATGGTTTGCCGCCTCGGCATTGGAACAGTGGACGCTGGCAATTTTCAACCTTGAGGCGTTTTGCGTAAAAATGAAACATTTGAATTGCGGGTTTTCCTAGAGGTTATCAAAAGAGGGAGAATTGTTAGGATGTGCTAACCGCTCTTGAAGCTACGTTATTCACTCAGCTTCCTCCTTCAAACAGTGAGGAAGGAGTCAGCCGAGAATTGCAACTCAACTCTCAGCCTCAAATTCAGGAAAATGCTGATGGCTTTTGCGGGGTTTGTGGGTTACGGGCGGGATTTAAACGCAAGATAGAAGGGGCCAAGGAAAGAAAGATTGGGAGGAATCGCCCAAAGCTCACAATTTGCAACCAGTGCTTCACTTAACAACTGTGGCAAACCAGGCACAACTTGCTTAATAACCGCCTTGCTTAGCAATAGAAATTCTGGCCAAAATTGTGATCGTAAGTCGGGGACTAGCTGCGCTCTAAAATGTAGTTCTGGCCTTTAATACCGTTGTGTCCCTAATTGCAGTGCAGCAGAAATGAAGTAACTGCGTTTATGAAGATTTAACTTCGACGGACACAAAATTCAACAGGTTTTTATAGGGTTAGAGAGAGCTCACTTCAGCAAAACGTTAAAGGCGAATTCTACAGGTAGTGTCATGCCCCTGTTGGAGTCTGAGTCAGAGGGAGAGGAGGAACAGCTGACAGGGAGTAGGAGTGTGGCTTAGGAGGTTGTGGAGGAAACTGGGGAAGGGCACAGGCCGGCTGGGCATTCAGAGGAGGACCCAGGCCCATCCCCTCTTCCTCCTAGGGCACACAGGGAGGAGCGGATAAAGGAGAAACGTGAGTGGCATGGCCTATGGGGGGGGAAAGGGCCCTGATCCCCTTCATGGGCTGCAGCTGTGAGGACTGTTTAAAAGGACAAACTGCACATGGACAAACACACACACACACACACACACACACACACACACATATAACCACTCTTTTAGGCAAAATGACAGCTACTTATGGGAATTACAAGAACAGAGTCCGCTAACTCAGCTAAACAAAGAGAATGACACTTAGCCAATGGCCTTTTAAAGAAAAAGTTTAAATTTCTCTTCCTGCACAGCATTTAGTGAAGAATAGAAACTAGCCACCAAAAAGTTAAGCACAGGCAGAAAGCCCCAAAGTAATACACGTACTTCTGTTGCACGGCTTTTGAGTGCGTCAGCAGGTTCTGGAGGCGCCGGATCTGAAAAGGGAAGAGATTATCTACCAACCTAGCAAGGACCACCGAAGAGGATGCCATTTCATAAATATGCAAAACTGGTAGCTCTTTCTCTTAACTAACGAGTTTCATTCAAAGGCAAAATCCTTCTGGGTTTGGGCTATGGCAGGTGATCCCGAGCAAAGGTGGTTCTCTATTTGCAAAAAAATGCACCAGAGGAACCAACAGGAGTGACAAGAGAAAAGACAGAAGAAAATATTTTGGGTGATCAATAGATGGTCTCGCATGATCCAAAAGATGTAACGACTACAAGGGTTCCTAACAGTTGTAAAAAGGTTTTGTTTATTCCTAGAGATCTGTGGGTTGTGCCTTCCTGGGAATAATCTCTTACTTTTGCAGAATCTGGTTGGTCAAATTAGGATCTGGAGAATACCTTTGTGAGGTGGCTCACATTGGTATCTCTGATTGCGGCATCAATTGGGTTAAAATAGCAGAATAAGAGTTGGAAGGGAACTTGGAGCTCAAGGGCGCGAGTCCTTATACCGTTCTGGACAAATTCTTCCACGATCAACAGAACTGCAGCAAACACCGTTTAACCGAATGTTTTTAACGATGTTTCTCTCTTTCAAATCATTTTTCATACCTCTTGGTAGGAAGTCCGCAGAGCGATGGTCATTTCTTCCACGTCGGTATTCCTCGTGTCTGCCTGGAGTTGGCTTTGGGGGAAACAAGACAGAGAAGGAAGACTGGTACAATCCAAAGAGACAGAGGTTAAAACGCCCCTAAAGATTTCTGAGGTATACAGATGGATCGCTATCAATGTTAAGCGATGACCAGAGATTCTACTCTCAGATCCTTATGGATGGGAGACGGGTATAAGTCAAAATAAATACATGAAGGGAACACATTGCTTATTTTCCTATTCTGCCCTCCCAGCCTGTGTTCGGTTTTCACGAGCGCAAGGAGAAACCCGTGGCCAGGTGGTTGTTGGAAAACTTGGGTCTTCTGCAAGAAGGAAGAGGCAAGGGGAAGAAAGTATTTGACGGCTTCCCCGTACTTAATGGTGTTGTCTTTCTCCTTGCACTGCTGTTCTAGCCTGAGAATCTTCTGCTTCAAACCGTTTATCATCTATTCCAAGAGGGGGAAAAGAAAAGAAGAGGTTGCCTCTTTATTTTATGTTCCTGGTTCTGGAAAGCTATAAATGCAGAACAGAAAAGCGGGGCGGGGAGAAGAGGACGGAAAAGGTGCATTTACCAAGCTGTTCTCATTTTTCTGTTCTGTCCGCACCCAGCTAAATTCAGAATACTGAAAAAGAAAAACACGAAACACTTGAGCGTCCCTCGTTAAGTGAACTGGAGAACGGTCAGTAGTATATTTTTTTTTAAAATTATTTATACCTCTTTCTTTAACATATATTAAGTATTTAACAGACCGTGTATCGTGTCTCCACCGTGGAGAGAGAACGTGCGTCGCTTGGCTTTGCGGTTGGCTGAGTCCGGGCTAGCCCAGGGGTCCAGGCTCAGCCCCAGAAAGGCCAAAGCGACAGGCGTCCCCGCTCGGTCAGAAGACGAAAGGGCTGTGGGGGCCCCTCGGAGTAGGGAACCCTCCGCTTACTTTGAAGGGCTCCAAAAGGTGCTCAATTTGCTTGTCCTTCCGCGTGTTGTCTTCTTCCACCCGCCGAAGTTTGGTTTTCATCCGATCCGCTTCGCACTTCTGGGCTTGGATTGTCTACCGCGGAAAAGGGGGCGGGGGAGGAAAGAAACCTTTCAGGATCTTTGAGCAAAGGGATGGTAAACAGAAACAAGAGGACGGGAGCAGAGGTGGCTTCCAAAA
The DNA here is from genome assembly GCF_049901715.1 of Pseudonaja textilis. Lineage (NCBI taxonomy): Eukaryota > Metazoa > Chordata > Lepidosauria > Squamata > Elapidae > Pseudonaja > Pseudonaja textilis. The sequence continues at coordinate 2,679,184 of NC_142003.1, forward strand.
TGTTAGCAAAGTGACCCCGGACTCCGGAGGCTTTCCTTGAGCCCCTGGGAGGGAGAAAATTGCCTCCCCAGACTCCGGAGGCTCTAAGGAAGCCAGAAACGGCCCTGTTTTTGCCCTTCCTGACCTTCTGAGGCCCGTTTTTTTGACCTCTCTAAGCCTCCCTACGTGCCCTGAACTTATCTGCATCCCTCCCCCCCAACATGGGGACTCCTGGGAGGGGCGGGTGGGGCCAGACAGGAGTAGGATTTGCGGGTTCTCCAAACTGCACAGATTCTTAAGTAGAGGGTCTCCCCCGAACCCCCAGCAGCCCCCACCCCCGGATAGGAGAAAATTTATCTTGCAAGGGGTGGCATCAGAGAAATCTCATTTCCTTTTCCTTCCCAGGAATCTTGCCTAGGACATCTTTAGGTCCTCAGCAGCTGCCCTCCCACCCTGTTGCTTTTACACATTTCCCAGAAAGCAGGAAGACCAGCCTTCAGAGGGAGAAAAGAGTATGAACTACGGTGAAATTCTCCCCAAAGTATGTTCTGTTTATTCCACGGAAAAGAAGGAAATATAAACGCTCGCTCTAACCTTTTTTAGCTCGATGATCTCGTCGTACATATCCTCCTTCTCCTTATAGTCTGGAGTCCCAGGGATGTAGCCTAGAAAAGAAGGGCATGGATAAAATATTTTAACACCCTAAAAATTCTATCTGTTGCCAAGCTTTCACGCGTGTCCGTTCCTCGTCTTCTTGAAAGCTGCTGGAATCTATTCCAGAATAAAAATTCTGAGATTAGTGTTGGCGCTGAGGTGGAGAATATCACCCAGAAGCCTGAATGCAACTCAGATGTGAGGTTTGTGATCTATTCTTAGAGATGCATGTAAATTTTACTTTTTAATTTTTCTTCTTGAGAGGGAAGCAGCCCCGTGCAAGAACTGAGGACGAGAGCAACGTCACAGAGCATTTTGACAACAAGTTATCTATACTATACATCTGTCATCTCTGCTACAGCCATCTTTTTTCCAAGGAGTTCTGTGGCATTGTGCCCGTTTGGAAAAAAGGGTGTTGAAGGCAGACTGAAAAACAGGGGCTTGCTTGAGACTACTTAGCAGATGACATAGAATGATTGTCTCTCTTATTTATTTATGAAATTTACACTGCCTAGAGCAGGGATCTCCAACCTGGTCAAGTTTAAGACCTGTGGACTTCCATTCCCAGAATTCCCCAGCCAGCACTGGAGGAATTCTGGGAGTTGAAGTCCACGGGTTTTAAAGTCGACCAGGTTGGAGACCCTTGGCCTAGAGTCTACTCAATTTAAATTAACTTCCTGGCAGTTTATGTGTCCCTTGTTGACTATTATTTCCTGTGGGTTGAAGAAGCAAAAAAACAACACCTTCAGTGTTTCACAGAAGCAGGATGTTTACGAATGAGGGTAGAGGTTCGTTCTTTGAGCTTTAGGATTTCCCCTAAATTCCACTGAAGATGTTACCCAGCCTGATAACCAAATGTTCAAAAAAACAACCCAGAACCTCCGAGAAAGAAGCTCTGCCCTCATCCTCCACCCAAGCCACTGTTGTGGTTAGCCAGCAGCAGGTGCAGATGGTTGAGGAGAGCGAGGACTCAGATGAGGGGCCAGGACCATTAGGGAGTGGACTGCTGCCTTCAGAGATTGTGGGGGTTGGCAGCAGCAATGAGGAGGTTCCCGAGGAGCCTGTGCCAAGTACGTGTGCATGCAGGATTGCTCGGAGGAAAGAGCAGCTGCAACAGCACGGGCGAATCAGGAGTAAGGCTGCAAGGTAATGGCCTCTCCTTCAAGAAGATAAAAGCCAGGTTTGAAGAAGCGTTCTTTGCAGAAGGCAAAGATGCTATGAAACTCAGCCTCATGGACATTATAGTTAGTATTTGAAAACTCTTGTAAACTATTTCTTATCTGTGAGGTTTTGGTAGCCTTGAAGAACAAGGTTCTTTCTTGTCGGAGCTAATTAGTTGGAAGCAGGCTTTTATCTGTGAAGAAACAGAAGTTGTGGATTAAACCTTAAAAGGTGGGTGTTGCTGCCTTTGTTTTGTGTTTGCTCTCTTGAAACCCGGTTGGGTCAGAACAGCCAGAGATTATTTGCCACCATGTTTACAAATCTTCGTTTCCAAGTTTTAACTTCCCAAAGTATGTGCCCAGCCTGCCTCGCCTTCGAGAGGCAAAGTTCCGTGCCTCCAAACTCACCACGGCTGGCAGAGCGAGCGTGTTTTGGTTTCTTCATCCCCAAAGCTTCCTTGAGATACTCAGGTGTGCTGCCGGCAAGAGGGGAGAAAGCAGTTCTGATGCCAATGTCGGACTTGGAGTGGCTCATCCAGGTACCTAGTGAAGAGGGGAATGGGGCTGTCAGCTGTCAGCTCAACGCTTGCTTGCATTCCGGGGCTATTCGCTGACAGATTGCCATGAACTGGGGGTGTGGGGGGAGGCAAACAAGGAGGAAAACGAAAGTAAGCACTGTCATCTCTATGCTGGGTGACCTTGAAGATGCGGCTTCAAGGTCACCCAGCATATCAGCTGCATACCATCCTGCAAGCTTGAACCGACTGTCACGAAAACATCCTGCCTGAACCTGACTGATTGCCTAGGGGTGGGCAACAGGAGGGAACCAAGGGAGGGGAAAAAATTGAACCTAGGGATTTTGGCCTCCGATCCTCAGTTCTGGCTATGCTTGCTCGCAATATACTTTTGTGCCTTCCTTCGCAATATAATTGCGGGTGAGTGGTGGCAGGTCTGACAGAGGCGCCAAGAAAAATAACAATAGCAACAGCACTTAGACTTTTACTACAGTCCTCTCTAAGAGGTTTGCAGAGTCAGCCTATGGCAGGGTCTCCCACCTTGTCAACTTTAAAGCTGGCTGAGGAATTCTGGGAGTTGAAGTCCACAAGTCTTAAAGTTGCCAAGTTTGGGGACCCCTGATCCAGAAAAATGCACCCCCTTTGTGTGCAAATTCAGCTCCTGGCTACACGTTGACCAGACCATTTAATCTGGATTTTAAGCCCAGTTCTACTGGGCTCTGGAATGCTCTGTTAAAGGAAGAGCCAAGATTTCACACCTTGCTTCAGAGACCCACGCCAATACTGCCTTGAGGCTTTCACTAAGGGGCTCTCAAAGCGTTTACTCTCTGCGCTTTTAAACGTCCGCAGAAATCCAGTCCGTTTAGAATGGAGGCAGGTGTGAGAGGTGTACGGAGACCCTGCAGGAAGGACAAAAGAAAAAAAGAAAAAACAAGATGAAACATTTTAAAAAGCAAGCAAGATACTAACATTTCATTTTGTTATGAGGTGAGCGGGCTCTTTAGGATCTCGTAAAAAAGCAAAAAATAATTCATAATCGTGTGCATGCAGGTACAGAAAGCGCTGCATAACTCGTAGCCGAGTGGGCCTTTCGTAATCAGGTAGCAAAAAGGTGACATGTTTTAAAAGAACTGGGTAAGTTTTTGGAAGAAAAGATTGTACTTAAGCTAGCAGCGAGTTCTCTCTCTCAATCCCTTTCCATAAAAAGGGGAACTTGTACCATGAAAACTCGCCAATTTTTATTAAGTTCTCTCAAAGGAAAGGACACCAGGTGAAACCAACGCGGTGTGACACTTACTTGATTTTGCAGGCCTGCGAGACATTTTTTTCTTTAGTGTCTGTAAAACAAAAAAGACTTTGTGTTGTAATTTGTTAGCAGGGCATCTTCCTTAGTGAATTCCCTATTGGTGTTCCATTTTCTGAGCAGAATTCTCTTGCAATTACAGATTTATTGGAATCCGATGGCTACGAGAGCACCCTGTGTTTTAAAGTCACATCGATTCCAAAGTGTTTTAAAAGGTAGAAAATGCTCAGGAGAGTTTAGAATCTGAAAACAAACAGACGTAGACCAGATTACTGTGGTTTGATTAACAAATTATTTTTTAGTGTGACATCTGAATCCATTCCGGATCAACTTATAGAACATGAGAGAATGGAATGATATCTAACCCAACTTACTGTTTCTGTATCAGAATCATAGGTCAGAGCAAGAGAATTATCTTCTGCCTGTAAAAGACATAATTATTAAAAAATTCCATCCTGAAGCGTGGTATCAAAATAACTTCATGAGGTTGGCATTCACTGAGATGGAGCAGGGGTCCATCAGTAGAGTCAATTCTGACTGTCAGCTGCTTCTCTGAGGCTTTTTTACCTTCTTATCCTAGTACCGTTAGCCTGAGCTGGCTGGAACATGGCCAATCCGAATTTCTCAGAAAGCTTAGAAAAATAATAATTGTTCATCCACCATCAGCCAACTGTGATGGCTGGCCAGCTCAAGAGACCAGTGACAGAATCCAGGTTACTGTCTGGAACAACCACCTATAAAACATCTAATGTATGGGGGTCCTTGGTACTCTCTAAGATTGGTGGTTTTGTCACAGATGTTTCATTACCAACTACGTAACATCATAAGTACTAGTAAGGAATGGGGTTTGCTCTCTGTTTATATACTAGTGACTTGATCTGTCAAGTGTTGGTGGGAGCGTTCCTTGGTTGGGCTACTTGATTGTTGGACTACTTGGCTATTGGTCTAGTATTTAGATAGAAGGATGGATGGATGGATGGATATAAAGATATAGATAGATGATATAGATGACAAAGAGATAGATGATACTGTAGAAAATGATAGATAAGATAAAGGTATAAGACACAAAGATGGATGGATGGATGGATGGATAGATAAGACAGATATAAAAATATATTATCTATAGATGATATAGTTAATAGAGATAGATGATGCTATAGAAAATGATAGATAACATAAAGGTATAAGACAGACATAGATAGATAGATGGATGGATGGATGGATGGATGGATGGATAGATAGATAGGGCAACTCAGTGGTGAACTGTGGGTGCTGTCCTTGGTGCTGATATCTGACCTTGATTGTTTTCTTGCAAACATTTCTTTACCCAACTAGGTAGTATCATCAACGCTGGGAAGGAGTGGGCTTTATAGAGTTGAGGAGGGAGAGGACGAGAAGAACAAAGACTGCAGGATCTTTGTTCCTTTCTGATCTGGGTCCTTTTCTCACAGACGTTCCACGACCCAACCAGGTAACATCATCCGTTCTGCTGAGGTTTGCTCTGTTTTATATAAAACCACTTGTACTAATAAAACAGAGAGCGAACCCCTCTCCTGGCCTCCCCTGCCAGTGTGGGCAGAAGGGGGCGTCCTTGGGAGATGCCTCCCCCACCCAGCAGCCCAGAATGCAGTGCAGCATGGGACTCCCGATACGAAGCCTCGGGAGAAGCGGACGAGGAAGGGGGGCCGTTTCTGCAGCGGATTTCCAACCCCGCTTTCCTTGAGACCCCGAGTCCGGGTGGGGGGGCAGACCCGGATCTTCAGGACCCCGCCTGGGCAGCCCCGTAACGTGGGAATGGGCACAGTTCACGTCTCCTCGCAGCCCCCCACCCCGTCCTCCCCTACCCCACCCCGGGCTTTGCAGGGGGGAGGGAGACCTTCCCCAATAACGCTTCGTATCCCCCTCCCAGCCCTTCCCTGCAAGCCGCCCCCACCCACCCACCCTCTGGCTGGGTGGGTGGGGATGATGGGACCTGTAGTACCCCTCCCCTCCGGCCCTCACCGACTCCCGCTCCTCCGCGGCCTCGCTGGGGCTCCGCGACATGCCGGCGACGCGACGAGACTCTACAGGCGGAGAAGCCCACCCACCACAATCGCCCCCGCCGCGCTGGGCCCGCCTCCGAACTTCCGGCCGGGCTCCATGGCAACCGCCCCGGCAACCACCGGCAGGGGACCCGGATGGACGCGGGAGCGGCCGCGCCTGCGCAGAGGCGCTGTCTTCCTTTCGCCAGGGAAGAAGGCCGCAGCCTCTCGGCCCAACCCGGCGTACCACCCTAGAAGCCCCGCGCCCAATCCTCCGGGACTGTCGGCTGTGGACGATGGGGAGATCAGAGCTCAACGTGTCTAAAAGGCTCCCCGGCGGGAGGAGAAGCCAAATCTTTGCGCCTTCGGGGTGTAGAGAGAGCATCCCTCGCCCTTCTGCGCATGCCCGGACCAGGAGGGCGGGAACGAGGCCGCGCCTGCGCAGAGAAGACGAGCCCCCTGTAGTTCGCAAGCACGGGATTTGCACCGGGAAGGTTACGTTGCTCTGGTCGCTTGCAAGCGGAGTCTGCTCGGGATTGCATCCGCGGCCGCCGGGCTGCTGCCGGGAGGCTGTCTCCCCTGCCTCTCTTTGGAAATCCCCATAGGGACCCTATATTGGGGCTGGGCTCGTCTCTTCCTGCCCCTTGCCCAGCCACGCTGCTTGCATTGGGACCAGCCGATTCAATTCCCCGGTAGAGAAAGACGGGATGGCATTCAGATGACCGCGGCAGACGCGTGTCTGCACTAAACAAGGGGCGTCAACGGAGCTTGCAGTGGGAGCTTTAGTTTCAAAAAGTTTTAAAATGTTTCCCACCCGGGCAGTAAGGAGCCTCTCTTATCAATTGTGAATATATAGCTTTGTTTTCTGGGGCTTCGCTTCCTTTTTTATTTTTTGCAAGAACACCCCCGCGAGGCTTCTTGCTCCCCATGGATGCAAAATGTTCCCAGCTTTTGCCTTCCGTTTGCACCATCCTGGCCGATCCCGGGCACCCCGTGGCGGATGATACTTGTCTGGAAAAACTTCTGGACTGGTTCAAGGCTCTGGCCAGCGCTGGTGAGTTGGCACTTGGTTTTGCATTTTGGGGAAGGCTTTCTTTCTTTCTTTTTTTGTGAGGGCTCAGGTAGGAAAATAACGGGGCACGGGGTGGTGGTAGTGCTGCCATAAGATACCTTAAGGAGTGGCTGGGCGGGGGAGGACGCAGTCAGCGATGCTGTGCATGCGCGCAATGTTGTGCATGCACGATAAGGACTTACTGGATGGAGAGGGACGGGGCCAGCCAGGGGCACGATTTGCCGGTTCTCTGAACTGCACAGAATCGTAACAACCGGTTCTATAGAACCAATCCAAACCGAATCCCACCCCTGCTTCGGTGTTAAGTGAAACGTGGTGGTTAAAATGAGTCCATTTTATAGCCCATGGGTGTTTTCTGCCGGAGACTGGAAGCAGACACCATTTTCTGGCGAAATAATGCCAAAAATGGTGGTCAAAGAAGGGCTGTGGGACCCCTGAAACCGCCGTAAATGCAAGCTGGTTACCAAGCTGTTCTTGGTCTGGTCATAAATTTAGGACTTCCTGTATTTTTTTTCTCTCCTTCCCCTTCTAGGGCCTAGTGTGCTGGTGTTAAAAGAGAACCCGTGTCTGATCGAGTTGATCCTGGCGGTGCTCAAACAAGGGGAACCGGATCCCATCCTTCTGTCTTTCATCCTGAGGCTCACGGGAATCTTTGCCGCTTCCGAAAGCAGCTTCCAGTATTTGCAGGTTAGTCCGTCAGAGCCGCAGGAATCGATTCGAAGGTCGGCGTATTGACTGAAAAAATATCATACCATTCTCTCCTTTCTTCTGCATTATTTTAAAAAATCTAGATTTACTTTAATGGGGTGGGGTGGGGGGTTTGAATGTTTACAGTAGAGCCCGGATGGATGGGTCAGGATTCCTAAGCCATTGTTTTTGTAGTTCCACAGCTGTGAAGCCTCCTTCAGAGCAGCAAGAGGCTGATCTGGCAATGCAACTGGCTTGCTTGCTTTCCTCTTTCCTCCCTCCCTCTTCCCTTCCTTCCTTTCCCTTCCCTTTCCCTCTTCCTTCCTTGCTTGCTTGCTTTCTTTCTTCTTTCCTCCCTCCCTCTTCCCTTCCTTTCCCTTCCTTTTCCCTCTTCCTTCCCCTCTTCTTTCCTTCCTTGCTTGCTTGCTTTCCTCTTTCCTTCCCCTCTTCCTTCCCTTCCCCCTTCCTTTCATTTCCTTTCCCTTCCTTTCCCTCTTCCTTCCCCTCTTCCTTCCTTCCTTGCTTGCTTGCTTTCTTCTTTCCTCCCTCCCTCCCTCTTTCCTTCCCCTCTTCCTTTCATTTCCTTTCCCTTCCTTTCCCTCATCCTTCCCTTCTCCCTTTCCTTTCCTTTCCCCTTTCCTTTCCTTTCCTTTCCTTTCCTTTCCTTTCCTTTCCTTTCCTTTCCTTTCCTTTCCTTTCCTTTCCTTTCTTTTCCTTCCCTTCCTTCCCTTCCTTCCCTTCCCTTCATCCTTCCCTTTCCCTCATCCTTCCCTTTTCCTTTCCTTTCCTTTCCCTTCCCCTCATCTTTCCCTTCTCCTTTTCCTTTCCTTTCCTTTCCTTTCCCTTCCTTTCCCAAATTATTAAGATGTCTACTGTTACCCAGTGTCCTCCCCAATGACCCCTGCAAAATCCAGGCGTTGCCCCCAAGGAACAAAATTTAGAATTTCGTTTAAAATGTAGATAAATTTAACCCAGGAGGAAAACCGTAAAGCGACAGTAAACCAGGGAAGCCTGGCGATTCCAGACAGAAGCCGCCCCCTTGATTTCCTTCTCTTTCCTTTCTCTCGAGTCAGCAGCAGGAGGTGGTGTTTGGAGCCTTCGGAGAGGCAGGTCCCCTGGGCAGCCCCCTCTGGGAAGACATGACCATTCGGAGCGGCTGGGTGCAAGGGGCCTACACCATGCTGCGACATTACAGCGCCTTCCAGTTCCTCTGCAACTCTGGCAAGTGCTTTGCCTCCCCTCCTGAGTTCAGGTTGGACAGACTTTGGCCCAGAGGCCTCCAAACTTGGGAACTTTTAAGACAAATGGATTTCAATTCCCAGAATTGCTGGCTGGAGAATTCTGGGAGTTGAAGTCCACAAGTCTTAAAGTTGCCAAGTTTTGCGGGGAGGCCTGCTTTGGCCCATACGGGCGGTCCTCAGTTTACGGCTGTAATTGAATCCAGAATTAACAGTCGTAAGCCTTGCCTCTCCTTAAGCATAGGCCTCGGCCCGATTTTACAACGTTTATGCTTTACAGCAGTCTGTGACTTCCTAACCGTTGCTAAGCAACCAGTCACTGAAGGCAAGGACTACCTTTGCATCAATTTCTGCTCCTGTAAGTGACAGGTTGGAGGCTGCCTACGACAAAGAATTGGGGCCTGAGAGTTTTCTATGTATTAACGAAAATGGATTGTCCATGGTTAACAAGTCTCATGTCGGACATGTTATTTTTTGTCCCATGCAACAACGATGATGCCGCGGAATCAAAGGATTAAAAAAGAAAAGAAATATTGTTTGCCATTTAGCCAAAGTCCTAATCATTGCAATGTTGTTTTCACTCCTGAATCCAGACATCTTGCTTATGTTCATGATTAACAGGAAGACTAATAAGAGTTGAAAGGGACCTTGTAGGTCATCTAGTCCAACTCCCGCCCAAGCATTTCTGACAGATGGCAGTCCAGCCTCTTCTTGAAAGCCTCCAGGGATGAATATCCTACAACTTCCGAGGGCAACTTCTGTTCCATGGGTTGAGTGTTCTCACTGTCAGAAAGTTTCTCCTTATTTCCGGGTTGAATCTCTCCTTGATCAGTTTCCATCCATTATTTCTCGTCTGGCCTTCAAAGGTGCTTTGGAAAATAGCTTGACCCCTTCCTCTTCTCTGTGGCAGCCCCTCAAATATTGGAAGGCTGCTATCCTGTCTCCCCTCGTCCTTCTCTTCCCTAGACTAGCCTGGCCCAGTTCCTGCAACCGTTCATTGTATGTTTTAGCTTCCAGTCCCCTCATCATTTTTGTTGCACTCTTTCTAGAGTCTCAACATCTTTTTTATAGTGTGGTGACCAAAACTGGATGCAGGACTCTAGGTGTGGCCTTACTAAGGCTTTATAGAGTAGTGTTAGTACCGCACTTGATCTTGATTGTATCCCTCTGTTAATCCCCAAGAGAGTTTTCTTAAGAAATGGCTGCTTTCTCCTGAAATTTTCAACGTCGCTTATCGCTGCTCCACAGGAGCTCTAGATATGATCTTCACTCTTCAAGAAGACCCCAGCCTCTTCATCGCTGCAGCAGCCAACCGGCTTCTTGCCCGCCTGCTCATTTTCTCTGTAGAGTCCGAGCCGTCTCGTCTTCTCAGCTCAAAGGACTGCGATTGGCCGGCCTGTGCTCGGATGATGGTCGCCCGTGTTGAGGAGGCTCTCACGTCCCGCTCTTCGTCCCGGATCAAGCATTCCCTGAAGCTCTTAATGACGCTATTTGAACACAGCCAGGATGCCTGGACCGAAATCTTGTGGTCACGCCTAGCAGAAACGGTGGAAGCCCTCCTGATGGAAGATTCTGTCCATGTAGGACCCTGGTTTGTTGATTTGTTCCTTAGCATGGCGAGGTAAGAGAGGGTCCATCAGTTACTCTTTTAAGGGCCCTGAATTGGTTAAGATGGTGGGACAGGGCTTGTATGTAGGGTTCTTGCATTGTTCTTGTCATGCCCCTGATTTGAAGAGGGAGGCCGAACAGCTGACAGGGAGTGGGAGTGTGGCTCTGTTGGCTTTGGAGGAAACTGGGGAAGGGCATAGTCCGGCTGGGCAGAGCAGGAAGAGGAAGAACAAGGGAGAGGGAGTTCAGAGGGAAGACCCAGGCCCACCTCCTCTTCATCCTAGGGCACACAGGGAGGAACGGAGAAAAGAGCAACGTGGTTGCATGGCTTACGGGGGAGGAAAGGGCCCTGATTCCCTTCATTGGCTGCAGCTGGGAACAGAGTGTTTAAAAAAGGGAAACCGCGCACAGCAAGTTGTTGGGAGCAAGTCGTGAATTTATCTGGTATTGTCGTGGCTTATCTGTGTTCCTGGCGTCTTCCCAACTGTGTGAATTTTGCCACGCTTTCAAGTCTGCAATTCCTTCTCCTGCCCTGCCAAAGCAAAAAAAAAATGGGGCATGTAGGGAAACATTTGAGCACTTCGTTGCATTTGAGGGAGATGAAGTGGGTGCTTTAAGTCTGCCAGTTGCTTAAACAGCCAGCTCTTTAACGGGTCGCTCTTCCTCCAATAGGTCTCCTGCATTTAGCTCTCATGAATGCAGCCTTTGGAAGCTGGTGGCCCTTGCCCTGAAGAATATCAGCCTGGCTCATGTCGGCCCTCTAGCACATGGACTTTTGAAGCTGGAGGCATGGTAGGAACGGATGCCGTGAACTAATGCAGTTGGGAACTTTAAGAGATATGGACTTCAACTCCCAGAATTCCCAGAGTAGTAATATTCAGTGAGCCTCATTGAGGGGCTGGCTAAGTATTTTGCTTGTTTAGCTGCAGATTCCAATTCCACTTTTCTTCCAGTGTCACACTTAAGCCCTTTTTTAAGCATGATAAAAGTCTGGGGGGAGGGGGTGGAAACTGGGTTTGACAAACAAGCGTTCAATAAGGCGAGCCTAGACAATCGTGGCTTATTGCAAAAACGTGGCTTAGAGTGATATATGAACTCAGGTCATAAAAACCAGAGGCCCTTTCTGCACTTGACTCTTCCATTTTCTCCATTGTGAAGTTTTTAACGTCTTTTTCATGGTTCTAAAAACGGTGGCATTTTGTAGAAGGCAACAAATTAAAACCAAAGTAACTCCTATAATTTGAAGCACGGTGGTGTGTGAAGGCATGTTGTGTGGTTTGATGTTGAAGGGGTTTTGATTTGCGAAACAAACTTCTGACACACGTAAAACCAAGGGAAAGCCCTCATCTCGTGCCCGCAAAGCAATCTTGACCTATGGAACAATTACAATTACCAGCGTCAACGTATAGCAATACCACAGACAGTAGAATATTGTTAACTTGCCTGCTTGTATTTATTATTAATTGCATTTACTACAATTCATCATTAAGGAGAACCATATGGATTGTTAAATTTGATTTGAGTTTTGTAAAAAGAAAAAAAAAAGTACAATAGAAATATTCAAAACAAAACAAAGTAATTCATATAATTCAATTTAAAGTTTTGTTTTTACACATCTCTTCACGTGAGCAACGTGATTCCAGATTACAATATTTATATACATCGTCATAGTTACACTTTCAACTTTCTTAATGTCACTTCAAATCATTAGTAATTTATATCATTGGAAGCACGGCGTGTGTAGGTAGGCATGTTGTGTGGTTGGATGTTGAAGGGTTCAGATTTGCAAAGCAAACTTTCGACACATGTGAAACCAAGGGAAAGCGCCCACCTCGTCCCCGCAAAGCGACCGTTTCCTCTTCTTCCAGCCCGCAGGCCCTCCAAGCCCAGAGCCTGGCTGTTTTGCTCCAGCCGATGGATGGCATCTTGCGAGCCACTTCGCCTCACGCAGCCTCCCCAAGTGAGTGGTACAACACAGTCTTATTAACGCCCGTATCCATTAGACCGGAGTTCCCCCATGATTCTGGCTTTGCGGACCGATGGGGAGAAGGGGACGGTTTCAGACAAGCGGCCGGCAAGCGTGTGTGTGTGTGTGTGTGTGTGTGTGCAGCTCCCTTTGTGGGAGTGGCGTGCGTGCGTGCCTGCCACTCCCTTAAATCGAGCAAGCACTTGCCCGTTGCTCGCGCATGTGAGGATGTGTGTCTGAACGTCGGCTGGCTGATTTCCGCAGCCCGGTTGCAAATATTCTCCTGCCGCGCTCGTGGGGCGCAGCCAGGGGCGGGATTCAGCCCATTCAGACCGGTTGGCACGGACCGGACGTTACATTTTCATCCGGTCCATCGAACTGGTAGTTGAACCGACCGGCTGGCCCTCTCCCAGGATTCTCCACGTGGTCCGTTTCAGATGCGGGTAGGTTCAGGGTCCGCGTGGAGGCTCTGGGAGTGGGAGAAATGGGCCGAACCAGAAGTTCTGGAAGTCCAAAAACAGCCCTCCTGGAAGTTCCGGTAAGCTACGCCCACCCAGCGACCAGGTAGAGAAACGGTTGTTGGGATTTTTGAATCTCACCCCTGGTCACAGCCCACAGGTGGACGGAGGGGGGACCCCCCTGCATTAGGCCAAATGGGCAGGTAGAGATAAGGGGCCCTTGGATTATCCGGAACCTGGGTTAGAACAGCCCTGGTGCGATGAACGCGTGGGAATTCTCCAGTTTGCAGGTCCGAAATGCCTTCTTGTCTGAAAAGGATCATTTCCCTCCTTTGCTTGCAGATGCTTCCTCTGCAGAGACTCGACTCTTCTCTACCGGTCTCCTGTGTCAGACGATGGCTCACCTCAAGGAGATCCAGGAGTTGGTATGAAAAAGAGCGGGCTTTCTTGACGCCCCTGTGAAGGTTGTCCATCGTCCAGGTCACGGTGGCTTCAAGAATGCTTTTTTCGAAAGGCAGCTGGGCAGCTCCTCTGAATTTTTTTTGGCCTGGAAAACGTTTCACAGGTTCTCATCCAAGAAGCTTCTTCCGTGTCTCCGTAACACGGAGAAAAAATAGGCTTGTGGGTGCTTCTATCCCAGGGCAGTAGCTATATGGAATTCTACTGAATAGCGCCGTATTTGTGCAATATCAGGTTTTCAATTCAATTGCATAGAAAGTGAAGGATGCATGTTTGTGTTTTATTTTTATAGTTATAACGTACACTGAAGATGGCATTTAATTTCGTTGTACGAGGTGAAATGACAATAAAGTAAACTGAGCTGAGCTAAACTAAACTAAACTAAAAACTAAACTAAACTAAACTATTCTGCAAGTTCAGAGTTTCCCAAGAGACTCCCTCATCCTTTTCCAGATTTGAAACCTGGAAATTTCTAAGCGTGCTGGCTGGGGAATTCTAGGATTTGAAGTCCGTAAATGGTTTGCTCTCTGGAATTCTGGGAATTGAAGTCCACAGAGCTTAAAAGTTGCCACGGTTGAGAACCCCTGCTCTGCAAAATTAGAGCTCTGATTAAACTAGGTTCTGATTCAACCCCTATCTGTTGCTTCCCCAGTCCTGCTTCCCAGTAGAGTTTCCGCATCAGCCTTTGATATGCTCCGTGGTGACCATACTACAGTTTTGCGCTGGCCAGGCTGTGTCGTCCTCCTCCTTTGGAGCTACACTAGGCCACCTCTTGATTGGCAGCTTTCGAGTCCAGAGGGCAGCGCTCAGCCTCCTGGGAGCCCTCTCACGATGGGCTGGTAAGTGAGGCTTGTGGTCTGTGTTGGATACCCAATTCCAGAAAGATTGCAGCCGTGCCAGAAATTCTGTCCATAAGTGTTTCTCACTTGCCCTTTTCAGGATTCTTTGCCGTTTTAACTGTCAAGATTAGAAGTTTCATAAACCAGGGCTGGAAAAGTGGCTTTATTATCCCACTTTTCATTGTAGGTCCTGCCAAATATTTCAATTCGTTGTAGCATTGACTTAAAGGGGCAGGATTATAAATAACGGAGCAACACTTGATTGTTCGGATGGCTTCCGAGCTTCTATGGAAATTGTCGTATTTTGTCTGTACGGTGTAGTTCAATAAATTAACCCGTGGAACAACTTGCCTCCAGAAGTGGAAAATGCTCCAACGCTGGAAGTTTTTAAGAAGAGATTGGACAACCTTTTGTCTGAAGTGGTGGAGGGTTTCCTGCCTAGGCAGGGGGTTGGGCTAGAAGACCTCCCAGGGTCCCTTCTGTTTATGCTGTTCTAACAATAGAGCACTTTGCAAAACAAAACAAAAATCCCATTCTGCCATGCAATCCAGCACCAACAAATAACCGATAGGAATAAAAAGCAGAAGAGTTTCTCTCGCTCCCCAAAACCGACTCATTGGGGGCAAATTGAACACGAGTCTTTTTGTCGGGCCCATGTTAGTTCGCTATCCTTCCTGCAGAGCAACTTTTGAAATTTTAAACTCCCAAGAAGTAGCCTTGGGGATGAAATCCGGGCTGAATTGGAAGTGTAAAGGAGACCCCCGTGATTAAAACGTTCGTTCTCTAAATTTAGCCTCTGTCCAGGACGAAGAAAGGCTGCAAGTGTTTGACGTCTTCCTGACGTACTTACGGAGTCCAGACAGCAGTCCTGTGGTGAGTGCAGAATTGTACCAAGAATTGCTTTGTCTTCTGCAAGGAAGTCTCTCGTTTACTAAGATTGTTGCTTAGAGGGGGGATGTCTGTCATTTGGACCAGAAGTGGGCATAAAAGCTGGACAGATCTATCAACTCTGCTGGGAGACCAGCAGCTGCTGGGTTCTGCCCTAGCTCCCCAAACACGACCAACCCTGTGACGTGAACTCAGACGATTCCCTTTTTTAGGAGCGCCGGCATTCCTGGCAAAACGTTTCTCTCTCAATGCAGGCTAATAAATCCATCTGGCCGGGAGATGAATACCTGTCTGCCACACCTACTCCTCTCCTCCCTCTGCCTTTTCACCCCCTGAGCTAGGGTGGGGCTTCGCTGGCGGTGTTGGCTCTTCCGGCCCAAGGACCGGTCCATAGATTTCCACTTCTCTCCTCTGCTTTCGGCACATCTGTACGTCAGGCACTGGGCCCAGCTGTTCTTCCTCTTCCACATTAGCCACCTCCAGACCTGAAGGCTGTTGACTCTCCAGCTAAGGGCTGACGGATGGCCCAGACTCAGTCTCTCTCTCTCTCTCAGTTCCATTCCCCCTTGGAGCTCCCGTCCCGAGGGCCGGCCCTTAGATTTCCACTGCTCTCCTCTCCTCTGCCTTCTGCGCCAGGCACTAGACCCAGCTGTTCCTCCTCTTCCTCATCAGCCATCTCCAGACCTGAAGGCTGTTGACTCTCCAGCTAAGGGCTGATGAACGGCCCAGGCTCCATCTCTGTCTCTGTTTCTGTCTCTCTCTCTCTCTCTCTCTCAGTTCCATTCCCCCTTGGAGCTCCCGTCCCGAGGGCTGGCCCCTAGATTTCCACTGCTCTCCTCTCCTCTCTACCTTCTGCACCAGGCACTGGGCCCAGCTGTTCCTCCTCTTCCTCATCAGCCACTTCCAGACCTGGGGGCTGTTGGCTCACCATCTAAGGGCTGACAGACGGCCTAAGCTCTGGCTCTGTCTCTCTGCCGGCTCCATTCCCTCCTCCCCCTCGCAGCTCTCAGGTTGCCTTGATCCTGACCCCTGACTCCCACGCCGCCGCTGCCTCCTCTGATTCAGCTGCTGGAGAGGCCGGCGGCCGACAGGCCACAACATGCTGGAGTTAGTTATACCCTGCCTTTCCTATTTTTACAAATAACTCAAGGCTGCGGCCATACCCGTTGCAATAATATTTATTATTCTGCTTCCTTCCAGATTTTTAAGAAAGCCCTTCAAGGAACCCTAAAGTGGCTTCGGAGTGCCTTGCGACCTTCCGTCTCCCTTGCCGATGTCCAGCAACGCCAAAAGTTTCTCAGAGGTGTAAACAGCACCTGATCTACGTTGATCTATTCTAATGGCCCAATATTGCGGTGTGGGGTTTTCCCTCGCCCCATTTCTGGTCCAGAGATTTAATTTTTTGAGCCGGAAGGCTTCAGATTTTAAAGCCGGTTGTCATTTCCTCCGTTCAACTTGCGTCGAGTCAGCCGGGGAGAAAGGATGGCCAAGTTCTCCAGTCTACAATTTTCTCTCCTTTTCTTTTGAAGATACGCTGCGGGTGTTACGGAAACATCTGTGCAGTCCAAGCTGGGAAGTACGCGATTCCTCCCTGGAGTTTCTCAGCCTGGCGATGAAGCATTTGAGAGGTAGGGGGAGCACCAAGATAGCAATGGCTCTAAAGACTTATATGCCGCTTTCCAGCGCTTTACAATTTCTCTAAAGCGGTTTACAGACCCAGCCTCTTGACCCCAGTAATCTGGGTCCTCATTTTATCCACCGCGGAAGGACGGAAGGCGGAGTCAACCTTGAGCCCGGTGAGATTCAAACTTCTGACAGCCTGAAATATTCTAATCATTGTGCCACCGTGGTGAGGGAAGGAGGAAAAAAAGGGTGGGAGAGAAAGAAAGGAGAAAAAGCAAGAGCACTTAGAGTTATATACCGTTTCACAGGGCTTTCCAGTTCCCTCTAAGCGTTTTAGAGAGTCAGCCTCTCGCCCCCAACAATTTGGATCCTCATTTTACCCACCTCGGGAGGACGGAAGGTTGAGTCAACCTTGAGCCGGTCAGGATCAAACTCCTGGCAATGGGCAGAGTCAGCAATACTGCATTCTAACCACTGTGCCACAGTGGCCCTTCCCTCTCTCCCTCCCTTTCCTTCCTTCCCTCCCTCCCTCCCTTCCCAAGCAATAGCAGACTTACATACCGCTTCACAGTGCTTTACTCTCTAAGCAGTTTACAGAGTCAGCATATTTGCCCCCAACAATCTGGGTCCTCATTTTACCCCCCTCCCCCTCGGAAGGACGGAAGGCTGAGTCAATTTCTTGAGCCTGTTGAGATTCGAACTGCCAAACTGCAGGCAGCCGGCCGTCAGCAGAAGTAGCCCTGCAGTACGGCACTCTGACCACTGCACCACCACGGCTCAGATACAGATTAACAGAGTTGGAAGGGACCGCACTAAATGGACCATTGTAAGTTCAGAACTACCTGTGTTTTAACACTGCCGTTTTGTTCCGACCCAACCAGAGCAAACACAAAGTCAGCAGCCCTCACCTTTTAAGGTTTAATAAAGAATTCTGTTCTGAAGGCTGCTTTCCACTAATTAGCTCCGACAAAAAAGAGCCTTGCCAAATTGTTTATCAAAGTTGCCAAACACCCAGAGATAAAAATTTACAAAATTCTCCAAACACAAACTAAGATGTCCACCAGTTGAGCTTCAGAGCTTCTTTGCTGTCTGCAAAGAACGCTTTTCCAAACCTGGCTTTTATCCTCTTGAGGGAGGGGCCATCACCTTGCAGCCTTACTCCTGAGTCGCCTGTGCTGCTGTAATTGTTCTTTCTTCCAAGCAATCCTTCGTGAATGTGCACTTGGCACAGGCTCCTCGGGAATCTCTTCATAGCTGCTGCTAGCCCCCACAATCTCTGATGGCAGCAGTCCACTCCTTGATGGTCCTGGCCCCTCATCTGAGTCCTCACTCTCCTCAGCCATCTGCACTTGCTGCCGGCTAACCACAACACATTTCCCTGCACAGGACTCGACTGGTTTTGGCAAGAGCTGCTCTCCTCAGAGGTGCCCAGGCTTCTGGAAGATCTCCTGGGTGATCCCGAGAGCTATGTGCGTGCCAGCGCCGTGAGGACTTGGGGCCGTTTCTCCCTCATGGCCTACTCTGGCCCAGAAGTGCCTGTTTGCAAAAGCAATGAAAACCCCAAAGAGGTACGACACTTGTTGTGATGACCCTGGGTGTAACACAAAGGCAACGCAGCCAGAGAATAAGTAGGAGTCCCTTTATTAGCTCCAACTTTGCCCCCAATGTCCCGGTTACTCTCCAGTCTGGAGAAAAAAAACTCCCACAAACCTGCAACAGCCTTTGGCTGCAGATATTCCAATCCAAATATTGTAAACAGAAAACTTTAAATTATAAATCCAACAAGGCAAAATAAGGTAATAAATCCGGCAGGGCAAGGTAAGGTGTTCAGAAGTGAAGTAACACAGTAGTAAATCCAACCAGTTGGGAGAATGCCAGGAACTCAGATAACCGTAGCCCACACAAGATAAACTCAGCAATTATTCGCAACAACCGCCCCTCCCAACTGCCTCTCCTTTAAATTCCCTCCCCAGCTGTGCCTTGTGAAGGGAATCAGGGCCCTTTCCTCCCCCGTAAGCCACACAACCCACGTTACTCCCTTCTCTGTTACTGCGTGCCTGAGGATGAAGAGGGAGGTGGGACTGGGTCTTCCTCTGAACTCCCTTCCCTTGTTCTGCCTCTCCCCTGCTCTGCCCAGCTGGACTTTGCCCTTCCCCAGATTCCTCCACAGCCAGTAGAGCCACACTCCCGCTCCCTGTCGGCTGTTCGTCTTCAGGCTCGAAGGGGGCATGTGTGCAACCTGGGGCTCCAACTCCTCTTTTCTCCACGCAGAGATGCCAAGTTTCCCTTTTGAGATTCCCTCTGTCTCCTTGTTCCCCAGCTCTGCGTCGGCGGCGTTCGCTTGCTGGAAATCTTGTCTTCAGACGCCGAAGGTTTCCCTCGCCGAGCTGCCATCGGCGTCTTCCTTGACTGGCTGAAGGAAGGACACCCCGAGGCCTCGGCAAGCCCCGCCGAGTTTGTTTCCCGAGCTCTTCAAGCCGTGGATGGAGACCTAGATTGGGAAGTCAAAATGGCCGCTCTGGACCTGGTGGGAGTTTTCATCGGCCAGACGTTCGGCCAGCTCGAGCAGAGCTCCACTTCAGCTGGTTCTTCGCTTGCCAATCTTGCCGACGTGCTGCGGCTCTTTGGCCAAATGAAAATGTTGGGCTTCCTTTTCAGGGCCCTCCAAGACTGCGACAGGCCAGTGGCGGTCAAGGCCTGCGAGGTCCTTTTGGCTCTGAAATCTTCCGTTTGCAAACACCGGTCGAAATCATCACCGTCAGGAGATGCTTCCGGGCTAAAGAAAGTTCCCACGGAGAGCTCCTCCTCTCCTCTCTCCAGCCTTCCTGCCGGGGAGGCCGCTGAAAAGGACTGCCAGGATCCCGAAAGGCTGCGCCAGATCCTAGAATTCACCAACCTGGAGGGTTTGCGAAGGGCTTTGGACGTGAGCAGCGATCACTTGGAGAGGAGCCCGCAGTCCCTCCTGCAGGACCTCCTGGCTGCGGCAGGCGACGCGGAGGAGAACCGAGTAGATTGCTATTGAAAGGAGGGGCTGGAGAGCTCGCTGGCCGGCTTGGAAAAGGGCCCGCTTTCAGAACGGAGGGACTGCGAGCGCGTTTCTTTTTTCCAGGCACCTCCTGAAAGCGGGCCTGGCAGAGCGAATTAAAACTGAAACTCGGGTACAGGGAGAATAAGCACCAAAGAAGAGCGAACGAACAAAAGGCAAAACTCACGCGGAGTGAATGCAAGGGGTAAAAATAAATAAAATAAATATCCGATATTCCTTTCGTCTCCTATTTTCCTCACAACAACAGTCTTTAACCACTAAATCCAACTCTCTCTCCCTCCTCTCTCCCTCTCTCTCCTTCCCTCCTCTCTCTCCTCTCTCTCTCCTCTCTTCCTCCCTCTCTCTCCCTCTCCCTCCTTCCTCTCCCTCCTTTTCTTTCCTCTCCCTCCTTCCTCTCCTCTCTTCCTCTCTCTCTCCCACTCCCTCCTTCCTCTCCCTCCTTCTCTCTCCTCCCTCTCCATCCTCCTCACGGCAATTCTGGCAGAGCAGATGAAGGGAAACGGCTCTTGGCTGCCTTCAGACAAAGCAAGTCGGGCCGGCATCCGTAGGATTTTGCCGGCACAGTCGGAATCAGAGGAAATTATTTCAGACATCAAACAAGTAGAACTTCTGAATGCATCTTTTGATGTACCGTTTGGAAATCTGAACGACTGTGCTGTTCACGGCTTCTGTCTTGACTTAGTGGGGAGCGGAACGCTCTTGAGTCAAGTCCGAGGTGTGTGTGGGCGAAGACTTGAGGCAGAACTTAATAGAAAAGGGGAAAAAAATTAATCCCTTAACGCCAAAGCCAGCCGAAGCCACGAATCCAAAGAATTACATTTGCTTCTGGAAGCATCGACCGGAGAATAAAAAGCTGGTTTATTAATTTTTCTATGACTCTTTAATCAAGCACATCTAAGCAGCTTGCAAAAGTTCTATTCCATCGTGTCTACTGTACAATCACACAGGTGTAGCTCAAAAATAAATTCAGTTATAAAACAGGTTTTACTTAAGGGTTTTGCACAAATAGAATAGAATAGAATAGAATAGAATAGGAACAGGAAGAGAATAGGAATAAAAGAGAATAGAATAGGGAATAGAATAGAATTAGAATAGAATAGGAATAAAGAATAGAATAGAATTAGAATTGAATAGAATAGGAATAAAGAATAGAATAGAATAGGAATAAAGAATAGAATTAGAATGGAATAGAATAGGAATAAAGAATAGAATAGAATAGGAATAAAGAATAGAATAGAATAGGAATATAGAATAGAATAGCTTTATTGTCATTGCATTCCACGACTACAATGAAATTTGAAATCCCGGGGGGGGGGGAATTAATTCATTCCAGGGAAAGGGAACTTCAGTTCCCTCTAGCAACCCACCTCTGGATTGAGGTCAGCCAGATGTGTTAGAGGTATCTCACCCATAATCCTCAGCCAGGAGGGGAGTTGCAAACCAAAGGATGCCAACGCAAGAAAGTATCCTGAAAGCATTTCTAATGAAAGAAAAAAGACCTCACACAGACACACACATACACACACACACACTTAGAAAGAACTACTGGCATTACTTTGGATAGCCTAATACATTTGGAAGGGACCTTGGGGGTCTTCTAGTTGTCCAATCTCTTCTTAAATTCCTCCTTAGTTCCAGGTTGCTTCTCTCCTTGATGAGTTTCCATCCGTTGCTTCTTGTCCTGCCTTCAGGGGCTTTGGAGAATAGCTTGACTCCCTCTTCTTTGGGGCAGCCCCTGAGATATTGGAAGGCTGCTATCACGTCCCCCATTAAGACAATTACCCCCAAATCAGTTTTTAGCCATCCCAAACGCCTCGTTTTTAGCACCCGGGGGCTTTCGCCTGACCTGAACGTGGGGAAAGCAGCTTTTGGCAATCAACATTCTCGCCGCCCAAGACAGAAAGAGCCATTTCTTTGCAAGGAGGTGGAGGGGGTGGAAGGAGAACTATGGAAGACCTACAACCCTAATTATCTTGAGTGCTGGAGCACTGCGTTGCGTCTGCTCCCAAGCGCCCGCTACTAGGGCTTCAGAATTTAATGAGAATTGCTACACATAAGAGGAGAATGCACCAGACAGGATGACCGATTCCCCCTGGTCTCTGCAGAGAATGAAAATATTCGACATCTGCAAGAGAAAGGGTTGAAGGCAACTGCTGTTGACATCATTAAACGCCCGGTAAGGCAAGCAAATAAAAATACGAAGCATTGCACGCTGCAGTGATTCACCCCGCTTTGCAAAACAGGCACAAATTATTCCTTAAGATGGGAAGGACTGGCTAGGCACAGACTCCTCAGCTAGCTAGGTGAGAATGAGCCGAATAAGATGACATTTCTCTCTCCTACAGGTGCATGTCTCCAACTGAGAGAAGGAAGCACGCGAGCACGAATCAAATCAGAATTATTCCACAAGCTTTAAACCAAGCAGCGATGAATATGTTGTGATCAGCGGAAATAAACCGAAGCGTCCCTCTCTTCCCTTTGCAGCTACGCTAAGAGCAGAGACGAGCGAGACCAAAACCTTAAGACACAAAAATGTGCAAAATCCCTGCTTCTGAAGCGTGTTGCTGTCTTTTGTGAACGCAAAGACCTCTCCAGACCATTCAGTTGGCTTTTTCTTTCCATTACAATGCGGCTTCTCTCTGAGGCCGGAGCTGACACCCTCTGCCTCCGAAACAGAATGAAATGTGGGGCCAAATTTGAACTTGAAGTCCGCCCATTTGAACTGGCTGGGGAATTCTGGGAATTGAAATCCACGAATCATAAATGGACGGGGAATTCTGGCAGTTAAAGTCCACCCGTTTTGGTCGGCTGGGGAATTCTGGGACTTGAGGAGGTCCTCAGTCGTAAAGTTGACAACGTTGAGAAATGATGCTTTAGCATCAGAAGTGGACCTGTCCCTGTGGATTATTCCACGGGAAAACAAGGAGAACATCATTGTGGATTGGACCTGGGAAGGGAGAAGCACCGAATCCAGTTGGAAGGAGGAGAGAAATATACACCGAAATATACACCGAAAAATCAGAAGCCGGTTTAAAGCTAAGAATCACAGGCCGTCTCGACCTTTTTCCTCTCAGCTACTGAAGCCAAACCAGTTTGGAGGACGGCCCCCTCCTTAAATCAAAACAAGGAAGACCCCCCCCCCTCCGAAGAGACTCCCCGCCTTCCAAGGGCCAGCCTTTAAAAGAGAGAGAGGGTCATTCAACCATTTCCTTGAAAAGGAGAGGGGAGGGCTTGGGAATTTGACACACACGGGCCTTTCTTTTGGAGACAGACATGATTAAGAGGGAAGAAGGAGAGCAATGAAAGGAAAGAGGCAACCCACCCCCTCATTACACCCCCTCAAAAGACAGGAGGGAGGGGGCTTGCCAAAGGTCAAGGGTGAGGCAGACCCCCATGCCCAAGAAATCTGGAAGGCGTTTCTAGAGAGTTGGATGTCTTTGGGAGGATGGAAAGCAAAGCGTGAATTATAACCACCGCTACCCCTAAACCCCCTCCCCCCCACAAAAAAGGGGACGTGGTGGCCGAGTGGCTAAGACGTTGAGCTTGCCGGTCAGAAAGGTCGGCAGTTGGTGGTTCGAATCTCCAGCGCCGCGTCACGGAGCGAGCTCCCGTTACTTCTCTCAGCTTCTGCCAATCTAGTTCGAAAGTTCGAAAGCAGGTTAAAAAAATGCAAGTAGAAAAATAGGGAGCCCCTTTGGTGGGTGGGGAACAGCGTTGCGTGCGCCTGACCGGGGTTTAGTCCTGCCGGCCACAGGACCGCGGAGACGTCTTCGGACAGCGCTTGGCTCTTCGGCTTTGTCACGGAGATGAGCGCCGGCGCCCCCTAGAGCCGGAAATGAGTAGCACGGATGTGCGAGCGGAACCTTTCCCCGTTTTTTACCCCAAAACAATCTTCCAGAGACGGATGGAAGGAGCCAATTTTAAGAACTCTGGCTCCTTCCAGGGTGAACCTGAATCTTTTTTAGGGATGGGGATCGGGAAGGGGTGAGATATGCTTTTACAAACAGTCCCCCCCTCCCTTCTCTTTCCTCCCCCCCCCCAGCAAAATGGATCCCACAAGGCCGCTTCTCTGGGGTTAGGAAAAGAGAAAGTCGTTTTAAATAGGGGTGTAAGATGGGGTCCCGTGGGAGAGAAGAGAGAGATCCAAGGGCAGGCTGGAGAACTTCCACCTACCCACCCACCTAAGCTAGGGGTCCTTCCTGGGGAAGGGCAGTTTTTTACCCTCTGTCCCCCACCCCAAACGACTCCAGGGACCAGGGAGACGATTTGGCCCCACAGGGTCCACCAGCTTCAATCAGAATAGAGCTGGAAGGGACCTTGGAGGTCTTCTAGTCCAACCCCTTCCTCAGGCAGGAAACCCTGTACCATTCCAGACAAATGGCTGCCCAATCTCTTCTTAAAAACTTGCAGTGTTGGAGCATCTACAACTTTTGGTGGCAGGTCGTTCCCCTGGTTAATTGTCCTCACCGTGAGGAAATTTCTCCTTAATTCCAGAATTTGCTTCTCTCCTTGATCAGTTTCCATCCTTCGTTTCTTGTCTGGCCTTCTGGTGCTTTGGAAAATAATTTGACCCCTTCCTCTTCTTTGGGGCAGCCCCTCCAATACTGGAAGGCTGCTATCATGTCACCCCTAGTCCTTCTCTAGCCTGGCCAAACCCCAATTCGTCCTTCCTATTGCTAAACAACTAATTCCCCCAACACTGTCCGACTATTTACAAAGGCTGTATTACTATTACTATTAATCTTCTCATCCGTCCTTATCACCCATCCCCTCCCACTTGTGACTCAAGGACTGTAACTTTGTCACTTGTATCCTTATGGTTTACATGGACTGTTTCCTAGTAGGATTTGATTGCTCATTGTTCCCTATGACTATCATTAAGTGTTGTACCTGATGATTCTTGACTCTTGACGAGTGTATCTTTTCTTTGACGTACACTGAGAGTGTACACACCAAAGACAAATTCCTTGTGTGTCCAATCACACTTGGCCAATAATGCTATTCTGTTCTGTTCTGTTCTATTCTTATTCTATTATTTAAACTGACCATGTTCTAGTATGATTTGATTGCTTATTGTACCCTATGACTATCATTGTGTTGTACGTGATGATTCTTGGCGAATGGATCTTTTTTCTTATGGACACTGAGAGCATTTGCACCAAGACAAATTCCTTGTGTGTCCAATCACACTTGGCCAGTAAAGAATTCTATTCTTTTCTATTTTAATTTCTATTCTATTCTAATTTCTGTTCTATTCTCTATCCAGTTCCATCCCATGCCATCCCATTCTATTTAAATTCTATTCCTATATCCTTCTATTCTATTGTACCCTATGACTATCATTAAGTGTTGGACCTGATGATTCTGGACTCTTGACTCTTTTCTTTTATGGACACTGATAGCATTTGCACCAAAGACAAATTCCTTGCGTGTCCAATCACACTTAGCCAATAAAAAGAATTCTAATTCTAATCCTGTGTTTTAGTCTCCAGGCCTGCAATCATTTTAGTTGCTCTTCTCTGCACCTTTCCCAAAGGTTCAACCTCTTTTTTTTTTTTTTTTGCAAAGTGGTGGCCAAATCCGGATGCCCTATTCTAACTTCAGCCTGTCGGGGCAGGTGGAAAGGACCCCGGAGAGCCATCGGGGACCCCCCCATCCCACCTCCCCCCATTAAGGAAAACGTCTTTCCTCCTCTGGAAAAGGACCAGAGAAAAAGCCCTCCACACCACCATCACCTCCACCCCCGCCCAGCAAACCTCCCACCCGGCGGAGGCGGCGGCGGCGGCGGGGAGTCCCCGCGCCTTGTTTCCCTCCGGCGGGAACTTCGGCCCGGCTTCCCTCGGCCCGACTCTCTCCTCCCCACCAGGGAAAGCAGGTCGCCTCCCCGCTCCGCAACGTCACGGGCATCCTTCCCTCCGCTGGAAGCAGCCAGCCGGTGCTCGCCAGCCCGCCCGCCCGCCCGAGCTCTGCGGAAAGGCGAGCCAGCGGCGTCACGCAGCAGCCCGGCCGCGGTCCGAGCGGCAAGTCCCGCGCCCGGTGAGCCGGCCGAAGACCCCCCCACCGGCCCCCCAGGAGCCTGCCCCGTTGCGAGGAGGAGGGAAGGAGGCTGACCTAGCCGCGGTCGCTTGCGAAGGTGGGAGACTCCGCTGCGGAAGGAAGGAAGGAAGGAAGGAAGGAAGGAATAGAGGGGAAGGAAAGAGGAAGGGAAGAAGGAAGGAAGAGAGGGGAAGGGAAGAAAGGGGGAGGAAGGGAGGAAGGAAGATAGGGAGGGAGGGAGGGAAGAGAGGGAGGAAGGAAGGAAGGATTAGAGAGGAAGGGAAGACAGGGAGGGAGGGAAGAAGGAAGGAAGGAATAGAGGGGAAGGGAGGAGGGAGGGAGGATTAGAGGGGAAGGGAAGAGAGGAAGGGAGGGAGGGAGGAATAAAGGGGAAGGGAAGAGAGGAAGGAAGGAATAGAGGGGAAGGGAAGAGAGGGAGGGAGGGAGGAAGGATGGATGGATGGATGGATGGATTAGAGGGGAAGGGAAGAGAGGGAGGGGAGGGAGGAAGGAAGGAAGGAAGGAAGGAAGGAAGGGAAGGAAGGATGGATTAGAGGGGAAGGGGAGAGGGAGGAGGGAAGGAAGGAATAAAGGGGAAGGGAAGAGAGGAAGGGAGGGAGGAAGGAGGGATGGATGGATGGATTAGAGGGGAAGGGAAGAGAGGAAGGAAGGAAGGAAGGAGGGAGGATTGGAGGGGAAGGGAAGAGAGAGGGAGGAGGAAGGTGTTAGGGGAGAAAGGGACGGAGTGGGTCCGGGTGAGTTCCGGTAGGACCGAGGATTGCAGAGGGATTTTTGCCCAACGGCACCCCCCCCCCCAGAACAAATACAGATCGAGCATCGGCGGAGAGACCGACAAGCGAGTCGCATATGCGGGGCGCCGTAGAGTTTGCGGGGGCCCGGAGAGTGAGGCTCCCCCCTTCCCTAAGGATGGCCCGACCCTTGCACCCCACCCCGTTGCCTGGCCCAGCGCCTGGGGGTGTCCCTCATCGAAGCCCCCCCCCCCCACAGGGAAACGCGCCGGTGACAAGGTGTGGGATTTGCGTGGCGGAAGGAAGGAAGGAAGGAAGGAAAGAGGAAGCAGGGCTAAGGGAAAGAAAGAAGGGAGGGAGGGAGGAATAGAGAGAGAGAGGAAGGAAGGAAAGAAGGAAAGGGAGGGAAGAAGGAAGGAAGGAGGAAGCAGGGCTAAGGGAAGGAAAGAAGGGAAAGAGGGAGGGAGAGGGAGGAAGGAAGGAAGGAAAAAGAGGGAGGGGAGGGAGGGAGGAAGAAAGGAAGAAAGGAAAGAAGGAAGAAAGGATGAAGCAGGGCTAAGGGAAGGAAAGAAGGGAGGGAGGGAGGGAGGGAGGGAGGGAGAGAATATGGTATGGCTGTTTCCCCCAAACTGGCACTCATCTAAATGAAATGATGTGAAGGAGCAAACCAGCATCTTTCCATCCGGGGTTGGTTGAACAGACCATGGCAGCCTCTGATGCAACCCCTGCCTTAAGCCAGGTGGGCTATAAAGAAAGGAAATCTGTAGCTGGGGGGGGGGCGCTGATCTTGTGGGGTCCTTGGTGCTCTCTGAGCTGGGTTGTTTCCTTGCAGATGTTTTATGACCCAACGAGGTAACATCATCAGTACGAGAAGAGTATGGATTTGTGGAGAGGAGGAGGAGGGCTGTGGGGTCCTTGGTGCTCTCTGAGCTTGGTGGCTTTCTTGCAGACATTTCACAACCTGACTAGGTAATACCATCAGTGCTAGAAGGAGCCCAGGTGGCGCAGTGGTTAGAATGCAGTATTGCAGGCAAACTCTGCCCACAGCCTGGAGTTTGTTCCTGACTGGGCTCAAGGTGGACTCAGCCGTCCGTCCTTCCAAGGTTGGTTAAAGGAGGACCCAGATTGTTTTGGGTGGGTGGGTGGAATAGGCTGACATTGTAAGCCACCCAGAGTGTGTTGTAAAGCACTATGAGTAGTAGTATATAAATCTAAATGCAATTGTATTGCTATAGAAGGGATAATAAACAGAGGGCAAACCTTCCCTCTAGCACTGATGACGTTACCTAGTTTGTTAATGAAAAGTCTACAAGAAAATAGCCAAGCTCAGAGACCACCAAGGACCCAACAGTCCTCCTCCTCCTCCCAAATCCCACTCCCTTCCAGCACTGATGAAGTTACCTCGTTGGGTAATGAAATATCTGCAAGAAAACCACCAAGCTCAGAGAGCGTCACGGACCCCAAAGCTAGCAAGGACTCGCATGTGACTCCCTAGAGCAAGAGCCATTTACTTCCTAAAATGATTTGTCCCCGAAGAAGTTTTCAGAAATACTCCCAATTCCAAAGTGGAATTAAATTTAATCTCTGCCTTTCCTGGCTTTGCATGCGTTCCTTTCCACGCTTGTGGGGCTGATGAATGTTCCAAAGATCTGGGGCCAAACTCTACCTCTGCCCAGGAAGTTCTCGGATGATCCTGTGTGGGCTCTCTCCTCTCTTCTTACTCCTACCCTCCAATCTGGGAAGCCAGGCCAGAAGAAACGCAGACCGAAATAAACATATCAGAGTAAAACGAGATCTGGAAATCATTTTCCCACCTGTCTTTTGGGGGGAAGCAGCGAATAAGAGGAAGTAGAAGGCAAAACTTTCTGGGTCTGGACCAAATCGAAGCGTGAAAACAGAAGTCGTTTGTTCCTGCTCTTTCCAAACAAGGCAAACTTCCTTGTTTTGCTTCTGTTCTATAAAACAGTTTTTATTATCCCGGGGGTGTCTACAGTGATAAGTTTTATTTGGGGTGGGCAGGAGAGGGGGCTGCACGCCAGAGGAGAACAGTTTGCGCGCGCTACTTTCAAACAGAATAATCCAGGGATGCTTTTCACATGCTGCGAATTGCTAAAGAGGAGCCAAGTCTCACTCACACACACAGACAAAATGAAGGGGGGACTGCTACAAGTTTTCCTGATGTGCCATTTTTGGCAGGACAGCTGTTAAATTTATTTGAAAGGAGGAGCATCCGGGAACAGAACAATACGGAGGAAGAATGAGGTGGTGGAGGGATCAGCATTTCCAGAGTCGAGGAAATAGAAATTATTAATTTTTTTAGTAGCCGCTGTAAAAATCTGGGAGTTTTCCATTACGGGGGTGGAAATGTTCCCATCAACCTTCTCCCTTGGTGGAAAAGCTAACCATTAAATGTGGCAGGGCCTTGCTCACCAATATTCCAGTTGTGTTTGTGTTAGTTGTCTTCGTGGGAGGCATTAATGACATGTTGTATTTTCTTTTGCCCTGCTGGGAAAAAGCTTCAGAATCAAATTCAGTCCCATTTGCACCCTTTTGTCTGTATGCATATATTCCATTTTATTTTGCCTGTCGTTCTATCTAGGGAGCCTATTGGATTCCAAGCAAACTTAAAAAGAGAACGAAAAGCGGTCACTGTCTCTTACTTAGCTGTGCCTTCTATAACCAAGGCTTAAGTTTTTAGGCGTGAGTGTAAACACTTAAAAATATCTACGTCACTCTTTGCGACCTATTTATTTCAACAAAGAACTGAGCTTTGATCCAAACTGTGTCTTGTTTCAAGGAACATATCAAGCAGGAAGAAATCTTCCTTTTTGATCTATCACGGAGTGTGCATGAACTACAAAACAGATCAAATTCTCCTAGGGTTTGTTGTTGGGTGATATCTCTATAAGATAATTCTTGAACTATGAGGATTGATAAAATACTTTTGCCCGACCAACAGACTAGAACTCCATCAAAATTAGTTCAGGATTAAGTTTAATTATGTCTGGACCCTTAATCAATTTCTGAAAATCCTGTGATTTCCAGGCACTGTGTTATAGAAGGGGGAACCCCTTGACAACATGGATCATAGAATAACAGGATTGAAAGGGACCTTGGAGGTCTTCTAGTCCAACCCCCCTGCTCGAGCAGGAGATCCTATACTGAGGGCATCCCACGTTAGCAATGTTAAAACCTGTGGACTTGAACTCCCAGAATTCCTCAGCCAGACATAGCTGGCTGGGGAATTCTGGGAGTTGAAGTGCACATGTCTTAACGTTGCCGAGATTGGACTGCCCTGCTCCATGTCTGGCTGGGGAATTCTGGGAATTGAAGCCCTCCAAGGCTTAAAGTTGCTAAGGTTGAAGACCCCTGCGCTATACCAGTCCGGACAAATGGTAGTTGCCAAGTATGGGTAGTGAATGAATGAATGAATGAATGAATGAATGAATGAATGAATGAATATATGCTTTATTGGCCAAATGTGATTAGACACCCAAGGAATTTGTCTTGATGCAACCTGGTTAATCCCCGGCTCCTCTCTCTGCTCCTCCCAACCAGAGTTGGCTGTCAGCGATGTTGCAGTGCAGACATGCTCAGGAATTCAGCTTTGGGCCCCGGGCATTGAAAGATGCTCTGATTTCCACCGATCCTGCCCTGCAGGAGCTCTACGCCAAAGCTTTCTCTAGCACCGAGAAGCTCTTCCTGTCCGAAGCGTACAACCCACGCCGGAGCCTTTTCTGCAGCCTGTTCATCCGGACGGCTTTTGATTGGCTGCTCAGCCACCCCGATGCCCCCGAGGATTTTGAGACCTTCTACTACACGTTGCTAAAGAAAAAGCAGCGCTTTTGCCGCAAGCACATCTACTTGCAACCCATAGGTAAGCTGGCTGACGGGAACTGAAGGAGGGTGGGAGGCAGGCGTCTACCTGCCTGCCTTCTCTTGCAATAGCAGCTTTCTCTTAGCAGGGATACTCCATTCCATGGTGCTCCTGATGAGTCAGAGGCCAAGGAGGTTCCCTAACCTGTTGTAAAACTCTACTAGGGCTAGTAGAATCGGTGATATTTGACAAGCGGCTTCATCCATTTCTTCCCACGTCAATTTTCTCACATCGCTTTGACTGCTCCAACCCTGGACGTTTTTAAGAAGATGTTGGATAACCCTTTGTCTGAAGTGGTGTAGGGTTTCCTGCCTAGGCAGGGGGTTGGACTAGAAGACCTCCAAGGTTCCCTTCCAACCCTGTTATTCTATTCTATACTGTATACAGGTACCCCTTCATTTACAGTTGTTCCTATAGCTACTATTCAGAGTTACAAAGACAGTGAAAAACATGGCTTAGGACCGGTCCTCACACTTCTGACTGTTGTAGTATCTTCTCAGCCGTGTGATTAATATTTGGGGGCTTGACCCTGTCACTTGATGCTTCTGCTCCCAGACCTAAGCGAAGGCCCTGTGGGAATTTCTCTCCTGGATTCCCTCCGGAGCTGCGTGGAGTCTTTCTTTCTGGGTCTCCGAGTCAAGTGCCTCCCTTCCGTCTCCATCTCTTCCATCCACTGCTGTTACCGTCACAATCAAGATTCGGACAGGATGCAGCTTCACACAGGTGAGGCAGTGGGGTAGACCACCTGGGAGGACGGTAACGGTGGGGGTCATTCGGAACTTCAAGACGGGAGGTCCTTGGTGCTCTCTGAGCGCGGTGGTTTTCTTGCCGACGTTTCATGACCTGACTAGGTAATATCATCAGTGCTAGAAGGGACTAGAGTTTGTGCAATGGAGGATGACGATGGGGTCCTCGGTGCTGAGTTTGGTTGCTTCTTGCAGATACTTCACGACCCAACTCAACTAGGGAACACCATCAGTGCTTGAAGTGAGTGAGGATGGCAGGCAGGCCGGAAGGGGAGGAGGAGGCGGGGGAGAAGGAGGAGGAGGAGGAGGAGGAGGAGGAGGAGGAGGAGGAGGAGGAGGAGGAGGAATAATAATAATAATAATAATAATAATAATAATAATAATAATAATAATAATAATAATAATAATAATAATAGGAGGAGGATTGTGGGTCCTTGATGCTCTCTGAGTTTGGTTGCTTCTTGCAGATACTTCATGACCCAACTAGGAAACACCATCAGTGCTAGAAGCGAGTGGAGATGGCAGGCAGAGGAGGAGGAGGAGGAGGAGGAGGAGGAGGAGGAGGAGGAGGAGGAGGAGGAGGAGGAGGAGGGGAACAATGACTATTGTGGGGTCCTTGAAGCTCTTTGAGCTTGGTTGTTTCTTTGTAGATGTTTCATTACCCAACTAGGGACATCATCAGTGCTAGAAGGGACTTGAGTTTGTGGAGTGGAGGACAAGGACGATGGGATCCTTGGTGCTCTCTGAGCTTGGTTGTTTCCTTGCAGACATTTCATGACCTGTCTAGATGATATCACCAGGGCTAGAAGGGAGTGGGGCTTGCAGAGAAGAGGAGGATGGGGAAGACTGTGTGGTCCCCGGTGGCCCGGTTGTGTTCACTACAGCACAAACTGTGCTGCAACTTTCATTTGCTAGAACGTCTTTCCGTTCGTTTTGAAGAAGCCGCCACTTGTATGAAACAGCCTCTTGTCTGACTCATCTCAAAGCGGGCAGGGACTGTTCTTTGTGTTGGGGAAAAGAAAGAAAAAAAATGAAAGAAAGAGAGCGCGCCGCAGTACATCCGATCCAAGCCTCAAATGTTTCAGGCATAATTCCATCCTGTCTTTTTTTTTTTTTTGCTGTTTTTCCTCCTTTAGACGGCATCTTGACCTTTCTGAAGAACAACAAGCCGATGGACGCTCTCTGTGTCCTGGGCCTCACCCTTGTTGACCTCTACCCCTGTGAGACATGGAGTTTCACCTTTGGCAAGTCCTTGCCGGGCCAAGGTGAGCTTGATATCTTGTCTTCTTTTGGGTTGGGAGATGGATGGTGCAGCAGAACATTCTGGACCTCTTTCCATGGCAGCACCAGCAACGTTTCCATCCTGAAATAACCACGATGCCCCCAATTCCTCAAGAGCCTTTAAGTGATACCACCGCCTTCTCTCCCAAACTCTTCCCCCCCCCCCACCCCCAGAAGCTCATTCACAAGATGTTCCATCCGTTTTTATTCTACAAATAAAACCACCGGGGACTTGGTTGGCTTCCGTTATCTTGTCCCTTCTATTGTTCATTCTCTCCACCACCAAACCTCCTTCAACAGGGAAACGTCAATTGGATGATGAAGCCAGATCCAAAAGATAGGGACAAATCACACCTTTCCCCCCCCACCGCCAATCTGTTTTTCAACCGTTGATTTTTTTTAAAAAAAGCACATTCAGTTCTAAACTTTGCACCCAGACATCTCGGCCGTTTCTTCTGCTATGGAATAATTCTACCCTTTGCACTAAACTGTAGTGTAGCAGAGATATCAACGAGGCACAGCTGGCTTAGCGCCATCTCCCCTTTTTGATACCAGACACGGATAAAAAGCTGGCAGAAATGAGAGATGAAAACAAAATCATTATCATCTTTTAATGACCCCTCCCCCCATAATCCTTTGTGGGGTGGAATGAATGAAGCTGAATGGGGCAACTGGCCGGGTGCCCTTCCTATCACCAATGTGGAGTTTTTTTTTTAACAGCAGATAGACTCTCAATGTGCTCAGAGAGAGAAACTCACAGCCTCCTGATTGGGAGGCAAGAGTTCCACTTCTAGGCCATCACACCGCTCGAGAGATGGAAAAAAAAAAGTAATATCCTTAATAAATACCAATTCAGCAATATATTAAAAAGTTATTCCTGGATTGAGATTTTAAATGCCAATCAAGCCTTAGCCAAAACTTCAGTCTGCTTTTTTTTAAAAAAAATAACCACCTCGCTATTTATTCCTTGGAGATGTCCTGGAAGGAATAAAAGCTGAAAACCTTATCAATGAAACCCACCATGATTCATTTCCCACCATGATTCATTTTCAGTCAATTGTGTGTGGAATTAACCTTGTAAACCGTACCGTTGCACTAGAAATGGATTTCAAATGGTCCAAGGACCAACCGACGGTTCAGCCCGGCACAGGAAGTCTGTCCTTGACGGCGCGCATAGATGACACACCTGCGGGAAATGCAACCCACCTTCCTCACCCCTGGTTTCCTCTCTCTGTTAGAAGTGGGCGTCTGCAGCTTTGCCAGATTTTCCAGCGATTTCCCCCAGGTGGCTTGCCCGGCTTTCAATCCATCTCCACGCCAGCAGGAAGCTCGTGACGAAGAAGTGGAACTAGCCAGAAAGCAGACCTTGTTGTTCAACATGTTGGAAATGCTCCAGTGTTGCAAGGTGAGGAGCGTGCGGGCCAGGGTGGGTTCCAAAAGGCTGCTGTGGTTCGCCGGCGGCCCGTGCAGACGGCAGCGGAATCGGGCAGTGGGGAAGAAAGGGGACCAGAAAGGAAAAGAGTTAGCCGTGGTTTTTTAGTTTTGTTCAGGGTTTTTGCAGCGTTAACTTAGCGCCAGAGAAATAGACACAGGTGGCCGATGCTTCATTTAACATCTTTATAAACATGATAAGTGGATTTTACAAACCAGCTGTAGATTTCTCCAACGTGGAGCAAATTCAGACAGAAACATGTTGCAAGTAACTTCAGTAGCAACTCAGGGGCTCAGAAACAGACATAGTTTAACTTTCGTTCAGCAGGCAGGCAGGCAAGCAACTTAGTTTCATCTTCAATAGACAGACTCAGAGCTCAACATAGCTGCAGAGCTGCAGAGCTTAATATAGAGCCACTCCTAGACTACTTCTAGTTTCAGTTTCCAGCCTAGGGTAATTCTAGTTTCAGTTTGCAAAACAGCCTTCATTGGCTGACTTAGTTGCCACGCTTATTCATTGGCTGACCTTGTTACCAAGCTCTGTTCCAGTTCATGAATATACTCTGACAAGTTTTTCCCACGGAAAGGTCACGTGTCACGAGATCTGTCACCTGATCGGCTTGGGCAACTGCCGTTGGCTTCAGTGCATCATGCAAGGGGCCCTCAGCTTGGACGAGATCCTGTTGCGGCCACTGGAACCGTGTCCGATATGTCTCCGGAAGCTCCAGTACGTGGTGGGCTTCAAGCTCATTGAGCGCTACAGGGTGAGTGAGGGTAGGAGGTGGCATGGTCCTCCTTCTCTAGGCCAAGCCCAGCTCCTTGTTGAGGAGCTCCAGAAGCTCAGCAGAAGAACTGAGATGTGTCATCAGGGGGCCAGAGAGTCCTCAGCACTAGTGGCCTTTTGTCAGTGGACTCAGCCTGGGTCCCTGCCTGCCAGCTGTTTTCTGTTCAGTTTTCTCTAAAGTTGGCCTTCCGTCAAGACTGGAAGAACCAACTCTTGGGTGGAGAGAAAGGTTGGAGAAGCTAGCGAGAGTTCTTTTCCTCTTGCTTGCAGACCAAATTGGCCATGGGGTGGTGGGGTGGTGGGAAGGAAGTTGGGGAGTGGAAGAGGGCAGGTGTCAGGATTCTGGCAATGAACCCCATTTAAATCATGAGCATCGAGCCAAACTTCCAAAACTTAAAAAGGATTTATTGAGAGTTAACATGCCAGCATTGCCTGGGTGTAGCCGACTCTGAGACACATCATCCATTGTCACCCTTGACCCTGGTTTTCCCTCCACCCCCTGGGTGTATCATAATTCATATTCTCCAATGGGACACTTCCATAGCTCAGAGTCCTCAATCATGCTCCCCAGTTAGAATTTTGTGCAGCTAAAAGTTCGTTTCACCTAGTTACTATCTTTGAAAACATTTATGGAATGCACTTTCGGCTTGCAAATTGCCCCTCGCTCCTCCCTCCCTAAAAAGACCAGAGAAATCTTTTATGAGTTGACAGCAGGGAGGAAATGCATCGAATCGCAGCTTATAGTTCGGCCAGGTGTGAGCAAAATGGTTCAGGTAGCCCCACATCACAGAGACCTGAAGGCTCTGAAACATTTAGACGTTTAGGAGTCTTATTTGCGACTCAGTTCAGAGTTTGTGCTGTGGGTTCACCATTTGAAGTGTCAAGCCGTCATGTTTTCACTGGGTGCATAGATCCGACATTTCCACCTTAAATTAGAAGACTGGATTTAAGTTAGCAGCCAAAGATACTTTCCAACTCTGTAACTGGGGGGTTGCTTCAAGTTGGAAATTCCTGCCTTACAGTCCTAATGCCTGTAACTTCCTATTCAACTCTCTCACTTCTTTCAGTTGGTGGGAACTTAGCTTGTCCGCAGATGGTTTCGGAATCACTTTGACAGCTGTTAAGAAACCAGAAAGTTTGTCCAGATGGCTAGTTTTTTGTTTTTTTTTAACAGAATTGGGTGGATCTCTGTGTAGACGATGCAGACAAATGATTGCTTGCACAATGTTGTGGAATCACAACAGAAAGATCCAGCTTGTGTGTTTAGTTCAGGGTTTTTGAGGGGAGGGGAATTTGAGGGTACAGAAACTCTACGCCTGGATGCAGTTGGTTTCAGAATCACTTTGACAGCTGCTAAGAAACCAGAAAGGTTTTTTTCTTCCAAAGGTTGCTCGGTTTATTTTTATTTATTTTTATTTACAAAATTGAGTGGACAGTTGTAGACCAGTGGTCGCCAACCGGTGGGCCATGAGAAAAATTTGGTGGTCCGCAGAGAAGTGTTCCCCGTAAAGGCAATTAATCCAGGCTGTGTGGGAACACAAGGCTGTGCCGCCCACAGGGCCCGCCCACCCGCTGGCCCGCACCCTTCAGCCAAGTGCAAACCTTGAGTAGAGCCACGCGAGCTGGAACTGGAAGATAAAACCAACGGCAGGGGAGGGAAATCCGCCCCGGGGTGGTTTGCTGACGTTGGTGGGAAAGTCGGTCCCATATTCCAGAACTGCAAGAGTCACAGGACTGACCCTTTGGTCATCCCAGAGCAGCTAATCCAGTCCATGGCAGGCTGGTGTATCTGGGTGGAGGAGCAGCTGCTCCGGGATGACCAAAGGGCCGGTCCTGTGACAACTGCAGTTTGGAATAGGGGACCGACTTTCCCACCAACGTCAGCAAGCCACCATCAGTCAATATTCATATTAGTGATCTGCAGGATTTAAAATTATGAGTTTGGGAGTCCCTGAGATCCAAAAGGTTGATGACCCCTGTTCATGTAGATGATACAGAGAAACGATTGCTTGCACAACGTCGTGTAACCACAACAGAAAGATCCACCTTGTATGTTTGGTTTTTTTGGGTGTGTGTGTGTGTGAATTTGGGGGTACAGAAACTCTACGCCTGGATGCAGATGATTTCATCTACCTGGCTCAGCCAAGGCTCGGCGGATCTCTCTGTCTCGGAGGACACTTGGCTGCCCAGTGCAGATTCGGGGATGGGTGGCGAGAACGATTCTGAAGCCATCACCTCCCTCTCGGAGCCCCTGAGCCCAGGTACGTGCAGCCAAGCCGCCTCCACCTTGCAGGATCTCGACCTGGATGAGCCGTCGACACCTTTGGCCGGCGTTCCGGACCAAGAACCGTTGGGAGGGGCCACCGGCACCCCCAAACCCTTGGACATGATCAAGGAATACAAACGGTGGCTTGAGATGTGCGTGGCGGCTCTCGAAAAGGATGTGTCAGAAGATGAAATCCAGCAACTGGACAAGACAGTGGACGCCCTGGCCCGATGGGAGATGTTCACGGGCCAGCTGCCCTCCCCACGGAAAGATTTCCATTTTCCCAACGACAGTCCTGGGCTGAGGAAAGTTCTGGGAGAGAAATTCTCCTCCTTAAGAAGGAAACTGAGCTCCAGAAAACTGGCCAGAGGCGAATCTTCTCCTCACCGCTGGAGGTGGGAAGAGAGTTAAGTTTCTCGAGACATTTTGCAGCCTGTTTTTTTTTTTAAAAAAAAAAACCCGATGGATTCCGTGTGGGTTTGGTGAAGTCTCGTTTCTTGGATCTTGGTTTCTCGTCTTTTCAACTGCACATCCTTGTCGTTTCCTCGGAGCAAAAGAACTAAGAATTTTCCAAGTGCAATAAAATCCGTCTGTTCTTATCTTTCCTCCGGGGAGTTTGTGGGAGGGCAGGAGGCAGAGGCTCGCTTTCATCTACAAAGGGAGAATGTAGGGATCTAGTCGTAGCCATGAGTCTCGTTTCAATTATTGCAATTTTCAGGTCAAGACAAAGATCCCTATCAAACATGGCTGAGCCGCTACCATGGGGGTGGGGTGGAGGGAGGAAGCCACAATTGCAAACAGCTCTGCAGGAGACAGCTTTAAATGTTTATGTAATCATCCTGCACGTTATGTAATAACTCCATTTTTTGACAGTGGACATTTGGGTTAGCAACCTCAAAAGAAGAGGGTAGAGAAACCCCGTTATTCTGCCTCCAGGTGCATCAGGTTTCCTACCTGTTATCCTTTCACCTGTTAACACGTTGGTCATCCAGAAAATGCCACACTCGGCAGGAACTTCTTTGTGGGACCAGAGAGAGAGAGAGAGAGTCTGGAAAAATTGGGATGTTATTCGGTATCTCTTTGCTTAGTTGCTGGGACGCAAAAGTTCTGGTTTGAAAAGCAGATTTCTCCCCCTTCTGCCACAGTGAAGTTTTGGGTTTTACTCATTGGGTTTACAATTCCAGGGTTGCTCTTTCCGTTCTCCCCACCGAGCGATCTTTAAAAAATGGAACCCGATTCGGGATTCCCTTCGAAGGATCCCGTTTTAAGGAAATTAGCACTTGGTGAAAAGGTGAACCTAAAACCACGACTTATGAAAAAACAGACTTCTCCTTCGTGATTTCTCTGCCCGAAGACTTTATAATTGAGATAGCCAGATACACAGCTGCTACCACATAGCAGTCAGTGAGATGTAGACGTACGTAGGGCGGATTGCATATTGCCTAAATACGTGAAATAGAAAATCATAAGCTTCACTTGAAAAAGGCAACCGCAACCGTCCGCTGGATCTTTTGACTCCTTGCTTTCAACCCCATGTTATCTTTCACGAAAAAGCCGCCACGGATGCTGACCGAGCCCTACAGCAACTCCCAGCTGATTAAATATTGCTTTAATTGCTTCTGTGGCAGACCTTAAAAGTGCACGGTCCATCCTCTTTGCTCGTTAAAGCAAAAAAAAAAAAAAAAAAGGCAAGCCGATTTATTCTTTTGGAAAATAGGGGAGGGGCACAGAAAATCAAGGCAGGCCGGGGTGGGGAGAGTATTTTAGAAATAGATGAGATTTAAAATCAAAATAAAACGAAAACAAAAAAACCCCAGGGAAGAACAGAGAAGCCGGATCAAAAAATAAGCTTGCATCTCCTCCATCAGCTAGCAAAAGGGTTTGCAGAACTTGGGGAGGGAGGGAGGGGGATTGTTGTTGCTATAGCAACCGTTTCCCCCAAGGGAAGAGGATCTATCTGGCATCTCTTTGCAAAAAAACAGATGCTGGGTTGAGGCTCGCACACAAAGCACTTGGTTCAGGCTTCCCCGTAGTTTAATTTGGCACCAGGCTGAAAAAAACGCCTCTCGTGCAGGAGAAGACAAACTCGTGCCTTCTTTTACGCAGGTCGTTGTCGACGTACGACCCTCCCCTTCCCCCCCCCCAGCTCTAAATTTCTGCTGCTAAGCGAGACATTTGTTAAGTGAGCCCCGTCCCGTTTTACGGCTTTTTCTCGCTGCCGTTTGTTAAATGAATCGGTGGCATTGTGGGATTTGAAGTCCACCCATCTAGGAAGTTCCTTGCAGTAAGCACTTTGCCAAGCCTCCTCCTTTTATTACAACCCCAATTAAATAAGGGGAGAGAAAAGAGGCGAGCTTCCAAATTCCCCCCATCTGTTCAAGCCATTAATAGACAGATTTTTACACATCTCGCTGCATATAAAACTCATATTCCTTTTTTGCAAACAGATGGCCGCCAATAAAGACGCTGCCATTGGTTTCACAATCTCTTTTTTCTTTTTAGTATTAATTGCCTTCGGTGTGCTCTAGGCGAAAGGCAGAATGCAAATCCTGCTCAGCCAATTTAGAATTATTCAAAGTTTTTCTTTCACAAAGCACAGGCATAGAAAGAGGGAGAGGTGGAAGGGGAGAGGGAGAGAGAAGGCACAATATAAGATATAGTATTTGGATCAAAAGCAACCTACTTCTTTTCCTCTTCGCAGCTGGAAGAGAAAACCACTTCATAAAGGGGCCCAAATGGAGGCTGGGGTCTACATCCCATAATAGAAAAAATGACATAACAGACATAATCACCCGTAGAATCTAACTGTGGTTCTAAGTACTCAAACCTCTAAATGGAGAGCATTTCTGGCTGCAATGCCAGCTTACAGATAACAGAGAATAAGAATTGGAAGGGACCTTATAGGTCATCTAGTCCAACCTCCTGCCCAAGCAGGGGACCCTACACCATTTCCGACAAATGGCAGTTCCAATTTCTTCTAGCTATTGAAATCCTGGAAGAGTTGTACCAACAGAAGAGAACTATTTGACCTTGGGATTTAATTGTAGGCTCCTTGGCTGTTTTCTTGTAGACGTTTCATGACCCAGGTAAGTAATATTATCAGTGCTTAGAAGGGAGTTCGGTTTGCAGAGAGGAAGAGGAGGAGGAGGACTGTAGGTCCTTGGTGCTCTCTGAGTTTGTTTTCTTGCAGACGTTTCATGACCCAGCTAGGTAACCTCATCAAGGGAGTGGGGTTTGCGCCAATGATGTGACTTAGTTTTAATCATGGCTAGTTTAAAGAAAATCTGTGTTACTTCTAAGAGAGACTTCTAGTTGCCGCCCCGTCCATCGCAACGGCCGCTCCCCAGCAGAATTTAAATCGCTTGGCAGAGTCTAAAGAACGGTAATAACAAACCACGTTTTTAATACATTTACAAAATTCGTATGTACAAAACAGCCCATTCAAAATGAAAGCCGTTACATTTTTTTTTTTTACATCACGGTATTATTATTTTTTTAATAAACACAACTTTCGTGACAAGACGGGATCGTTGCAAAAGAGGCCACAGAAGGTCACAATTTCCCTATTTTTTCGACGTGTATAAAACCCGAACGATTGAAAAGTGCGGACAATTTCAGATTGCGACAGCGGTTGCGGTACAAGTGTTTCGGTGCGAGGACAACATTGGGACTCGGTTGAGCTTAGAAAATTAAGGCTTGGACCCCCCTGCCTGTCCCACCTACACCCCCTCTCCCCCTCCCCCAAAAAATATTCACACAGGTTCTTAAGATAGGATGCGGTTTGAGGCTGGAGACTCAAGTAAAGTCTTTCAAATTGGTCCAAATTTCTCCAAAGTGGTCAGTGTTGACCTCAGAGGTGGATGGGACAGTCCAAAGAGATCAATGATGTTATTGTAGTAATCATAGAATTGTACAATCATAGGGCTGGAAGGGACTTTGGAGGTCTTCTAGTCTGACCCTCCATGCAAGGCAGGAGATCCTATAACCGTCCCACTCAAAGTCCAGTCTATTTTGGAAAATCCCCAGTGACAAAGAGCATCCACAACTCTAAGAGGCAAGCTACTCCATGGGTTAATTGCTGTCATTATTGATAGTGCCGTTAGTTGGAATAGTAAATATTTTTTTTAATCTAGTAAAAGTTTGAGGGGCCGATGAACCATCTGAAGCTTCGTGAAAAGGAAAAACCGACTGGGGGATTCTGGGAGT
The DNA here is from genome assembly GCF_049901715.1 of Pseudonaja textilis. Taxonomy (NCBI): domain Eukaryota; kingdom Metazoa; phylum Chordata; class Lepidosauria; order Squamata; family Elapidae; genus Pseudonaja; species Pseudonaja textilis. The sequence continues at coordinate 2,720,076 of NC_142003.1, forward strand.
CAAAGTCCAGACTTCTTAAAAGTTACTAAGGTTGTAAAACAAGTACATAGGGCCATGGTGGTGAAGAGGGCCCTTCTCAAGGGCTACACCGGATCCACTTTCGGGAAGTTAAACAGGCCTTCCTTATAGCCAAGTTTTCTTTTTTCTTTTTAACAGGTAGTCCCGACTTACGACCAATATATTTCCCTTGCCAAGTGAAACAAAAGTTAAGTGAATTTTGCTCCCTTTTAAGACCTTTCCTGCCACTGTTGTTAAGTGAACCTGGCTTCCCCGTCGACTCTGCTCGTCAGAAGGTCGGTCGCAAAAGGGGATCACGAGACCCCCGGATGCTGCAACAGTCATAAATATGAACCGGTTGCCAAGGGTCTGAATTCTGATTGCGTGACCAACGGCTGTTAAGTGTGAAAAAGTCGGTCCTAAGGCACTTTTTTTCCCCAGTGGTGCGGTTGCTCGAACCGTTGTAAGTTCGAAGACTGCGGGCAGTTCTGACAAAACGCCTGCAGTTGACATAATAAATGTGAAACCTGAAGCCGCAACTTTTTTGCAGCTTCTGTTTCGCGCAGGGGGGAAAAAAAAGAAGAAAAAAGCAAACCACAACCGTCTCATCTTCTCCGAAACCCGCTTCTTCTTAAAAGTCTGCACGGAACCCATCGTCTACATGTGGTTGTGCCTACACTGTGGGCTGACACGCCACCGAGTTTCCTCTTGGTCACTGGCCAGGATGATGGAAGTGCACAGAATTACACGCCTTAACGGAGGAAAAAAAAAAAGGACAAACTGTGCGGCTCCCTCTAAGCTATTCAAGCGGAACGATGACGCGCAAAGTATAAATTCAGAGTCGATTGTCCTGCGTAAGACCCGTTTCTTGGCTAGTCGGCACCGTTACAATCGAATGCTCTGTCTGCAAATCTTGGGGTTTTCCCCGCCCCCCCTTCCTTTTTCCAAGTGTGCTTGGAAGAGGAACAATCCGGACAGGGGTTTGGAATGAAGGCAGTTAGATTAAAAAGGGTCGTGGCTCAATCAGAGGAAAAAAAAACCCCCACAGATAGAGGACTCAGATGGTTAAACTGCATGTAATAGGTCTGCGCTGGGTTACAAAAAAAAATGAGGTTGTTAGCTGAACAATATACAGCAACGTGAATGTGGCTGAGTAGATGTGCTTATGTTATATATGCAAATTGCTGTACAATATAGATTTTTAGGACTGGACTAGCAGGGAGAATTAGAGGCTTTATGGTTAAAGGTAATAAATAAAGACTGGCTGGTATACAAATAATGTGGCAACCACAAAGATATTAAATAGATATTAAATGTCAATCACAGTCCTACCGAAGATGGTTAGGGTCATGAGAATAAGCTTATAACGGTAAGGCGAAGGAGTAAAAAAATCTTAACCATGTCCTAAAAGCAAGATAAACCGCCTTCAAGATCCACTGGGTGGATTAGACAATTTGAAGTTTTATCTGGCTATCAAAACCTTTATTTGTTTTCCTCGGTAAGGAGTTCTTGTTTATACCCCAAGACAACTTGTTATTTGGCTATCGAAGAAACGTAGAGCTGTATAATACATTTGGCAAGGCATGCTTCTACAATAGGAAAAAAAAGAATAAAAAGTCAGTCTTGATAAATACAGTGCGGATTAGCACCTTGTTCTTTAAAAACCACTTTAAGAGGTGACTGGTGGCATAATTCAGGTTTTAAGTAGAGTAGAACCTCTGGTCGCGAACGCTTCTGACCACAACCAAATTGGGTTCCGACCAAAAAATTTACATTGTTCTCCACCATGGCCAATTTCCCCTTCCGCGCCAATTTTTTTTTTTTTTATAAGTGCCAAATTTCCAAAATTAGGTGTGAGTCACAACCAAATGTACTTGTAAAGCGGCTTGTGCTACTACTGGAGACAAGTTTTAGAAGTCACGTTACTAGATACACCCAATTTCGTCTACCCAGAAGAAACCCCTGGCAAAGAAATGAATTAAAATATTTGCATATGTGCCATTTGGATGTTGCTGAGCTTTGCAGAGTTTGGGCCCTTCCTCATGTCAAGACTACTCTTCGAGGAATGTACTGGAAGTCCCTGGGCCTCTTTAGGATTCCCAAAGGATAAATATAGCACTAGCTCCAATTATAAAATAAGGTCCATCAAACTTAAGATTGCATTCCCTTTTATTTCCCCAGCAGACAACCGTTTTACAGCTTGTAAAACTCAAGATTTTTGGCAAAAGGCAACATCTTATTTAGAGACGATAAAAAGAACAGGTTCTAGATGTTAACTGCTTTCAGGTGTGCCCGTAGGTAAGCCCTTAAAAGAAACGGCCTCCGAAGCTGAAAGTCTGTGGCTTTTAATGATTCAGTCTGTCTTACTTTTACTTAAAACCTGGAAACAAATGTAACCCGCTTCTCAGAAACAGATCAGCTTTGCCCCAAATATACTACTAAAATAGAAAGTGTGGCCTTTAGAATGTGGGACACCACACGTAAATCTGAATGATCTACACACGGGGGAATATATATATATATATATATATCTTAGAATTCCCCTGAACTGGAAGTCACAAAAGGTTTTTAAGCTGGTTATTGACTTGTGCTATCAGCGCCTTCAAAGAAGCTCATAGGAAAGACGAAGCCCTTTGTTTTATGACAAAATATGGTACCCAAGTCACAGTAAACAGTTCTCATGGTTAAGATTATCCCTGAATAATGATTGTAGGATGGATAAGGCAGGACTTAAGTTTGATTAACACATACTTCAGAGTAGACAAAAGTGTGAACTGTCTGTACACAAAAGAAAGGCACCCATAGTTAAACACAAAGTTTTAGAATGGAGGGGGGGAAAAATAAGCTCACATCAATGTTATTCACAGCCTTCTGCAAATTCACACATATTCTATTCTAGCCTTAAAGGGGGGCAAATTACACGTGTCGGATTTTTTTTTTAATGCATTATGACATACATTGGTAAATCCCTATATAGTTAAGAAGGAACTCAAAGCAGGACCCTTTAATCCAAATTCAGTGGCTCCAAAACACTGATTATTATTATTATTTTTTTAAACAGCAATTCACTACCATGCTATGGGCTGTTGCTCCTGGCCAAGACCTATCTAAAAATCAGATTAACTTCCATGTTAGACAGGAAACCCTCTGGTAGTGAGGGGATTTCTTTTTTTTTTAATACAGATCTCATTTTAAACAGAATCAAAGATGTTTTACCAAAGCACTAAGGGTGTTATTTTCACTACTACTGCTGGAGCGATGTCTCACCAAGCAGTATCAAATCTCATACAAAGCTATGTTCTTCGGACCTAGGCTTTGGCTACCTAACCTGCTTTGATACATCTTGCATATATATATATATATAAAAACACTTCTTATAAGTAGGAGCTCTTATATATATATATATATAAGAGCTACTTATAAGTAACTCCTACTTATAAGTAGGAGCTCTTATATATATATCCGAATGCTGGCAAACCTCTGGGTATGCCCCTGGCTCCTATACTGGTCTCGGAATTGTGACCGCGAATTGCCATGTGTTCTCTTCGAACGAAACCTCGGTGAAGAAATGAAATATATTACCAAATTCATTATTTCAGCACCCCAAACTCATTTAAGGCTGACGGGTATGGAGGCTAGAACGTTCCGGCCTCGTTGCAGAATAAGATCAATTCACACAAGACGCCCTGCTTGCATTTCCCCACCACTCTGGCTTCCCCCAAAGCCGAGAGGAAATAAGATCGTTCGGTTGTGTTCTTGGTTGAGGAGCAGCGATGCAGGAGCTCTCGCTGGAAGCTCCTGCAAATCCTTCCCGCTTCCGCTTCTCGGCTTTCCTAACCCAAGGCACAGCACGGATCTTCGGAGGACAGACACCCTGTGGGGCCAAGGTTGCCCTACTATAGGCTAAAGTTTCCCCGGAGAGGATTCCATTTTCACTCACTGCAGCATGATATCCTTAAGGTTCTCCTGAAGGATGGTGTCCTTCACCGCGTGGAAGACGAAGCGGATGTTTTCGGTGTCGATGGCGGTGGTGAAGTGATGGAAAAGGGGCTTGCTGCGGTTCCGCCTCTTCCGGTCAAAGCACTGCACCAGGTAGCGCTGGACGTCTTCCAGGCGGTGAGGGTCGCCCCTAAAGTCTGAGAAATGCTTCTTGATGCTGACCGTCTTGACTTTGTCCACCAGGAGGTCCATTTTGTTCAGGAACAGAATGATGGAGACGTTGAAGAAGAGTTTGTTGTTGACGATGGTCTCGAAGATGTTCATGGACTCCACTAGTCTGTTGGTGCGCCGGTCTTCCATCAGAACCTGGTCGTATTCGCTGGAGGAGACCATGAACAGTATCGACGTGATGCCGTCAAAGCACTGGAACCACTTCTGGCGCTGAGACCTCTGGCCACCCACGTCCACCATTTTGAAAGGGATCTTCTTAATGATGAAGTCGTGCTCCACGATTCCTTTGGTCGCTTTTCTAGCCAGCAGGATGTCTTGTTTGCTGGGGAAATAATTCTGCAGAAAGAAAAGGGGGAAAAAAAACAAATAAAAGACACGGGAAGTAGGAGAAAGATCACACTTCAAAAGGGAAGTTAAATCTGCTGAAGTAGCGTCGAGATGCGCCGCGGCGGAATGAAGATTCTGGAATTGAACGCTGGGAAGGATAAGTTAGCGGCTAATCTTGCAAGGGCCGTTCGGATGCCAAGGTTGCAGGTCTGTGTTTGTGTTAACAGCTCGCTTTTATCTCAGGTTATTCCACCCCTCCCCCCCCCCCTTATTTTGTGCAAACTTAATCTGAAGAATGAATTTCAGTAGTTTACTGAACTTTGCAGCCTGGTTTCTGGAGCCTCTGAAGTTATGTGCCAGCCTTTCAAGACATGCAGTAAAATCCAGAATGCCTGACAATCTAGGATAATCTAGGTTTCACTGAAGCTGGGACTGGCAAACTTTCACTGCTACTACAGGGAGTTGGTCTGAACAATGGATGCATTCATCATGTCTTGGTTTTTTTAAACAGTGGGCACAAAACATACTTTTTTTCCCCAGAGGAAGAATAAGAGCTCCTACTTATAAGAAGTGATTATTCTGCTTAAGAAGAGATATTATTCACTAAATCTACACGCTCAAACATCCAGTTCTAGAATTTTGAGGAACATTTCCCAGTGCTATTGCTTCTCTTATCTATGATTTGAATGTGTACGACACAAAACAACACAAAGAGAAATAATCTCACCAACTGGCCAATCCGATCCAGATTATCCAGGAAATATTTTACGGATTCACCCTGTTGAGAAAGAGAAGAGTGTATTTACTTATGGTTTACATCCTGCCTTACTTCAACAAACTCTTGAGCAGCTCACAAGAGTTATATTTAGATTTAAATGTCCAATGGTTAAGAAGACATACTGAAGACTTTAGTGCCCAATATTCCTCTGAAAAAGCCACATTTTCACCACACTGGGATTTTAATACCCCTTGAATTGTACTTGGAAAGATACTGGCAACCTATGTAGTGTCCAAACTATCCCGCTGAAATGTTTCTCATCTGTCAGCATGTTGCTTTCTGTACCAATCCACTGAAGTTTTGGGGGTCAACTTAAACCAGCCTTTGAGAGAACTTTAGAATCATCCAATGACAAGGCAATCAACCAGCTGTTTCTGCAAAACAGAAGACCTTCATTTACATTAAGAAATTACATTAAACTGCAGTATAAGTGCTGGGATCGAGTGCATCATCACAGAACCGGCCGTACTGCTTCAGAACCAGAGCTGGGATCTGGAAAAACTGATCTCTGAAAACATATTTACTTTGCTTGGCTCTGCCTTGCAATGATCCCTTTATGGGACAGTCGGTAAGCCAAACTAGAGCCGTGAACACACTTTGGGGAAGAGAATTTACACAGCAGGCTGTAAAATAAAATAGCTTTGTCATTGTGGCCTTAGGACAGGCCATAGATTCTTGTGATACAATGGCTCATTCTTTTGTTTCCTCAATACCTGGACAGGCATTTTTTTTTCCTTACAAAGTAAAAAAAAACAACAACCCACAATCCAGAAGTGTTTGTTTATCCTGACTGCTTACAAGATAAAGCAACCTTCATGTGGTTTCCAGTAAAGCACACAATATCCACTTCAAAACCCTAAACTTTTTTCAAGTACCTCCACAGAAGGAACACATAGAGCATAGCTGGCTTGTGGGAATTGAATATCCACAAAATTAAAAGTTGCCAAGGTTGGATACCTCTGCCTTAGAGCTACATGTGGTCCCACCGTTCTTGTATTTCTCAAGCAAGCGAAACGTATTCCAATTTTAACAGCAGTTGTTTGTATATGTCCCTCATAGGATAGTTTTTTTCTTGCTACATTATTGTATTATTCTGTCTTTGTGTTTCCTTTGTTCACCGACAAGGGTTGAAGCCGGTCAGCATTTATGACAGTTAGCATATAGTATACAAAGCAGCTAGATCTATGAACAATCTTAACTCCTGAATAACATCCAAGATTAGATCACAATTCTTACGTACGTCAGATCTTAAATGGGAACAATATAATCCAACTTGATCTAGTTCTAATTTCATCTAGTGCTCTTATCTGATTTGACTAGGACTGAGGTGTACTTCTTAATTTTTAAACCCTCCATTATATACCAACAATGTCTTCAAATCATTAACCTCTCTGTTGTCCTTGGATTGGTGGGGGGAAAACATGTTTTGTTATAAGCAAATAACAAATAAATATATACACCTAAAGAGTTAATGTAAAAATATAGATGATTCATTTTCACTTTATATCTCTCTCTTCTCGTGCATCCTCTGAGTCAGTCCGGCCAACTGGGACAACACAGGAGGAGGTACTGTCCCCATCGCTGAACAGCAGCCATGAGTCATCCCACATCTGGGAATTTGAAAACCCAGAGCTGGGAACTACAGCCCTGAAATAAGCCAGCTCCCACATCTGAGCATTGTTCCAACTTTTTATCTTGTTTATTTCAGACCGATACTGTGGAGCGTCTTCTTGCTTTCATCTTAAAAAGAGCGCTTGATTAATTCGCAGTTACAAAGTATGAAAATCCAGGCGGTTCACATGCTCAATAAAGTCGTGCTGATTTAATAAAACGCAAGAGGTGGTGGCTATAAAAGAATATTCCCTTTTAGCAGGAGAGTGCAGGTGGTCCTTGACTTAACAACGGTTAACTGAGTGACTATTCCAAGCTACAACGGCCCTGAAAAAAGCGATAGTTTTTCACACTTATGACCGTTGCAGCATCCCCAAGGTCAGGTGATCAAAATCTGGACGCTTGGCAACCGACTCATATTTACGACAGCTGCATGCCCTGATGCCCTTTTGCAAACGTCTCTGACAAGCAAAGTCAATGGGAAGCCAGATTCACGCAACAACTGTGTGACTAACTTAACTTGCAACGCTTCCCTTAACAACTGTGGCAAGAAAGAGTGGCATAAAATGGGATAAAACTCGCTTAACAACGGTCTCACTCCATCGACAGAAATCTGGGGCTCAACTCTGGTAGTTAAGAAACAAAAATGCTAACTGTAGCCCTGAAAACCAATCTCTTCTGAATGCATCCCAGCTGCCCAGAGAACTTACGCTTCACGACTCATCCCAGAGCAAAATTGAAAGCCCCACAAATGTAGTGACAGAGAGTTCTGAATGAACATTTTCCTGCCACGGTATGGCTATAAATAGTGCAGATCTCGCACCATCGCCTAAAATTAGAATTATCGCTGCGCAGGCTCCATGCTTTCTGAATGGGCGCCCACAGACGCACACACGCACCTTTTGAAAGATGGATTCCGAAGAGTGCAAGTGCTCAGGGCGATCTCAGGGTCAAACACAGCCATGTTTTCTATGGCCACCTATCTTATGGCAAGATAATCCTGGACGGCTCGCTGTGGTGTCCCATAAAACAGAATAAATAAAATAAACCCACAAGGCACCATATAACTCAGACACAGCACCACAACATCACATAACCTCGCCATGTTGTGACAATTGCCATTTAAGGGCAAGACCTAGAAGATTCCGTGGGAGGTAATGGAAACAAACTGAAGTTAAGCGAAGGGGGTGAGATTTAGGCCACGGGTAACATTGAACTATGGTGAGATATAAATAAATAAAGGGATTAAGTGTCCAAACATCAGCATTTATGGCTTCAGCTATGCTAAAGTGCTACTGAACACGGTTCCAAAGTTCTGATATCTCACAACAAAATGTACCGCACATTGCCTGACTTTCTCACTAGTCGTTTCCTAACTTCATTTGCCTGACTTCGGTGGGTAAATGGAGCTGTCAAGAAACGTCTTTTGGGGAGGCAGGAGGGCGACTTACTCTCTCTTAGGACACATCTGTACATTTATTTGGGATGGGGGCCAACGGAAGCACAGATCAGCCAGTCCAAATTGCAGAAATCAAAAGTAGGAAACAAAGAGGTTTGAAATTGCTCCTCCAATAAGACTTTCTGGAAAACACTGACTGGATATCACTCAATGCTGTTTTTTTAAAAAAAGATACGTATTAAAGTAAACAGCCAAGAGAGTTATAAAGTTGTATGTATGTATGTATGTATGTATGTATGTATGTATGTATGTATGTATGTATGTATAGTATTCAGCTTTGTTCGGGTATTTTCCCACGTCAACATTTCGGCAGAATCTCATTTGCCATCATCAGGCTTCTGTATTGTACACAATACAGAATACACAATACAGAATATACACAATACAGAAGCCTGATGATGGCAGATGAGATTCTGCCGAAACGTTGCTACAACTTTAAAAGCACAAATTTTATTGTAACGTGGGAAAATACCCGAACAAAGCTGAATACCATACATACATACATACATACATACATACATACATACATACATACACACACACACACACACACACATTTAAAGGACAAACAGTGCAAACAAAAATAAAACGTGGATTTTACGACAGCAAACCTTCTGGTTATGAAACATGCCACTGGGGAGACATTTTTATATCGTTTAAAAAAAAAGAAAAAAGAAGAAAGCTATAGAAAGTTACAGTGGCCTAAATAATCAGCCAAGAAGTTCTTAAGTTTGTCAAGTAGGGAAATCACATCGCAGAGTTTTTAGCAACTGAAGACTTAATGGAAAACCTGCAGATGTGGGTAATCTTCCACTTGCAACAGTTTGACATTATGACAGACACACACACACACACAAAAGAAGATAACTGCAATTGAGATTTGGAGTTTTGACAGCCAGGCCTCCCCTGCAGTCGTGCGGTTACATTTTGGGTGCTTGGCAATCCACCTGCATTCATGGCTATTTGTGGTGTCCTGTGATAATTTACAATTCCTCCCCCAGAAACTGATGTTTATTTCAGGTTTCGGGCAAAAAAAAATGCCCTTTATACCCAAAGGGTTTGCTTAACAACCATGGATTCGCTTAGCAACCGTGGCGATTCACTTAACAATCACCGTAGAATTGGGTCAGTCACGTGATGACTCACTGATCAACCACCCTGACTTATGACCGTAATTTCTGCTCAATTACGGTCGTAAATCCAGGTCTGCCTGAATGGGCTTTTCAGTGGCATACTCCCCAAATTTGTTGGGAGCTATTTTGAAGCGACTTTCAATCTTCCGTAGAAGGCAGGCCAAAGACCCAAAGCCACAAACAGAGTTTTGTGTTTCTTTCCAGCCTAGCCTATTTAAAAGTGGTAGAACTGCATTCATATGACGATGTTATTATGTGTTCTTGCCTAACAAGGAAGCGGTCCGATTTTACTGGAAACAATTCTGTGAGAGTCTTGCTCTTGCAAATAAAAACAAAGGAGGCATTAACAGTGCCTTATGAATGTCTGTTTAAAACACAGCTCAAGCCCAGTTCAGAGCCCCTGTTGAAATTCCCACATTGGTTACTTCAGAAGCGACGTTATCGGCAGGCAGCCGACCCTGGCTTTCCCACAGCTTTCACCATGTAGTAGTCTGAAAGTTATACAATAATCCTTAAACCCAGAAAGAGCCTAGCAACACATTTTCAGAGGAATAAATTTTATGATTTCATGAATCATTTCTCTCCTCTTCACCCCAACAAGTCCTAGATCTGTTTAGCCACACTAATGAACTGAGCTGCAATTCACAATAGCGCATGCTTTTTAATTTAATAACAACAACAACAACAACAATAATAATAATCTAAGGTGTTACTAGACTCCTCCTGATGTTTGGCTACCATAAACTAATGCACCTCTTTTGCTACAAGACGCTCCTCCTTAAACAAGCAAAGAGATTTTACATGGAATTTAAAAAAAAATCTACTTCCATACACTACATATTCACTGTGTACTTTTACATAAAGTGGAAGTTTAAAGTAGGAAGTAAATTGTTGTATATTGTTCTACTGATAGCAGCAGTCATGATATATTACATTGGGAGTTACCAGATCCGTCACAAGAAACATCATTAAAATGTATTAAATATTGACACCAATGTGACACAGGCAATCATCCATCTTGAAAATCAATGCACAAAAGTTATCTACACCTATCCACATTATTTGCAGCGTCCAATTGTTTATATTTTGCTCTTTGTTTTGTTAATGCTCACAAATATTCTTCAGTTCTGAACAGCTCTTGTTGGACTAAGCTTTGTCTACACAATGGAGCATTGGAAGGAAGGAAGGGCAAGAATCTAACTTTATGGATGGGTGGATGAAAGGAAGGAAGGAAGGAAGGAAGGAAGGAAGGAAGGAAGGAAGGAAGAAAGGAAGGAAGGAAGGAAGAAAGGAAGGAAGGAAGGAAGGAAGGAAAGAAGTCAAAAAACAAAAAAAGCAAAGCTTGTTTTAAACCACCTTGGTACCAACCCAACTTCAAACCACTTGAGAGTTTAGTGTTAACAAAGTAATAAACACAATGTCTACACCTCAAAAGGAAATGTTGTAAAAATTTTTTTTGGGGGGGGGAGGGATTTAATCGTACTATGTGGGGAGAAGGCACAGGTCACATATCTCTGCAATCTGCTTGAAGTTACACCTACTTACTGTAGAACACGGACCTTCTACATCATGCTTAGATGGTTTAGAGCTAGTAATTATTATAAGGGACTGCTTTAAACGGGAGGAGCGTTTAGGAAATGGGAGGTGGGGTGGGGTGGGAGACTTGCTTTTGGTTCAGTTTACTCACCAGCTGATATTCACTTCGACGGCTGAATGCTTCCTTGATCCCAGAATCCCTCCACAGGCCGGTCAGAGCTGGTACATACAACTGGAACACGGAGGGTTCAATGAACATGCCCGGTTTATTTTCAAAGGCCATTAGGAACATGGCATGCTTCTCATTTTCCGCGTACTGCCAAGGAATGCCCAGTTTGTCCCGCGCATCAACTAGAACCCTGCAGCCCTAAAAAAAAGCAACAGCAGCGGAGAAATACATTTCAGGTCCTACGTTGCCCATCCATGCTCCGTCTTTAACACACTACTAGAACCACGTGTGCTTTTACTTGGCCAGTTCTCCCTTGCTCTACATTCCAGGATATTTTAGACGACTTTTGAGAGCCAAATTCCATCCTTGTTATTAAGCTGGGATGTGGTCTTCTTAAAGATAAAAATTCCCATTTGTTGTGGGTAGTAGCGTACCACCAACACAGCAAGGCTACTTTGGGGGGCGAAGAAGGCAAGAATTTAAGTTTTGCAACACCTGCAGTTTGGGGGACAAACTTCTGTTAAGCCTCACTTTAGAACCACTTTTAAGGTACAGGAAGAGGTCCAGCAAAACCTTCCACAGAATAAACAAATGGTGTTTTTCCCGCCCCCCCCGCCTCGTCCATCTTAGGAAAAATGGTGGTTTAGGCCAATAATCTAGGATTGGTTCTCAAGAGGAAAAAGTCTGGATTCCTAAGGTTTAGAACAGGGTTTTTTTTTTTTTTTCAAACCCCAGGCAAGAAAGCCGTATCTGAAGACAAGCCTGTGCAACTAGCAGGGTGTGCATATCCGGCTCGGCTGCCACCCCCCGCTTTTATTGCCCCGTGCACCTTAAGAACTAGCACTGGCCCAGGTCGAATTAGATTGTCTTCTGAACTCTGAAGTTAGGGCGGTGGGAAGGAATGTTGTAACGCCCTCCAATAAATTATTTTTTCCCCTCCGGGAACTTTTAATAAAAACATAGCTGGGTCCACACACCATGATAATCCATGGGTCATTTAACTCATGGCTTTATGAATCCACTCACGGGATGCTGAAATTAAAATTTAATTTAACGTTACGCAAGTGCAATCCGTACAGATTTTCCGTGACCGGGTGGGTGGGTGGGTGTATTGGGCTGAGAAAGACAGAAGGACGTCCCTTCACCTGGCAGGGTTCCTGGTCTCAGGGAATACTTGAATTTGGGTCTCAAGCCCACCTGCTTAGCCTTTACACAGAACTGGACCACAAGGGGATGGATGGATGCTGGAGGAAATGCATCCTGGGATAGGCTGCTCCCTTTTGGACAGCTCTGCTTCAACAGGTGGGCAGGAGACCACCAGGAAATCCTGCGGGCAATGTTGGAAAAAAGCAGCGGCAGACCGCCAATCCTTCTTTCTCAAAGGCTGTTCGACCTGGAGGTCTCTACTTAACAGGGGGATATGAGACCACCAGGAAATCTTGCAAGGGTTTTTTTGGGGGTGGGGGAGGAAATGTGAAGAAAGCTAAATAGCAGACCACCACCCTGCCAAGATGGGTTGGGCCTATTGGGGGGGCGGGGAGAGTATCCCTAATCACCCCAACTGGCTTCCCAACCCAAGACAGGACTCGAACTCAGTACATCAAGTGGGGCTCTCAAGGGGTCCTAAGTGTTTGTGTGGCTAATCCCACTTTCCAAGGAGGGCAGCCCTAAGTGTGTGTGCGTGTGGGGGGGGGGGATCAAAGGGTCTCTAAGTGTGTGTGGGGGGGGTGTCAAAGGGGCCCTGTGTGTGTGTGTGTGTAATCCCTCTTTCTGAGAGTGGGCAACCCTAAGTGTGTGTGTGTGTGTGTGTGTATATCATGGGGGCCCCTAAGTGTGTGTGTGGGGGGTGTCAAAGGGGCCCTGTGTGTGTGTGTGTGTGTGTGTGTGTGTGTGTAAAATCCCTCTTTCTGAGAGAGGGCAACCCTAAGTGTGTGTGTATATCATGGGGCCCCTAAGTGTGTGTGTGGGGGATCAAAGGTGCCCTAAGTGTGCGTGTGGGGGGGTGTCAAAGGGGCCCTGTGTGTGTATGTGTGTGCAATCCCTCTTTCTAAGGGAGAGGCCCTAAGTGTGTGTGTGTATATCATGGGGGGGGGGGCTAAGTGTGTGTGTGTGTGCGGGGGAATCAAAGGGCCCTCTGTGAGTGTGTGTGTGCAATCCCTCTTTCTAAGGGAGGGCAGCCCTAAGTGTGTGGGGGGGATCAAAGGGCCCCTAAGTGTGTGTGTGTGTGTGTACGTGTGTAACCCCCTCTTTCTAAGGGAGGGCAGCCTATCCAGGGGTCTCCACTCAACATGGGGACAGGTGACCCTTCTCTCCCCACCAAGGAGAAATCATGCAGGGGGAGTTGGAAGGAACATCCTCGGGTGAAGAGAGCAGGGACAGACCCCACAACAGGTCGGGAAGGGGCCTTAGAGGTCCTCTAGCCCAACCCCCTTGCTCCAGCAGGAGACCCCACCCCATCCCACCCTGTGGGGAAGGGGGAGCCCTGGGCTTTAATTCTTTCACCCCCACTCCGCTCCGCTTCCAGAGGGGAGGCGGGGGGGGGGGGCAAGGGGGAGCGGCAAAGCGCGCGGGGGCGGTAGGAAAGGAGGCCACGCGGCGAAGCCCACCTTCAGGGCGTTCTCGTAGATGGTGGCGCGGAACTCGAGCAGCGCCTTCTGGTCGAACTCGCGGCCGTGGATGATGCGCATCTGCTTGAGGAAGGTCGACTTGCCGCTCTCGCCGGCGCCCAGCAGCAGGATCCGCACCAGGCGGCGCACGGCGCGGCGCTCGCGGGCCAGCAGCGCGTCGATCTCGCGGCTCCGCCGGCGCGCCTCCCGCTCCAGCTCCCGGCGGCGGAGAGAAACAGGCGGCGGCGGCGGCGAGGACGGCGGCGGCGACCGGGGAAGGCCGCTTTCCTTGCTCGGCTCCACAGGCCCGGCCGCCGCCTCGGCCCCGGGGTCGCCGCCCGCCGGCCACAGGCAGCGGCCAAGGGAGCGCACCACCCCGGCCATGGAGGAGGAGGCGGCGGCGGCGGCGAAGCCCTCAGACAGGCCCGGGCGGGAAAGACGCCGCCTCAGCCGCCTCAGCCGCCGCGACCTTCCCTCCGTCCTCGCCCTCACGCCCACCCGAAGGGGCGGGGCCAAGACGCCGCCTCGGGCGAGGCCCAGGCGGCGCTCGCGCCCCGACACGGACGCCGATTGGGCGGCGAGGCCCGGAGGCGAGGAAAGCTCCACAGAGGGGCGGGGCGGAGCTTGCCCGGGGACCAGTCAGCGGGCCAGAGGGGCGGGAGGAACGCTCGCTTTCCCCCACCCACTTCAACCCTACCCCCCCCCCCGCCGACCCCCGCGCGCGGGACGGGAAGACAGACAGAGAGAGCGGAGGGGCGGGGTTTTCCCAGGGTCAGGGCGGAGCGGGGGGAGGGAGCCGGCGCTGATTGGGCGCCAGGGGAAAGGAGGGGGGGTCCGTGACGTCACCCGGGCGAGAAGGTTATGAATGGAGAAGGGGTGTCTTAATAGGCTGTCTGGCCCATCGTCTTTTAGGAGTTATGGGATTTGGAGTCCGGCGCTCTTCACCTGCATCGCGGTGTATAGGTTCTCCTGCTTGAGCAGGGGGGCTGGACTAGAGGACCTCCAAGGCCCCTTCCAGCTCTACTTTAGTCTTTATTCCTATTCTATCTAATCGGGGTTTAAAAGGTTAAAAGTCGTATAATATACCTGGTGTGTTTTATTTATTTTATTTTACTTAATTTGTTGCATTTATTGTATTTAATGCATTCATTTATTTTTATTTTATTTTTTTTATTCTTTGAGAGAATTATGCAATGAAATTTCATCTTAATGTGTGGCCGATTAACATATATTCAACGTGACAATAAAGTTAAAAAAGTTACTCTAAGTTATTCCATTCTGATGTTCGGGTCAACGAGTTGTGTGAATGCATGCACGGCATTTGGGTGCAAAAGGTTGCAAAGTTTTCTACCTCCCGAGACAGCTCCCTTCTAAAGTTCCCTTACCTGCCCTGGGCCTTCTTAGGGGTGTCTGTGGAAATTCTCGGTCATCCAAGGATGTCCCAAAGGTACTTTTTTCCCCCTACTGGACTTTCTGTTTTTTCTCTCTGAAGACATTTCGCTTCTGATCCAAGAAGCTTCTTTGGCTCTGACTGGATCCTTCCCTCCATCACCCAGAGTCAGAGCTGAAGAAGCTTCTTGGAAGAGAAGAGAAACGTCTTCAAAGAAAAAGAAAAACAAAAACAGAAAGCCCAGTTGCTTCTTGAAAAAAAGAGCACCTTGGAGGCTTCTTAGAGGTCTTTCTCTCTTAGCAAACCACGTAGGCAGTCATTTAAATTTTGGAACCATCTTGTCCTCCCCCATCCCGACCAATGGCCCCCCATCTCCCTTTCTGTCTCCCCCCATCTAGTGCCCTGTGGCCCATCATCTCCAAAAGCTCAAAAAAACAGGGCAAAATGCACAAAACTCAGCCTGTCCTTTCCTTTCTAGAGTTTATGCGGCGCCCAATATTTCCCCGAAGAAAAACATTCCTTCTGGAGGCCTTTGCTAGCTCACCCACCAGATGTCACCAGACCTCCATCCAGACAACGGGGTTAAACCTTTTGTGAGAAAACATTTCAGTTGTAAACCCAAGCAATCCTAGTTATTGGATATTATTTTACTCCTCCTTCAGGGCTCTTCTTTTTAATGGGGTTTTTGGCCTAAATTGTGGTTAAAAAGGTACATAGGATACTAGTGGTTAAAAGCCTAAAGTTGAATCTAGAAGTATGTCTTGGGTAGAAGATCCTTCAAATTCTGATTTGTCTGAAAGCAGCGGAGACAAGACTGTGGTTGTGTTAGTACGTGTGACAGTGTACACATCTGAAACCACGATGCGTAAACCACAACAGCCAGGCATTCCTATAATCCAACCCCAAGTGAATTATGGTGAATTCTGTGATCTATCTGTGAATCCATCTCTTTCTGCATAATGCAGCAAAGCTGAAGTCCCTTTTATTTGGTTTACATACCACTCGGGGCAGTTTACAAATGGTTAACCACAGAGAAGCAAAAAGAGAACGGAACAAAGTTGGCACAGATAATAAACCGAGAAAGGCCCCTGGGAACGGATCCATTTTGGCACAGAAATTTCCAAATTTCTGCTTAAAATTCTGCCACGATGCACCCCGCTGCCAATTCAGCTTTGCAATCCAAAACTGAGGCCGTCAGGAAGAGTTAGTGGGAAGATCCCACAAAGGGGAAAACAGCTCCAGTTTCCATCGCTAACCATACTGCCCTTCATCCTAGTGCATTTTGCTTAACACTGCTATCCACAAGGAGCCAGACAAACCTAACAGGATTCTTAACCAGCATGGCTCTGAATGGGGCCCTTCTAAAGACAGGCCAACTTTGGTGGCCACTGAGCCGTCCCCTGTTTTGTTCTCGTTGCAGAAGGGAAGATTTGAAGGGAAGAAAAGTATGTTTTGCGAAGTTAATACGTTTTGGATCATTGTGTTCTTATTATAGCCGAGCCAATCAAACCTCCGTCTTCCCTTTCTTCTTTTTGAAGTGTGCATTTTTCAAAAGGCAGAAGGAGAAGACCTCTGATCAATATTAATATAATAAGAAAAAGATGGCTCAAAATATGCTTAGCCGTATGACAGATCACATTTCATGTTATTTCATAGCCAGGCTGGAAAGGGGGAGGATTAAAAAAAAAGAGAGAGAATAAATCACATCAGGAGATATGGAACTGCAGCGGTTTGGGAAATGACTGCAGGGAATATATATTAAAAAAGGCATCCTGTCGTCCCTTTTTGGGGGGACAAGAAGAAACTTAAATTAAAAAAGAACAAACTCCTAGGTTTTACTAATTGAAACATTTAAAGGGCTAACAGAAATAAGGGGCCCGTATGATTAAAGGCATTTAACATTAATGGTTTGTCTGACTTTTCTGATTGATTAGGGTGCTGGATTTTCCCCCTGCTTATTTTCCTGCTAGCATTTAAAAGCAGCCAGTAAAGATACAGATACAAATTAATAGAGTTGGAAGGGACCTTGTAGGTCATCTAGTCCAACCCCGCCACCCAAGCAGGAAACTCTACACCATCCTCATCTTAAATCAGAATGAGTGTATAGCATTACAGGTGGTCCTGGATTTCCAACTATTTGCTTCGCAACCGTGCGGAGTTAACAGCAGCCGTGAAAAAAAAGTGCCCTGTGACTGTTTTTCACACTTAGGACCGTTCCCACGGTCAGGTGATCAAAATTCGGGCACTTGGCAACTGGCATGTACTTATGATGGTTGCATTGTCCTGGGGCCCCCTTTTTGTGACCTTCCCAGCTGGCTTCTGACAAGGAGAGAGACCGGGTTCACTTAACGGCCACCTGATTCGCTTAACAACTGTGGCAAAAAAGCCGTAAACTCAGGTGCAACTCATTTAACAAGAAGAATTCCTTGTACAAGCTTGTAACTAAAGCCTGGGTTATTTGAACAATGCTCTCTGTCCTGCCCCTGGTGGAGGCTGAGGGAGAGGAGGAACAGCCAACAGGGAGTAGGAGTGTGGCTCCAGCTCATAACTGACCCTTGTTGTTGCTTACTACATGTCCCTCTCTTGGTCAATAAAACTGCTCTACAATCCCCCACCACCGTCCGCAGATAACTATACCGAGCAGTCTAGGCAGAAGATCTTAAGACAGCTTTGTGGGCCTGTTAAACCAGCTTTTCTAATCTGTGTTTAAAAGATTAGGAGGGATTACCTAATCAAATTTAAGCACATTTCGTTTACACGGATTTCCCCAGACCGAAATGGGCTGTTAATTTTCCCAAAAGGACCAAGGAGATTTTAACATGCTTACCTCTCAGGTGAGACACACACCCCCCGCCAGGGATTACGCTCGAGATGTAGTCAGTTAGTCCCCAGCCTGGCACCGCTCGGATTTATTTACTCCATGTTCAACGGCTTGGAAATTTGGGGAAAGCGGTTTTCTGCCTTATCTGGAAAGCGACAGATTGGGGAATGCTGGCATCAGCAGTTTAAAGTGGTAGGTTTTTGTTTTTCTCGCAACTCTCCGTCCCCCTTGACAAAATGAATGCTGATTTACCCTGGCCCCGCCGATTCAATTAAAACATCGATATACTCCTTATGTAATTTCCCAGCCTAAATTCAACTAATTGGTGTGTATGTTGTTGTTCAACTTTGCGTAAAGCTTGCCTGCTCCCGCTAGAACCAAGTCAGCCTATTTCTGTTTTTTTGTTTGTATCAAGAGAGTCGCATTTTATTCTCATTTGCCTGCCCGCCTCCGTCTTTTCTTCCTCTAAGGGCAGATCTATTATGAAGACTAAAATAAGAGTGCTAGCGCTCTTTTGTCAACGAATATTTACCCGTGCCATAATTCCTGGGTTTGATTTGGAGGCGGCGGCTGGGTTTCTTAATGCACAGTCTTCACTACTTTGGAGTGTGTGGGGGTTTAGTAATTGATTTATTATTTTATTTAGGAAATAAAGGTTGGCAGAAGCTGGGACGAGGAACGGGAGCTCACTCCGTGACGTGGTGCTAGGGATTCGAACCGCCAAACTCCCCACCTTTCTGATCAACAAGCTCAGCGTCTTAGCCACTGTGCCACCGCGTCCCTCTTACAGAATATAAAACCTAATTCTGGAGAGACACTGAACGTATTTTTCAGTTTAGTGCAGGGTTTTTTCCCATTGGTCTTTTTAAAAGAAGGGGCCTCCGGCAGAACACCCAGGGCACGAGAAAGGAACACAGTTAGAACATTAACTTGCCAGGATCGACGGTTCTTAACCCGTCGCCACGTGTCTGTTCTGACCCGAACCTTGTTCCAAGGAAACAAACATGAAATGGAGGTAACAGCAAAACCTTTTAATGATTCTTTACAAATTCCGTTCCTTCTCGGTTAAAAGGCTGTTTCAAATTAATTATCCCTGATAAGAACGAGCCTTGCCAAGGTTGTGCAAGGCTGCCAAGAACACTAGATAAAGTTGCCAAGAAATAGTTCAAACACAAAGAGTCTCCAAACATCAACCAAGATACTCCGAACATCCACAAGGCTTGAGTGCAAAAACGTCTTTGCTTCCTGCAAAGAACTCCAGTTTCTCAGCTGGCTTTTATCTCCTCAGGGAGGCGCCAATACCTTGCAGCCTTACCTCCGAGTCACCCCTGCTGCTGCAGCTGCTCTTTCCTTCGAGCAGCCCTGCACACACACACACTGGGCACAGGCTCCTCGGGGGCCTCTTCATCACTGCTGCCAGCCTCCACAACAGCAAACCCACAACAGCATCTGAATTTTGATACCGCAACGGTTGTAAGTGTGAAAATGGTCGTGTCACTTTTTTCAGGGCCGCTGTAACTTTGAACGGTCACTAAATGAACTGTTGTAAGCAAGAACTACCTGTAGTAATAATAAAGAATAATATCCCTTTGGCTAGAGTCTAGATCTATCCTGTTTCTGCAACCTGCAGAGATGTGGATTTAACACACTCCTTACAGTAGAGGGAGCCAGGATTCTTCAAAACAACCATCATTTCTCACCCTTTTTTTTCCCCCCATCCTGTGGCTCAAAATGTACTTTAGAGAAAAGAAACTGGAATAAAGAGGGAGGAGGAATAAAAAATAATTTTTTAAAAATGGTCTTTTGGTCTTCTAAATTAACTGGAGTCAACGACTGGTCCCAATAACAAGAATAACAATAAGAAACGGAGGGTGGCTAGTCTAGAGAAAAGGACTGGCGGTGGGTGGGAGACATGATTGATAGCAGTCTTCCAGTATTGGAGGGGCTGCCCCAAAGAAGAGGAAGGGGTCAAATTATTTTCCAGAAGCACCAGAAGGCCAGACAAGAAACGAAGGATGGAAACTGATCAAGGAGAGAAGCAACTTGGAACGGAGAAGACGCTTCTTAACCGTGAGGACAATTCAAGAGTGGAACCAGAAGTGGTGGCTGCTGCATCACTGGAGGTTTTTAAGAAGAATTTAGACCGTCACTTGTCTGAAATGGTATAGGGTCTCTCTCTGCTTGAGCAGAGGGGGTTGGACTAGAAGGCCTTCAAAGTCCCTCCCAGCTCTCTTCTGCTTGAACTGAAAGATATTTGAAGGCCGTGGTCCATAACCTTGACTAGAGTTCTCACCAAGCTTTCCAACTTGGCGTCCAACCCCGTCGATCGTTGGGTGTGGGACCAAGGGGGACACACACGAAGATACCCTTTGGGGGTCTGCTGCCCCATCAGCTGCCAGGCTGACTCTGCAATCAATCAGCAGGAAGGACCCCCCCCCCTCCATGTTTCCCTCCCAGCCCAGGGTTATCCTCCAGAACCATCCCCAAAGAAGACCTCCAGTTGCCCTCTGGCTCCTTCTGAACCCCGGCTGGCTTGTCCTCTCCCTCCCGCACCTTCGTTCTCTTAGCCCTTGGTGACTTTTGGGGGACACCAATAAAGAGGCACAATCTGAGGGGAAACTTTGCCCCCATGGTTTACGCAACAGCCTCTTGGTAGTTAGTTCCAGCTGGAGTCACTTAATAGCTTGCTCCCAGTTATTGACATACAGCGAGCTGCCAAATACTCATTATGAGGCTGCGTTCCCAGAGCACCTTAGTTAATAGCTATTGATATTCCTACCTCTTCGGCGTTTTCCCAGCTGTCCTCTAACTCAGAGACCCTGTGCCCGCCACTCTTCTGCCCGTGGCAGGTTGAAAAGACGATGTACAGGCCGAGGGAGAATTATTTCAGTGTTCCTTTCCTTCTTCTCCTCCCTGAAGGCTTCCTCCAAAGGAATCTGAAGTGACTCCGGATTGGTCTCGGAGTGGGAGGTCGAGCACGCTAGCAGGTCGGAGGAGCAGGGTGGAATTTCCATTTTTGGAACGTTAAAATATGGCCCTTGGGGGGGGAAAAAAAAGGGAATTCCCTGCAGAGAAGAATGACCGTACTTTCATGGGGAAAAAAACAAAATAAAGTAAAGAGCCAACCTGCAAAAGGGGCAAATCAGAAAGAGGTTCATCAGGACTTTTAAATAATAATAATAATAATAATAATAATAATAATAATAATAATAATAATGGTTTCCATTGCTTTAACAAAGGGAAATTCAAGAGCAAACCCCCCCAAGGAAATCAAACAACTACTTTAGATTAAAACAGTTGGAAGGGATCTTGTAGGTCATCTAGTCCAACCCCCTCCTGCCCAAGCGGGAGACTCTAGTCTACACCATTTCTGACAGATGGCAGTCCAATCTCTTCTCGAAAGCCTCCAGTGTTTGAGTGTATTTCTCTAGTTGGATACTGTAGAAATGATCCCTGGAAGTATAGTCGTAGAATGATGGGGTTGGAAGGGACCTTGGAGGTCTTCTAGTCCAACCCCACGAAAGCATTTTTTTTTAGTATCGTGATGTCCAGAGCTGATTGCAGTACTCCAAATGTGACCTTAACGATGCAGTTCTATAGGTAGTCCTTGACTTATGGCCACAATTTCTGTTGTAAGCTGAGTCGCACCTCACGTTATGACAATTTTTACAGCATTTATTAAGCGAGCCACCGTTGTTGGGTGAATCAGGAGGCGATTCAGCACATCACGCAGTTGTTAAACAAACCCAGCTTCCTTGTGCAACCACCGCACCGAACGCTTACATGCAGGCTTTTTCGGGGAGGGGTTTGGCGATGCCGTCATCACCCCTCCTGAATTAAAATCTGTCTCTTCTTCCAGTCGGATTTTGATTCCTGGAATGAGGAGAGAAAGTGGCACCATCTCGTTCCTTGGAAAAAAATAATAATTGTGGATTGAGTTCCTGCAAATGCAGGCATATATAATTGGAAAAAAAAATTAAATTGATTGACTAAGACTCAGACCAATAATTGACTAATCTTTCATTTACTGAGTGACAGCTCTATTGGTTATCCAGCGCTTGAGCCAAGACACATAATCTACGCACAAACATTAAAATCCCCTACACCAAGGAAAGCTAGACTTTGCTGCCTGGTTAAATGGCCCCGATGAAAAATGGTCAATTACTTTTATAATTGTCCTTCAATTTGCGCAATTGGCTCTGGTTGCAACCTAGAGGAACGGTCTCCCAGGATAGCCCTGAAAAGCATCCTCAGAATATTAAGGACTAGAAACATGGGGCGCGGGTGTGCCCCATGTGCCAGAGAGAAAGGGGAATCTGCTTTGTTGTGCATCCATAGCCCTGGGCTTGCGCGTAGCTTTTGCAGAACAACAGCCTCTTTTGCACCGAGTGTGAAATTTTCCTCCCCGTTGCAAAGATCACGACCTCCATTTGGCTGGGCTTCTCCTTGGGGAGAGAGGCTGGCATGCAGGCGGTTTAGCAGAGGCCTTTCCCAACGTGTCCTGCCAGGCCGTGGAGTTTATTTTGGGAGGCTTACGAAGCAAATACAGGTAATAAGCAGCAATGGGAAAATCGATGGCGATAAATGAAGCACCGGCTAACGCCGTATTTTTGCTGGCCGTCTCATCGTTGGGGCTTTGATTAATGACGGACCGTCGGATCACGAGCCGTGCATTCCGAGGGCTGGGCTGGGGTGGAATGACATGGGTTGCTTTTTAAAGGACGCCATGTGGGCTGCGGGCATTTTTTTTTAGAGAGAGATTAACAGGGTCGGACAGGACCTTGTAGGCAGAGGTGGGATTCAAATAATTTAACAACCAGTTCTCTGCCCTGATCAGTTCTTCCAACAATCAGTTCACCAAACGGCTCAGAAAGTTAACAACTGGTTCTCCTGAACTGGTGCAAACTGGCTGAAACCCACCACTGCTGGTAGATCATCTAGTCCAACCCCTCTGCCCAACCAGAAAACTGTTTCTGCACCGTTTCTGACAGATGGCAGTCCAGTCTCTTCTCGAAAGCCTCCAGGGATGAAGTTCCCACATCTTCTGAAGGCAACTTCTGTTCCATGGGTTGATTGGTCTCATGGCATTTGAAGATTGTGATGACCCAAAGGGGCGTGGCACAAAGGCAACACAGTCAGATAAGCAATAAGAGTCCCTTTATTATCGCCAACTTTGCCTCCAATGTCCAGGTTACCTTCGGCTGGAGAAAAACTCTCCAAGGAACAGCCTTTGACTGAAGAAAATTCGGTCCAAAACAAGGTACACAGAAACTGTAACTTAAAGTCCAAACAAACAAACTGAACCAAACTTGAAAGCACAGCAAAAGTCACACAGTTGGGTAGATGCCAGGAACACAGATAAGCCATCATGATACAAGATAAAGTCATGTTTGCTACCAGCAGTTTCCTGCGTGCAGTTTGCCTTTTTTTATATACTGTGTTCCCAGCTGCAGCTAATGAAGGGAATCAGGGCCCTTTCCTCCCCTGTAAGCCAAGCAACCCACGTTGCTCCCTTCTCCGTTCCTCCCTGCATGCCCTAGGATGAAGAGGGGGTGGGCCTGGGTCTTCCTCTGAATTCCCAATCCCTTGTTCTACCTCTCCCCTGCTCTGCCCAGCCAGACTTTGCCCTTCTCCTCCACAGCCAACGGAGCCGCATTCCCACTCCCTGTCAGCTGCTCGACTTCCTCCTCCAAGTCAGATTCCAACAGGGGCACGACAAGGATCTTCATGGCTTCACTGCCCTGTTGCTTTTACCAGAGGTCCAATGGCTTCCCAATCTGCCTTCTCTCTCCATCTGGCACTGAGCAACTCCGGATTAGATAAAGCCTCTTGCTTCCAGAGGCACGTCAGCACCCAATCTTGATATAGAGATCTTCTTGAACCCATGCAGATTTGCGTAAGCCAATCATGGAAGCCACAGTAGTGCCTTAAGAAGTGCAAAATAATAATAATAAAAATGAGTGGAAGGGACAAAAAAAGGATTCGCGTTGGCTTTTGCTGACACACCGCATAATATATTGTTGGGGAATAAACATCTTTCTTGCTGGAAAGGTTAACATCCTTGTAAATTAAAAATAATAACATGAACAACGCCTGGAGCCACCGACGGGTTCGTCTGCCTGCCCTAATCCTAACCTCAACCTGCAATCGTTCCAGCTTACTTCAGAATCGCCGTGTTTGTGTGGTTGGCAACACTGAAGGGGATTTGTGGGTGGCCGAGGGCAGGGATAAAAAAAATGTAAGATGTTGACCATGACTACGGAATCGAATCCCCCTTTTAAACATAGGTCCTGATGCCTGCAAAAAGTGGACAGGATTTTGAAGGCGTGGCGGTGGCTGACCTCTTGACATTCCTGTGAACTGCGGGGTCAAAAAAAATATATTGTAGGAGCTGAAATTGCAGCCCCTTCTTAATGCTGACCAGCATCTAATGTTCTTTCATTCACACCACGGGTTTGTCAGGTGTGAAAGATTAGGTCCGCATGAAGGTCCAATTAAAGTGATTTATTGCTATAACCAGTCCGATGTACAGGAGTCTGCTCACCTAAGGGTTAGCTTCTGCTTGGCGTTGGATAAGGGGAAATGAAACTCAAGGGAGGTTGGACTTAGTTTGCTGTTGACTCTGTAGAGATTCTAGGCTGATTCCTCTTTTGACTTGGCCCCTAGGTTCTGCCACTCCTTCTCCTACAAGTTGTGTATTCCAAAAAGAAACTTGTGCACGAAAAGATGAGACTTCTGTTCCCATTGGCAGTGTTGGCATTCAATTTTTTTTACTACCGGTTCTTTGGGCGTGGCTTGATGGGCGTGGCAGGGGAAGGATAGTCAGAGGTGGTATTTGCCAGTTCTCTGAACTACTCAAAATTTCCGCTACCAGTTCTCCAGAACTGGTCAGAACCCGCTGAATACCACCTCTGCCCATTGGCAACTGGATGGCCAAGCTCCTCCCCAAGGGAGAATTTCAAACACTCCATTGGGTCATTGAATGGCGGTGGATTTTTGAAACTCTGTGAGGTTTCAATCCTCTCTAAAGTGGTCTTCTGGAGATGCTAAATCTAAGAATGCTTGCTAGCAGGAACGGCAGCTGGACCTTTCATGTGGGCAAGATCTTCCTTTAGAAATGTAGTTTCAGTGGAGATGGGTCACTTTCTTAAACCAGTGGGTCATTTCTCTTCTTCTCCAGACCTGTGTCTCTCAACCATGGTGTGGATTTCAACACCCAGAATTCCCCGTGGAACAAGGTTCAGAACTACTCAATCTGCCAGGATTGAGAGAGACACATGTATGTCCACTTCTGACGTGGTTATCAAGCAGTGGTGGGATTCACGTTTTTTTTACTACTGGTTTTGTGGGCGTGGCAGGGGAAGGTTACTGCAAACTCCCCATTCCCTCCCCAACCCGCTAACCTGCTTTCCAGCTCCATTCTTCTGTGCAGGGCAACCAAAGAAGACACAGCTGATCAGCTGGGACTCAATGGGAGGCAGAGAAGGGATGGAGTTGGTGGGGCCAGTCAGAGGTAGGATTTGCCGGTTGTCTGAACTACTCAAAATTTCCACAGCCGGTTCTCCAGAACTGGTCAGAAACGGCTGAATATCAAGGAGAGATGGGCTAAACTTCTCAAGTCTTTGCTAAGGATTTGGAGAAGGTTTTGAGGGGAGGACATTACAGAGCCACAACTTACCCTTTGTTGAGCAGCCAGAGGTCCACACACCCCTGAGTTGAAAATCTACAATCTCTCCCTTTGTTTCTGGTGGTCTCCCATTTCACCAAGGCTTCCATAAAGGAACACAGTGCTCAGCCAATGCACGGAGATCTTCAGCTGCTTCTGTGGAAATACGAAAGAGTTAAAGACTCCGAACAATGCTTTGAAACATTGCTGACATAGGCGCTGTTGAGTGTTTTCTCCGAGGATTGCTGTCCAATTAAAGGATTTAGCGGCCTTGATTAGGTTTTAAATGTTTTGATTTTAACAGCTGATTGACTAAACTCATTGCTTAGACCAAGGCTATTAAAAGCTACCTTTGAGGCCGTCAACTCCGTAACTTACCCCTGGACTCGGTCAAATGGTGGGGTCCTGATCGCTGACCATCAATCCATTTTAGAGGCCTCCATCCTTTCTTCCATGAACTGAGATGCTGGATTAGAGCCATAGAATCATAGAGCCGAAGGCGACCTGAGAGGCCCAAGGCAGGAGAGTCATTATACCATCTGAGACAAATTGGTTGTCCAATCTTTTCTTCAAAATCTCCAATGATGGGGCATCTACAACTCCACAAGGCAAGCTATCCCATCGATTAATTGTTGTCTCTGTCAGGAAATTCCTCCATATTTCCAGCCTGGATCTCCTTCTGATAGGTTTCCATCCTGCCTTCAGGTCCTATGGAAAGGAAATCGACCCCCTCTTTCCTGTGATAGCCCTTCAAATATTGGAAGACTGCTAAGATACCTCCTCAACCTTCTCATTGTTCCTCCGGCCATTCTTCAAAGGATGAGTTCTCCAGACTTTTATCTTCTGGGTTGGTCTTCTCTGCACTCTTTCTAGGGTCTTAGGGTAGCTCATGCATGGTAGAACCCACAGCCAACCTCACACACTAATGAAGCTACTTGTTTTTTTAAAAGACAATTAGGTGTGAATGCGCATCGGGGCGAACGAAATTCAATAAATCACGCAATCTCAGCGAGAAAAAAAACTGAACATACTTCCCCAGAAATGACATTCCTGACAGATGCCCATCCGGGTGTGCGAACAGAAGAAGGTACAGGTAAGTCCACACCTTCCTTCCTTCCTTCCTTCCTTCCTTCCTTCCTTCCTTCCTTCCTTCCTTCCTTCCTTCCTCCCTCCCTCCCTCCCTCCCTCCCTCCCTCCCTCCCTTCCTTCCTTCCTTCCTTTCCTTCCTTCCTTCCTTCCTATCTTTCTTCCTATTTGCCTTTTCTGAAGCTTTCATACCACACAATAAAGTTTGTGATGCTTCCCTGCCTTCTTTCTTTTTTTTCCTAATAATTTTGGCCAGGCTCCCTAAATTTATTCTGCTCAGTGCTTCTTGTAACATATTCCAGCAGCTTAAAGTCCTAGTCAACACCCAGCAGAACCTGGCCAGAGAAATAGCTAAGAAGGCTACTGGGGCATTTAGGATCCGTGGGGTTAATCTCCATTTTAAATCCCCAGAGGGAGGGGGCACAGAACCCTGCTGTCTCTTTCTCTTCCCCCCCACTCCCAAAGCCTTCCATGCTGTCTTCCCTACTACAGCAAGCTGGATGTTGTAGCAGAGGTGGAGGACTGAAACTGATGGACAAGGTAGATTTGCGTACCTTGGCTGAAAAAGAAAACCAACCACTATGAAATCGTTGAAAATCCTTTTCAGCAGGGGTGGGATTCTACCGGTTCATATCTATTTGCTAGAACTAGTTGTAATATTCTAAGCAGTTCGGAGAACTGGTTGTTAGAAGAAATTACTGGTCTAATCCTGTAAGGAAGGCAGGAAGGAAACATTCTGTTGTTGCTCACAGAAACTGCCTCTCCGTTAACCCTTATTATGTTCTTGGCAGGACTAGACTTCCTGTCTCTGAAACTTCTCTGGAGTATTTTTTCCC
Source organism: Pseudonaja textilis (assembly GCF_049901715.1). Taxonomy (NCBI): domain Eukaryota; kingdom Metazoa; phylum Chordata; class Lepidosauria; order Squamata; family Elapidae; genus Pseudonaja; species Pseudonaja textilis. Next base: position 2,747,661 of record NC_142003.1, read on the forward strand.
CTCCTTTGCTGGTACTTTGCTTGTGTGGAGGGACCATTCAGAGTTACAATGGTACTGAAAAAAGCGACTTATGACCATTTTTCACACTTACGACTGTTGCAGCATCCCCCCAGTCACGAGAGGCCAGACGAGGAGATGCGTGCCTCGATGTGAGTGATGTTGAGTTGGCCACACCCAGCCAGTCACATGACCATCAAGCCACACCCACCAACTTAGCCACGCTCACAGAACCGGTTGTTAAAAATTTGAATCCCACCCCTGTTTTACAGGCACCAAAATCCTTTCGGTGCTTTTTTTTCTGCTGCAAAACATTTGAATATCAGAGTCAAACACAACTGTGGAAGGGAAGTGCCATCTCATTTGCTTCTTGTTGTTGTTTTAATTCTCAGAAGCAGCCCAGCCCATCCTAAAATCCCAACCCCGCATTCACAGTGTGATCTATTACATTTCAGGCCAGGTTTTCCTTCCAAAATCCCGATCTGGTTGTCTTTTTCATGAGCCTGGGCTCAGTTTTATCGAGAACAAGCCTCCCTCGCCATCCTCGATGGATTTAACTGCTCAGAAAAAATTGTCCCCTCCCTTTGCTGCCTGTTGCAATCAATGCAGTGAGTAGATATTAGAGCACTCGCCATATTTGATGGAAGCTCATGGAGGCATGGAAAAAGAGAGAGGGGGGGAGAGGGAGGGACAAAGCGAGAGAGAGAGAAAAGGAGAGAGGGAGGAGGAGGGAGGGAGGGAGAAAGAGAGAGAGAAAGAAAAAGAGCGAAAGAGAGAGATGGGAGGGAGAAGGAGGGGAGAAGAAAGACAAAAACACACAGAGAGAAAGATAGAGAGAGGAAGGGGGAGAAAGAGAGAGAGAGAGAGAAGAGAGAGGGAGGAAGAAAGACAGAGAAAGAGAGAAATGGAGTGAAGAAGAAAGAGACAAAACAGAGAGAGAGAGAGAGAGAGAGAGGGAGGGGAAGAAAGAGAAGAGAGAGGGAGGAAGAAAGACAAAGAGAGAGATGGGCGGGAGAGGAAGGGAGGGAAGAAGAAAGAGACAAAAACAGAGAGAGAATGAAAGAGAGAGAGGGGGAGGGGAAGAAAGAGAAAGAGAAGAGAGAGGGAGGGAGAAAGAGAGAGATGGGAGGGAGAGGGAGGGAAGAAGAGACAAAAACAGACAAAGAGAAAAAGAGAGAGAGAGAAGAGAGAGGAAGAATGAGAAAGAAAGAAGGGGGAGTGTGTGTGTGTGTGTGTGAGAGAGAGAGAGAGAGAGAGAGAGTGAGAGAGAGAATTTTCATGTGCTTTCAACATCTTTACAAAAAAAAAAATCATGTCGAGTGACAAGGCCGTTTGCACCAGGAAAAAAAAATTGCCACTTAATTGAAGGTGTCAAAATTGGGGAACTGCGGCCAGCGCCAACTCCAGAGCCCTCGGCGATCTTCGTTCTTCAAAGGGCTGGGAGATATGAAAAACGCTTAGAGACAGCAGGCAGAGGACACAATCTGCCAGCACAGTGTGCAACCTCTATTTATTTTTGCCAAAGCGAGCCCCCCCCCCACCCCCCCCCCATGGATACTCAGGGGCATCCGGAAATGCCTGGCAGGAATGTTTGGTCTTTCTTGCTCCAGATGGCTAAGGACAGAGCTATTTGGTGGACGTAGAGCTGGATTAAGGAGAGAGTTTGGGCCAAATGAAGCCATCGCTTCCTTCAAACATGCTTAGATCATAGAATCCTAGGGCTGGAAGGGACCTCGGAGGTCATCTAGTCCAGGGGTCGCCAACCTTTTGGACCTCAGGGACCACTAAACTCATAATTTTAAATCCTGCAGATCAGAGACCCTGGGAAAATCCTCCCAAAAATGTCTGCAGGAAAATTCTCCACCCCGTTTTCCCGTTTTCCCGTTTTTTTCTTCGATTGTTCTTTATTTGGGATTGCAGGATACAATCTGCAGCTCCGTTCTCAGGGAGAGAGAGAGAGAGAGAGAGAGAGACTTTTGGCTTCATGCAAGGAAAGCAGCAGAAGCCGCAGAAGTCTTTCTTTCTCTCCCCCAAACTCCGCCAGAAATGAGTCTTTGCTGGCTCAGCCTCTTGGAGCAGGAGGCCTTGCAGGGTCCCAAAGACTCATTTCTGGTTTGGGGGAGAGAAAGAAAGACTTTTGCTGCTTTCCTTGCGTGCAGCCAAAAGCAGAAGAAGAAAGAAGCGGAATATAATAACATATTACAGTACAACCCATCTCTTGTGTATTATACTCGGCGAAGCATCACGGTCAGTGTTGGATGTATATTTTGTGTATATCCGTCGATATTGTACTCTCAAATTGCAAATGGAGATGTGGCTACTCTATTTTTCTTATCTCCATTTTTAAGTGCTTTGGTTTGATTGTATTGCAAACAGTTGCTGGGGTGCATCCAGAGTTTCGTTGTACTTGTACAATGACAATAAAGTTCTTCTCGTTCTTCTAATTCTAATTCTAAAGAAGCAGCCCAGTGGCCAGGCCAGGTGCGTGGGGCAAGTGTCCCCCCCCCTCCACCCTTTCCCCGCTCCCCTCACTACCTCGTGTTGTTCACATGCAAGAGATACAAGCCTTGTGTTCCTGCGGGCCATGTGGGCAGCACAGCCTTGTGTTTTCACACAGCCTGGATTAATCATTTTAATTCCAGTTTTGATTCATGATTTAGTTGAGGAGCTCTCCTCTTGGTAAGTGTCTCCAAGGGCCAAGACACACATTTTGGGGGGAATCTGAGAACAATTGGATCCCCCTCTTCAAGAGATGGACCATGAGCTACGCTGAGGCCTTCCCCGGCTTCTATTTATTTTATTTTATTTATTTATCCAATGTAGAGGCTGCCCATCTCACTCACAGAGTGACTCTGGGCGATGACTATTAAAAATGCTTCCCCGTGACTCTTCCACCGTCCATTTTCAGATTCTTCTAGTTCCATGTTTATGCTTCAAAAGGTCTCTTTGGAAACATCTGACCTTCAGTGGCTGATGGCGTGAACACTAGGATCCGGACTTCCTGGGAGAACAACCCACTTCCGTGCCCCAAAGTATCCTTTGGAAACTTCATCGTTCAACCCCCTTTGTCAACGCTTCCATTCTTCCTTCTTGAGGACGTTCTCTCACCGTCAACGTTCTCCCTGCTACCGTCTCATGAAGACCGAACAAAGGCTGCCATCTTCACCCAAGTCTTTTATCTGTCAGCTTTGTTGGAGGGATTCCCAGATCCCAGATCACAACTGCTCCTCGTCAACCCAGATGGTTTTCTGCTGCTCTTCCCAGACTTTATCCTTGATAATCCGGAGAAGGTCTTCCAAGCTGCTCCACAAATCCGTCTCCAACGAGGCGTAAAGGCAAGGTAAGCCCTCCAGTTCCTTCTCGTTGTGACGACCCGTCCTGAGTAATTCGTCCTCCAATTCTGGTTTTGGTAGCAGCTTCCTACAAGGACACAAGAAGAGACACCCCCACCCCAAAAGACAGCTGTTAACCAGATGTGCACCCATGGAAACATATGCAACCAGAACCAGTCTCCCTCTCTCTCTCTTTCCCTCCTTCCCTCCCTCCCTCCCCCTCTCTCTCCCTCTCCCTCTCTCCTTCCCTCCATCTCTCTCTCTCCCTCCCTCCTTCCATCCCTCTCTCTCTCCTATCCCACCTAACAGAGTTGTTGTTGGAATTTATTTTATTTTTATTTATTTATTTATTTTTGTCAATTGCTTACAAGATAATAGGTATAAGTGAAAGTTACGAATACATGGATACATATAAGAAAAATAAATGAAACCATAGGACAGGGACGGTAGGCACGTTGGTGCTCTTATGCACACCCCCTACAGACCTCTTAGGAAAGGGGTGAAGTCAATAGTAGACAGTCTAAGGTTAAAGTTTTGGGGGTTTGGGGAAGAAACCACAGAGTCAGGTAGAGCATTCCAGACATTGATCACTCTGTTGCTGAAGTCGTATTTCCTGCAAGCAAGTTTTGTGCGGTTTACCTTGAGTTTGTATCTATTGTGTGCTCTTGTGTTGTTATGGTTGAAGCTGAAGTATTCATTGACAGGTAGGACATTGCAATGTATGATTTTATATACTATACTTAGATCGGACCGAAGGCGGCATAGTTCTAGGTTTTCTAGGTCTAGAATTTCGAGTCTGGAATGACTTGCCACCAGAAGTTAGCAAGCTCCAACAGTGGAGGCTTTTAAGAAGAGATTGGACATTTGTCTGAAATGGTGCAGAGTTTCCTGCCTGAGCAGTGAGTTAGACTAGAAGACCTCTGAGGTCCCTTCCAACTCTGTTATTCTGAATGTCTGGATTTTATTGAAACCTGGGCAGTATTTACGGGCACCCCAAGATTCCATCCAGAAACAAAGAATCCTTATTTCTGTTTCTCTGTCGTCCCCCCAAAATGACGGAGCCTCGAATATATTTCCCTTTTCTTTTCTTTCTTTCAAACCCCATGCTTTCTCTCTTTCATTCCCCATTTCTAACGCCTTACGAATTTGACTGACGCTGCTTCCCCACGAAAGGGTAGACAGTGCGAAGGGAATTGTTGTAAATACATTCTTAGATTAAAAGGTTCAAGTTGAGAGAAAAGAAGGTCGAGGAGATATGACTAAAATCGATGGGACCAATTAGTTTCAACTTATGTATGTCTCATTAATTTCTGACATAATCACCGTGAACTTTTTCTGGACCGGGAACAGTAATTTTAACAGTGGGAGCCCCCAAGACACAGATCAGCCATCCGTTCCAAGCCAAAGAAATCTTAACCCATTAATCACATTTTCCTTAAATGTGCTTCGTTCTCTCCCATTGCCATATAGGCTGAATCCTCTTGCAATGCCCTTGGTAGAGTTGGACTCTGAGGAAGAGGAGGAACAGCCGACAGGGAGTGGAAGTGTGGCTCCGGAGGTTGTGAAGGAGGCTGGGGAAGGGCAGAGGCTGGCCGGGCAGTCAGAGGAAGGACCAGTCCCATCCTCTCTGCATCCTAGGACATGCAGGGAGGAAAGGAAAAGGGAACAACGTGGCTTAAGGGAGAGGAAGCGGCCATGATCCCCCTCATTGTTACAGCTGGGGAGACGAGTATGTAAGAGAGATGGTTAAAACACCGGTTGCCAGAAGCAAAGCGTGTTTTATTTTGGTCTGAAGTTATCTTGGTTGGTGTCCTTCCAACAGACTGCGCCTTGTTATCTCCTTGCAGTTGGTAATTACTTATCCTGGTCCGTTGTGTAAATTCCTTCATTGTAGTTTTTTTGGTTTTTTATTTCACCTTCACCTGGTCATTGAGTTCAGACTGTATTGCTTTCTTTTGAAGACTATTTTTGAGTACGTTTAATCTCCAACTGAGAATTATTGAACAGCGGGGCCAAGTTGGAGGCATTAAAGGACATTTATTTACATTTTGGATTTTATTACGTTTGTGTTACGCTCCGGGTCACCACACCTCGGTATTTTTCTATTCTTTATTCCTATATTCTATTTTACTCTACTCGCTACTCTACTCACCATTGCAAGTTCTGTAACTATTAAAAAAGTGGCTCTTTTATCATGCAAACAACGCATGATGGGCAATCGATTTTCAGTTTTTGGGGCCAAGCAGCATGGATGCTACAGCTAATAAACTAAACCAAATAACTGCGGCTTGAATTTGATCAATCAAATGGCATATTTATGAATTGAAGAACAGCATTTCATGCCCCTGCTAACCTCCGTTGGGTGCCTCCGTTGCCACCAGAAATGCAGTAACTAAACTTGTCCAACACATATTGTTTATGGTTCTCCAGTGTTTATTTACAGATAACTTAGAGATCCTTTCAATCTTCCGTGGGGTAGAGCATGACTGAGTAATAATTTGGTATTGATTTTCTATTATGTTTACACTTTGGCTGGTTTTCATTGTCATGTTCTGGAGATTCTTCCATTTGTTTCCCGAAATTGGAGAGTTCAAGTCTCTTTCTACTTATCCAATTCGTTGTTTTATGACATAAAATTTTATTACCGTTGACCATTTTGGGGAAAAAAAAAAGTAAACCTGGGCCAAAAGAAGGAGGAAGAAAAGTCAGATTTCCAGAAGGCCAGGAAAGAAGCCTTGAATTATGACCACAGTTGGATAGAAGTTTCCATTCTAAGTCCTTGCAATTATTAAGTCGAGTTGGGCTCGATTTTATAATATTTTTACAAAGGTCGTTGCAGCCAGTTGTAACTGGGAGCCAGTTGCCAAGCATCTGAATTGCATTCACATAGGGAGGTGTGATGATCTCAAGTCTGAGTCCAGATCGTAAATCACATTTCCCAAGGCCGTCGTAACTGTAAACCCTTGTTAAATGAACGGTCATAAGTCTAGACTACCTGTAAGTGCGACCATCCCATTTACACACTTACATTTTTGTCCCGTGGTTACAAATTGCATTGCTTGCACAAATTGCATCAGGAAGGAAGGGAGAGAGAGAGAGAGAGAGAGAAAGAAAGACAGAGTAAGTAAGAAAGAAGGAAGGAAGGAAGGAAAGAAGGAAGAGAGAGAGAAAGAAAGAGAAAGAAAGAAAGAAAGAAAGAAAGAAAGAAAGAAAGAAAGAAAGAAAGAAAGAAGGAAGGAAGGAAGGAAGGAAGGAAGGAAGGAAGGAAGGAAAGAGAAAGAGAAAGAAGGAAGGAAGGAAGGAAAGAAGGAAGAGAGAGAAAGAAAAAGCAAGTAAGCAAGTAAGCAAGCAAGCAAGCAAAAAAGAAAGAAAGAAAGAAAGAAAGAAAGAAAGAAAGAAAGAAAGAAAGAAAGAAAGAAAGAAACAGTGTAGCTTTTGTTTTTCTCCACAAGATTTTGTTCTCTCGAAGACTTCTGGCTTGTAATTTTATTCGAACGATTATCATGCAAACTTCCCTCCTCGCAGGGCCAACAGGTAGAAAAGGAATTCCCTGCCAAATTTTGATTCTGAGTCATCCAAGCCAAGCATAACATCTGGTGAGCAGGGAACCCATGGCGGCCTTGCCTCCTCTGTACTTTCCAGATGTGTTTGCGATGATAGATTTGCCAGTCCCAACACACGAAAGGTTTGGTTTCCTAGCATTGGCACCAAGTGCCTGTTTTGACCCAACCAGGTTCCCATAGAGCAAACCCAGACAAAGTCAGCAGCCCCCACCTTTTAAGGTTTAATAACGAATTCTGTTCCGAAGGCTGCTTTCCACTAATTAGCTCCGACAAAAAAGAGCCTTGCCAAGTTTTTTTGTCAAAGTTGCCAAACACCCAGCGATAAGAACTAATTTACAAAATTCTCCAAACACGAACTAAGATGTCCACCAGTTGAGCTTCAGAGCTTCTTTGCTATCTGCAAAGAACGCTTTTCCAGGCAGCAGTTCACTCCCTGATAGTCCTGGCCCCTCATCAGAGTCATCGCTTTCCTCAGCCACCTGTACCTGCTGCCGGCTAACCACAACACTGCCAGCCCTGATTTTAAATCATCAGTTGCAACCAGGGTTGTGGGGTTGTTGTTGTTGTTTGTCTCCTTACATTCAAATTCATCATAATCACATCATATTTTTCTTTTCCCTCCTCAAAACAGGAAGGAACAACTTAAGGACAAACAGAACCCTGGTGTGCAAATCCTAGGGAAAAAAAGACGTCGGGGTCCAAATAGACTAAGTAGTGATTGTCTTTGTAAGGACAGGCCCCACTTTTAACCTGAGTTCATTTTTTGCGGTTGTGCAGCTGTTTCCACCGCCCCGTATTTCTGCACGAGACAAAAACCTCCCTCGATTTCCTTCCTCTCTCCCGTCCCTCTTTTTGCGGCGCGACCGATGTACCTGAATTTCTTGATGTTTTTTTCGGAGACTTTAATAAAGATAACAATGGGATATATCTTGGCTTTGATTAAATCTTTGGTGCAGCCGATGCCGAGTTCGAGCAGGCAGTGTTTGTTCTGTAAACACAAAATCAGAGAAAGGACCCCGGTTAAGCACATTGTGGTGGTGGGGGGAGTGAGGTTTCGACCCACGTCACCTTCACTGGGATCAGATAAATTGGAACCCTTTGATTTGCACCTCTCCTACGGCTGCTTTTTCACCTAAGGGCAGATTAGGGCCTTCCAGATTCTTCAAGGTTTTTAGAAATCTCCTCTACGTAGCCCTGTAGCAATAGCAAGGACTTCCTTTCGCTCCCACCCCGCCTGCAAGACCATCTATGAGCTTCACGCCTGGGGAAGATCTGAACCTGCCTCTTCTTGTTCCTAGTCCAGCTCTGAAGTTAGCCCTGCGAGGTAGTCCAGACAAGATGCATTGGCAGGAATACTAGCTTTGTAAGGTTACGTTAACAGGCGTTCGAAAGTATTTTTCCCTTCTCACAGTGGTGGTATTCTACCGGTTTGGCCCAGTTCTGCTGAGCCGGTAGCGGTGATGAGCCGCGGAGACCGAACCGTTTCCTTCCACTGCTCTGGTGTTGGGTCCACCCACCTGCCCAGCCTCCCATACTCACTTTTATTCGCTGAATTGGAAGCGCAACCACTTTGTTGCGGCACAGAAGAGTGCCGCGTGGCAGCTGCTGAAGCGACTGGGATTGTGCAGGCTTGCGGGAGGCGAGTTAGAATGCCTCTGCGCCTGTGCAAAGGGTGCATTTGGTGCGTGGGTGCATGCAAAGTGTGTGCGTGCACAGGAAGCGCGCTCAAGTCAACAATCATCTCTGATTGTTGATCACCGAAAGCGGGGAGAATACACAACCTGGCCCGTGAATGATTTTTGCACCATGACAAGGAGGAAAACAAACAGAGGAAACACATGGGAGGAATACAGGTTCTTCCCTTTAGTTTTATGCCAAAGGCGCATATTGGGTTACATTGCAAAAGGATTGGAAAACCTACCTTGGCAGCCACGGCTTCAATATTTGCTGGGAAAATACATTCATAAGTGTGCGGATTTTTTTCTCGCGAATAGATGATTGTCTCCGCAGCGTGTCTCCTGAAGAATTCCTCCTTGGTTATAATATCTGGGGGAGAGAAGGAACAGGAAAAAGAAAAGGTGAAAGAAAAAGCTGGAAAGGGGATGCCTTTGGATGTCAGGGCAAAAGCCATCCAGCTGAATGGACTCTCTGTGGAGTTAAGACCAGAGGTGGTATTCAGCCGGATCGGACCGGTTTTCGAGAATTGGTAGCGGAAATTTCGAGTAGTTCAGAGAACCGGCCAATCCCACCTCTGACTGGCCCTGCCAACCCCATCTCTTCTCCGCCTCCTGAGTCCCAGCTGATCGGCTGGGTCTCCTTTGGTTGCCCTGCACAGGAGAACGGAGCTGGAAAGCAGGCTAGTGGGGTGGGGAAGGATTGGGGGATTTTGCAATATCCTTCCCCTGCCACGCCCACCAAGCCACACCCACCTAGCCACACCATGCCCACCAAGCCAAGCCCACAGAATCGGTAGTAAAAAAAAATAAATTGCATCCCACCACTGGGAGGGAGGTAGGCTGGACCAGCCACAAGTGGCACAAGTAGGATCCCCATTGACAAAAGACGAGAACAAAAGGGCCCTTTTATCCCCGCATTTCGTCCGCCGCAGGCTTTAGCTGGCGGAGAAGCTGTTTATCCCGGAGCTAGTTAAATCTGGTGAACTTAAGCATGACCTATTTCGAGGAACAAGGTACGCCGGGACAGGCTGGGAAAGAAGAAGCGACGTCTTGTGTAATTGCTAGCCCGCGTTGTGGTGTCAAGATTCTTTGGAGAGGCAGCATTTCAGCAAAGAGGCCCACAAGACCCGTGAAGGGCTGGATAAACGGCAGACATATAAACGGCAGTAATCACACAGGAATTGGATCAAGAGCAAAGGGTTTTTCTTTTCAGCAGCCTCTTCTTATCAGCAGGCATGAAACATGTTTCGGGGGCAATTCAGAAAGAAAACAGGGAGATGATGTCTGGTTTCCCCAAACTCGCTCCCAGTATTAAGACTGTATTTAGTCCCCTTTCACAAGATGGAGACACAACCACACAAACGGCCCTCGTTGTCTTCCTTGGATCAGTTAGCATAGCCAGGTTTTTTTTAAGCCATTATTTAACCACGATTAATCAATCAGAATAGAGCTGGAAGGGATGTTGGAGGTCTTCTAGTCCAACCCCCTGGTCAAACAGGAGACCCTATACCCAAGGTCTTCAAAGTTGGCGAGTTTAAGACTGGTGGACTTCAACTCCCAGAATTCCTGAGCTAACAGGACTGGAGGAGGAATTCTGGGAGTTGAAGTCCACCAGTCTTAAAGCTGTCAAGTTTGAAGACCTTTGCCCTAGACCATTCCAGGCAGATGGGTTGTCCAGTGTTTTCTCAAAAAACCTCCAAGGATGGAACACCCATATCTTCTGAAGGCAAGCTATGTTCCACTGGTTAAATGTTCTCACTGTTAGGAAGTTTCCGCTTAATTCCAGTTTTCTTCTTTCCTTGGTTAGTTTCTATCCATCGTTTCTTGTCTTGCCTTCTGCTGTTTTGGAGACTAGGTTGACCACCTCTTCTTTGTGGGAGCCCCTGCTCTCATGTCCCCCCTAGTCCTTCTTTTCTCTAGACTAGCCATTACCCAATTCCTGTAACCGTTCTTCCTATGGTTTCGTCTCCAGGCCTTTAATCATCTGAGTTGCTCTTCTTTGTATTTTTTTTTTCCAAAGTCTCAACATCTTTTTTTGTAATGTGGACCTTATGTGGAGTTCTATCCATGTTCCCTCTGAAATAAGCCTCCTTGTTTTTAGGATCGCAAGGCAGTTTGTAGAGAAAATAAAACACCACCAAAAAGAAAGGCCCCAGTTTTCACAAAAGAGAAAGGGTTGAAAAGGAGGAGTGGAACCGGGAAGGCATGTGCAAGAATTAGGATTCTGGAATTCAACCGGCTTTTTGGAGCTATCAGTCCAAACATGAAATTTCTGTGTTTTTTTATATATGTAATTTTTCTATTGATGTTTTACAAAACAGATAAAAAGCAGCAGAAACGAATAACAAGCAGAAGCAGGAAAGGAAGAAGGGAAGAAGAAAGCAAGAAGGAAAGAAAGTAAGGAAGAAGGGAAGAGGGGAAGAAAGAGTGAGGAAGGAAGGCAAGAGGGGAAAAGAAAGAAGCAAAAATGAAAAATAGAAAAAAAGAAACTCCGGAGTTCTGGGGAATTCTGGGAATTGGAGTTCACATATCTTAAAGTTTGAGAAACGTTGAGTTAGAAGAAGACAGGGTGGCTTTAGACAAGGACGCCAGGGTTACCTGGTTTGCATAAGTCGAACTCCAGGGCTCCTCCAGAGTTGAGAAGCTTCTGGATAAGGGCCTTGGCCAGCATCGTGGGGCTGAAGAGGACGGGGCGCCGGCAATCACAGTGGGTGGGTTTCACCAGGCTGTATGGGATCAGGCTGAAGCTCTTATTGATCTCAGTCACGGAATCAAACTCTGGAGGGAGAAGAGGAACTCCACTGTAAACCGCCCTGGAATGAATGAGTGGGCAGCCCAACCAAAGGCTGGAATTCCATCAAAGGAACATTGAAGAAGAACCAGAGGTTGGAGGACAACCTGGTTAGCAAAACCCCTGCGACCACCTTGCTGGAATTATTCCAGACCACTTTCAAGGTGTGAAGGAGGAATGGAGGAATGGCCTAGAGGGGGAGCTCTCGCCTCACAATCAGGAGGCTGTGAGCTCGATCCTAGGTAGAGGCAGATATTTCTCTCTCTCTGGGCACGATGAGAATCTGTCTGCTGAATAAAAACTCCACACTGGCGACACGAAGGGTATCCGGGCAGTAAACATTCCGCTAACTCCCTTCAGTTGCCCAGACTCCACCCCGCAAGGGATTATGGGATCGTTAAAAGATGATGATTATGAGTTTCAAGGTGTTAAGGGACAGCCTCATTGGGTGATTCGTCCTTCAGCTTTGCAATCTAAGAAAAAGAGGTCCCCACCCCTTTACCCCCCCAATCCACTGTACCTTCAAATCTTTCAAGGAGAGCCTTGGTCACTGGATGCACTTCCGATTTCACCCGGCTGTCTTTTGAAGTGACGATGCGCACCCGTTCGTTGCTATTCATGCGCTTGTATTTGTTTTCGGACCTGCTGACAAACTGGAAGTGGAGATCCAGGTTGGGTCAAGGGGTGATTCAAGGCTGTGTTTCCCGTCTAGTCTACCTAGCAAGGCTGGCGATCAGAGAGCTGAACCCACCCTTTTAATTTGACTCTGTGGTCCCTGATTGTTGTTATTGTGTGGTTGTTACCTGCAAGATCTGGCCCAAAAGGAAACTGGCTCTGGAGAGACGAGGGCTGGTTTTGGATTCACTGGGAGATGCGGCTTCGTCTGGTTGCAGTGTAGTCTAAGAGTGCAGCAACAGAGAGAAGGATGAAGAAGAAGAAAGAAGGAAAAGAGAAGGAGGAGGAGGAAGAGAAGAAGAAGAAGAAGAAGAAGAAGAAGAAGAAGAAGAAGAAGAAGAAGAAGAAGAAGAAGAAGAAGAAGAAGAAGAAGAAGAAGAAGAAGAAGAAGAAGAAAAGAAGGAGGAGGAGGAGGAGGAGGAGGAGGAGGAGGAGAAGAAGAAGAAGAAGAAGAAGAAGAAGAAGAAGAAGAAGAAGAAGAAGAAGAAGAAGAAGAAGAAGAAGAAGAAGAAGAAGAAGAAGAAGAAGAAGAAGAAGAAGAAGAAGATGATGATGATATGTAGGTCAGAATCCCATAAAGCCAAAATGTATGTATGGGATGTAGAAGCAGGAATGTTGAGAAGAGGGGCCCACCATACTTGGAGGCCCTCAAGTTGAGTTGATGACATCAAAGTCAACCACTCATAACAAATGGAGACAGAATACTTCTTCTAGAATGGATGGGAATTACCCAAGAGGCAAAACTGCCCCAAACATCTCACAAAGGGATGGAAGAGGGATGGGTGAAGAGGACAACAACCATCTCAAGCCAGGGAGAACTTACTCGTGGTATCCCATAGACACTATCTGTATCTTCTTTGCTTCCTTTGTTCATAAGTCGCTGGAGTTTTACCAGGAGCAGCTGCTGGGCTCTGCAAAGGAGAGTTGGGAAGGATCAGAGGTGGTGCCAAGGAAGGCTTCCAGCCTGATCATCCACAGCTGGGGACCTTCTTGCTCCCTTGGGATGGCCAAGCAATTGGGACTGAGCTCCAGGAAGCACTTGCCAGCCTATAATGCCATGGGATGGACAATATTTGCTCAAACTTGAACTCTTGGAGTACCTTCAGACGTATGCAAGAAGAACCCCATTGCCTCAGAGGTATCCACAGGTAGGTCCAAAAAGTGTAGATGGCCATCACAAACCTACAAGGCAAGCCTTCCCCTTTTTCTATGTGGGTCACATCTCCTGCACAAGGCTTGGCTTCTGCCTCATGGGATTGGCATCTGAAGAACGGCCCAAGGGCAGAGACAGATTTGCCACACAGACAGTCATGGAGGATGTTGTTTGAGTTTGCAACATACCAGTTTCCTGTGACATCCCATCATGGCTGTTACCGGCATCTTGAGTTTTGAACCTGTAATGCCATTTGTACCCCCTGCCCCTTGCGCTCAGAAGAGGGTGCTCACCTGCTATAATTGGGGACCGTCCCCGTTTCCTCATCTTTGTTGGTGACGGGATGGACTCGGGCACAAAACCACTCACACTTCCCCTGGTACATGGTGTCCAGGACGTGCAAGATCTCATCACACCTCACAGAGAGGGAGCAGCAGTCCAGGTGGCTGGAGATGCTGAGGTTCAGCCGGATGTAGAAAGAGTCTCCAGAGGTGATCAGACCTTCCTCCATTTCTGAAAGCAGCTTCCGATAACCTAGAGCGGAAGGAACACAACCACAACTGGTTCCACGAAACGGGGAAACTGCTTGGTCCTTAGGTCCCCCTCATCGGGTAGAAACTTCCCCTCACCCTTCTTAAAATTGCCAAGTTTGAGAAACACTGATTGAATTCCTACTGTGATTGTTCCACACGTACAATTGTGCCCATCCATCCTGTCAACTCAACGTCAGAGTAGCGGAATGTTGGAAGGGACCTTGGAGGTCTTCTAGTCCAACCCCCTGCTCAGGCAGGAGACCCTATACCATTCCAGACAAACAGTTGTCCCAAAAATCTCCAGTTGTGGAGCACCCACAAGTTCTGGAGGCAAATTGTTTCAATGCTTAATTGTTCTCACCGTCAGAAAATTTCTCCTTAGCTCTAGGAAACATCAAATTTCCCATTACACAATTATGGGTTGGGGGCAGAGGTACCCCCTAGAAACCACCTCTACTACCAACTCTGCGCCTCCAACTTTTAAGGGTGATCATGAAAATAAACGAGAACTCAGGTTTCTTTTTTAAAAAAAAAAGTATAGTGGATTATTCTGGCTTCCAAAGATCAATCCTCCTGTCCTTTTATCCGCCTCCCAGATCCTAAAGATAAATAGTCCTTCTCATCCGAAGGTTTAAAAGTATGGTATCTCACCCTCATGATTTGGTTTGCAGTGCAATGTAACCGGTCCACTGCATCTCTGAATTGTCCAGTGGATTTCCTCCTTTGTGCAGGTATCCAGGGGAACGCTCATATTTTCTCCTCGGATGCAGCCCTCCACCTGTTGAAAGGAACGCCGCTTTATTCTCCCTCCAAGCAATTAATTCGACTTACTAAATTACACAGCTAATGCCTCTGCCCACCCTGGTCTTCACCAACAGCATAATGTGATTTGTTATATAGATTTTTTTTTTCTTGAAGAGCACACAGAATGAAGGGATGGCTGATGCTTCCAAAATGAACCTTCCTTAAAAGGTGTTTTTTTTTAAGTTGAAAACTCTGCCCCGGGCAACATAGACCTTAGTTACAGCAAGCAAGGAAGAAAAATAAGAACAGCTCGCTCATTCATCACTTCAAAGAACTGTGAAGGACCATCCTTAGGGATGCTTGCAGGAATGACTAGAAAATATGGATGCCTCACCAGAAGCAATTGGTACCCTTCCCGGAGGCCAGCTTTCTCCGCGGTGGAGTTGACCTTCACAGAGTGGACAAAGCTTCCTTTGATGTTCCCTCCCAGCAAACTGATCTCCGAGCTCAGAGTGTCCCCGTTGGCCACTATTTGCTGGACAGCGTGGAAGACGTTGTGGAGGCGTCCAACTGAGGTCACCGAGGGACGGAACGGCCTGTGTCAAGAAAAGAGGGACAAGTTCTTCTTAGCTTCTCAGATCACCCTTGAGAAATGGCTGAGATTGGTAGGGGAAAACTAGCAGTTCCTAGACCAAAGAGAATAGTTGCATTTATGTATCTCAGATGCTTGCCAAGGCCATCAAGAGATTACACCAAGTGTTTGTTCGTTCGGAAGAGCAGGAGGAAAAATTCAAGGCTTTTAAATTCTGAAACATAGCTATGAAGAAAGGCCCTGACTTCTTTGCATGCAACCAGCAATCCATCTGCTACGTTCACAGTTTCATTCTCGACTGCAATGATGTGTCTCGTCTAACCAAAGTTGCATCTGAGGGTCTTTTGCCAACGTTGAGAGAGGCAGTGGGGGATTTAGAAAGATGTGCGGCTGAGAACTAACACCAGCCGCTGCTCTTTGGAACACCTCCAGCCACAAGGAGATTGCTTAAAAAAAAAAAAAGCCACCAAAGGAATTCAGAATTTCTTTAAAGCAGCTGGAACTTGAACAACAATAACAACAACAACAAAAATTTTTTTTAGTGAAATCACAAGTAGAATTCGGCACAGTATTAACTCAGACTCAGGACACACGCAGCGGGAAATGAAACAATGGCAACAGACTTCTGAAATATCTGGTGTGTGTAAAAAAGCTTTATGACCTTTCAAAATTTAGCCTGGATATCAGCATCAGGAAGTTGCAAATCATTTCTGT
Organism: Pseudonaja textilis; assembly: GCF_049901715.1. Classification (NCBI taxonomy): domain Eukaryota; kingdom Metazoa; phylum Chordata; class Lepidosauria; order Squamata; family Elapidae; genus Pseudonaja; species Pseudonaja textilis. Next base: position 2,763,431 of record NC_142003.1, read on the forward strand.
TCCCTACCTTCCAAGTTTTATTTCTCTCTATCTTTCTGAGCTAACATGAATTTAGGTGAAGTAGTAATGTTTTCGCCAGAAGAATTAAAGAACCATTTTTTCTGGACACTACCACGGATGATCAGGAGAGGTGCCACATTCCCTAGGTGACACAGGGATTGCAGGAGGTGAGTAGGGAAGCCTCTGTGCGTGCGCCAAGTGCGTGTTTGGTGCGCACCCGCACAAAGTGTGCTCACCAAGCCACGCCCACCGAACCGGTGGTAAAACCTCTTTGAAACCCACCACGGCTTCGTGTGCATTCTATAGTAACCCCCCCAGCAATGGTACAATCCAAGAAAAAGCACTTTTGCAATCCCATTTTGCTGAGTACCTAAAGCAGACCGCGAGTCATACCATACCTTTCCAGAGAGAACTTCCTAAAAATAGAATTGACTTGTTCCAGATCCAGCCCTTCAGAATGGTGGGAAGATGAGGAGGAAGGTAAGGAGGAGTACCTGTCAGGAACATCATCTGGAAAAGGAAGTGCGGAACAAATAAATTTATGAAATGGATGCATATGGAGGGAAAATATATCCTTCTTAAAGAAAGGGCAGCAGGAGGAACAAAAATGGATGAAATATAGACAAGACTTGATGCATTTGCCTGGATGGATTATCTTTGGGTTCAGAAAAAAATTGCCAAGGTCTTTCCAAATCAGTTTGTCTCCTGGTGATCTTCTCATGAACTTTATGGATCCATCTTTGTTCCTTTCTAGATAGCAGCAAACTTTTGGCTGACCTTGTCTGGGTTCAGAAGTTGAAAGACCTTCTGGTAGAAAGCAGTTGGCACACAACTTCTCTACTGTTGATAAACTTCTACATGAAGATGTCCCAAATGATCAGGTATATCCTGCCAGGTAGGAACTGTGGATGGGTAATTTGTTATTCTTCTGATTGGTCTTTACCTTTAAGTTGGAGTAAGACTGGGCAGCATTTCAAACAGAGATTCTGCATAAAGTATTGTGAGGTCTAAATAAGGTCCAGAAGATCATTTCTGTCCACCAAATGAGGTTACTCAGAATGCTGGTCTTTAAAAAAAAAAAAAGAACATCTTCCAAACCTCTTACCTTCTAATTCCAAAGCATCAAAGCCAAGGCTGTCGTCTTCTTCGGTTAAACTGAAATGCAGAAATATATACTGATCGTTCTCTCTTTCCACGATGTCTCATTTGCACATCTTACTATCCCTCAGCAGGTCGCCCAAATCTTGGAGTCAGAACATCTTGGATGTAGGAAGTGGCCAGAGGTGGCCACGGAAGAGTGAGCAGGTGCCAAGAGAGACAGATGGTAGGTGAAGGGAAAGAGACAAGATTGGAAAAGGTGCCACCAAAATTGGAACACAACCAGGTCACAAAATGGTGCCTAAGAAAAGGAGACACCAAGCCTTGGGAAGGGGTCATGATGCTCTCCAAAAAAAAGAAGATCTGGCTCTTCTTATCATTTCCAGCTCTTGCCTATGAAATATGACAATTTGCTGCTGCACAGATGGCCATAATATTATTTTTGGAGCTATGTTGTGGTTATTATTATTATTTTTATTTGAAATGAGAAGGGTTTTCAGGTGATTGCAACAGTAAAATTGCATCGGTCACTTTACCCAATGCAAGCAAACCCATTGAGACATTCGATGCCACACTGCCAGCTATATGCATCTGCCACAAATATGTGTGTGTATTTGTGTGTGTGTGTGTCTGTGTGTCCTTTTGTTAATGTTCACACCTGCACTATGTTTTCTAGCATGGCGGGAGAGGAATGGACACTACCTTTGAAGGCAGTAGGAAAAAAATGAAGTGACCGCCTGAGCAACCACTTTAGTAGTGGTACGCTACTGGTTCGGCCTGGTTTGGCTGAACTGGTAGTAAAAAAAAAGCCTTCGACGATCAGCTGAGAGGAGGGAAAAAAGTGCAGGATCGGCCCTCCCACTCACCCCTGCGCTTTTCTTTATCCTCTCAGCTGATTGACACTGCAGGCCTCAGCTGGTGTGTGGAAAGCTGCGTGTGTGCACTGGATGCATGCGTGTGCATGCCCTTGTGCAATCACTGAACCAGCAGTAGAACAGGTGGGATCCCACTGCTGGACCACTCCTTTCATGACGTTGGAGGTCGAACTACATGTTACACACAACAACCAGTTCTGTGGGCGTGGGTTAGTTGGTGGGTGTGGCTTGGTGGTCATGTGACTGGCTGGGCGTGGCCAACTCAACATCACTCACATCGAGGCACGCATCTCCTCGACTGGCCTCTCATGACTGTGGGGATGCTGCAACAGTCGTAAGTGTGAAAAATGGTCCTAAGTCACTTTTTTCAGTGCCATTGTAACTATGAATGGTCACTCCACACAAGCAAAGTACCAGCAAAGAAGGGGGAAAAAAAACTCCAGAGAAGTTCCAGAGACAGGAAGTCTAGTCCTGCCAAGAATGTAATAAGGGTTAACGGAGAAGCAGTTTCTTAAGCAACACCAGAATGTTTCCTTCCTGCCTTCCTTACAGGATTAGCCCAGTAATTTCTTCTAACAACCGGTTCTCCGAACTGCTTAGAATGTTAACAACCGATTCTACAGAATAGGTGCAAACCTGTAGAATCCCACCCCTGCACACAACGCTCCCAATTTTTGAAAGGAAAAGAAACTTCTGGAGGCTGTGACTGGAAGGAAAGGAAACATAATGTATATAAATCTTTTTGGGTTCCCTTTTTGTACTCGGAATGGCTCCTGAAGGGATCATAACTTCCCACAGAGAAGATGGATCTCTGCTGTAGGAGTTGAGGATTATATACCAACAGATTCAATGCCCTCTTCCAGTCACGGCCACCTGAAACTGGCTGCTTTTTATATCCAAACACCAGATGAATGTTACCTGCGCTTGTGAGAAAGCTCTAATTCAGCTCTTAAAATTGTCCCAGTAAATCAGACCAAGGAACACTCAATGGAGGTAGAAGAACATTGAATAAATGATTGTGCTTGCCTTGGATCATGTTATACCATCAGTAAAATCATATAATAAATGTTTTCCTCTTGCACAATCAGGGGAAGGCAGTTTCCACTGCATATTTTCATTTCGGATGATTAAACGCTTACAATCCCTACACATATTTGACAGCACACCGTAGCTACACACTGTCTGGCATGGTTCTGAGCAGGGCCACTCTCTCCTGTGTCATCCTCCGAGTTACAAACCTTCACCTGAGATACTTGTGATTGAATTTCCTGATGTTCTTTTTTTAAAAGATAACGTTTAACATCAGCTACAGGGATTTCAAATTGGCTCAAGGTAATGGAATTGAGAAAGGTTGTAATTGCCTTCAGGGTGGAGCAGAGAAATGACACCGAATCACCTCGCATCCGATTTCCTCCTCAATCAGACCAGGATAGTTTCTGGAGGTAGGAATTGAGTTGGGGAAAGGATCCAGGGAAATAAGGCTCAACATTTGTCTGCCAGGAGGATAAATCTGGATGGTTTATTTCTATAAGCCAGTATTTGACCTGGGGACCATCGACTTTGGAGAGAAGCCCGGAAAGAGAAGATGACTCAACAGTAAAAGGACAGTAAATGGAGAAGAGATTGCACAGAGGTAAGTAAAGAAAGCGGAGAGAACCCCCATACACAGTGGTGGCCCCAAATAAACCTTGGCAAGTGTCGCCCGCATTTTTGATCTGTATGAATATTCCCTCAGCATTTATTTATCTCTTAGTTTCCCTGCAATGAACTGTATGGAGTTCCAGCAATACAAGGGCAAGCATGATTATTTATTTGGAGCAGGAGTGGGCAACTGTGCTTTGAATTTACAAGCTGTGGACTTCAACTCCCAGAATTCCTTTTATAAGCCATGGACTTCAATTCCTAGAATTTTATTACCTATGGACTTCAACTCCCAGAATTCCTTTTACAAGCTGTGGACTCCAGCGCCTAAAATTTAGCAGTCTGTGGACTTCAACAACCAAAATTCCTTTTATAAGCTGTGGACTTCAATTCTTTAAATTTATAACCTGTGGACTTCAACTCCCAGAATTCCTTTTATAAGCTGTGGACTTCAGTGCCTAGAATTTAGCAAGCTAGCTCAGGAACTCTTGGAGCTAAAGTCCTCAATTCATAAAGAGGCCATAGTCACCCACCCCGATTCAAACCCCTCCTTTCCCCAAACATGCCAGTCCATCCTCATTATCTTCGAGGAATAATGGAGAATACCGTTTTCTTTTTCTTGGAGGTCATCAGAATGACAGGAGTTGGGTTGTAGGTCAATCTGAGTTCTTCTCTGGGACTCCTTGGAGAAGAAGTCCATACATCTTACATGTATGAGGTTGAGAAACATTGCTCTAACCTCTTCCTGTCCTCTCCCAACGATGGACGTGTGAGATGGTTCCTACATTGGAGATGAGTCCATCTCTGCTCCTCCTTAAGAAGTACCATTGTTCCTTCCAGTCAGAGCTGGTATTCAGCAGGTTCTGACCAGTTCTGGAGAACCGGTTGCGGAAATTGTGAGTAGTTCGGAGAACTGGCAAATACCACCTCTGACTGGAGATTTTACAGTATCCTTCCCCTGCTACACCCACCAAGCCACGCCCACAGAACTAGTAGTAAAATAATTTGAATCCCACCACTGCTTCCAGTGCTGACCACTATGAAAATGCATTCAGTGGGACAATTCTTCTCGTCCCTAAACTAACTCTGTTCCCCCAACAAATGTAGTTTTCATCCAAGTTTCCTGGTTCACACAGGCCCTTCCTTTCTCCCCAGTTGTCCAAGAGACATTTACCTTGAGTGAGGGACATCTTTGTTCCGTCGGAGGATGGAATCATTTCCTGGAGGCTCTGGAGTGGTGGACATAATACTGGCACAGCGATATCTCAGGGTTTGCTGGGTTTCAGAAGGGAAGGCGAGAAAAGAAGCAAACAGAAACCATCAATGATGCAATCGCACCATCTTGGTGAGTTTCCTGCCTCAGAGGAAAACACGCTTGTTTGTAAACCAAACAGTGCTTCTGCATCTACTAGCTTTAACACTTCATTCTATTGTTGTCGTGGAATGCAGTCTGGATTCCCAGGAGGGAGGGAGGGAGGGAGGGGCTGTATTCCAGAGGAGCAAGAGACGGGATCATTTGTGTAGGAGAAAGTGGGTGAAGGCACCTCCTTCTCAATGGGTTCCCACAGTATATATTTAACAGGGAAAATAGTGTGCTTTAGTCTGGCAAGATTCCCACCTGGAGGTGAGGAACAATAAAGAAATCTACTCAAAAGAATCACAATGTATCTTTCTTGGGTTTTTTGGAGCTTTCATCCAGCGAGTCCTTTCATTCCATTCGGAATTAAGAACAGAATTTAGGATGGTGGCTGTAATGAAAATCTGATAACCCATTTTATAAGGGGAGTAGGAAAGAAATCATACGGAGCAAACGGGGATAGGTGAATGTGTGAATGAATGTATGGAGGAGCACGGGTGCATAAATGCATTCCAAATATATCTGCAAGAAGCCCAGAGTGATACAGTAGCTGTTTCCACTGCAACCAAGTTGTGTGTGCAGTTTGCATATTAGGCAGAGTTGAATATTTCAACAGCTTCCTATTTCGATTCTTTTCCAGCAGTAATGGCAAGCTTGTGATATCGTATCTGTTACACGGAATATGGCAGTCTTTTCATCTCCGAGTAGTGATTTACATAATAACTAATGGGTGGGGTTTTATTTTTCCTCCCCTGCTTCCTTCTCCCCCAAAGACTTCAATTTAAGCCATGAAATCAGTTTCTTGGGTTTGCCCTGGAATGGTGTGTGTGCGCGCGTGGAGAGATTATTTTAATTTATATTTATTTAATAGGATTTCAAGGCTCTGCTGTCTACAAGAGAGGCAGCTTAAGACGGCTTACAGCAACAAGGAAAACAAACAGACAAGGCAGTCAAACATTACGAACAGACGAAGAAATGGAACAAGTCTATCAAAACAATTTGAGCAATCACAACACACACCCAGCAAGGTTCCCTGCAAGGGAAAAAAAAATCAATCAGAAAACACAAAAAGCAAATGAGGGGCATGTACAATTAAAAGCGTTGTGAGAAGAAATATACAAAGGCAACTGTGCGATATTGGCAGAGACCTCCGTTGTCATCAAATCACTCAATGTGCAGGCACTGAGTGGAGCTGATTCATAGAAATAGATTTTTTTTGTTTTCTGGACCCAGACATTGGGGAGTGATTTTAAGCGTCCCTCCTGCTGTTGACACTAATCTTTCTGTCTGCAAACATGTGTGAGCTCTTGCAGAAAAACTGAGCTGAGTGTCCCCAGGACTGCAGACAAATATGTCTTTTCTGCAAGCAGAAATGGATTCCCTAATAGTTTGGGTGATATTTACAAGAAGAATTCGTGAGATCTTTTCTCAGTCCAGAAAGTTGATGTGGAGCAGGGTCAGCTTTGCAGTTCTGTCCAAAACTGAGAACGTAGACTTAAAAATAATGGGTGTTAGGGAACCCTAGAAAGGGGGCAGAGAGGGTCATTGGGGGAAAGAAAGCATATTTGGAAGGTGGTCATTGTGGTGGAATTTTATTGGGGGGGAGATTTCCTGGGAGGGAGTGAAAAGACAATGTGGTTTAGATAGTTTGTGTGAGAGAAAGTGGATGAAGATGGCGCCTTCTCAATGGTTCCTTGAGTAGGTTTTTAATGGTACAAGTTGTCTGCTTTAGTTTGGCAAAAGTGCTGTCTACCGGCGAGGAATCTGCTGAGAAGAACCTCAATGTGCCTTTCTTGGTTTTTGGAAGCTGACATCAATCTTGCCAAACTAAAACAGGTGACTTGCACCATATACCCTGGGAACTGTTAGGGAGGAGCCATCTTCGCCCTCTTTCTATCACACCAACTATCTAAGCTGCGTTGCCTCTTGATCCTCTGGAATGCAGATCCACTCTCCTGGGAATCCAAACAAGATTCCATCAGAGACACCCATGCTGGCTGTGGAATTTGGGGAATTGAAGTCCACACATCAAGTGGCCAAGGTTGAGACACATTTGTGGACTTCAACTCCCAGAATTCCCCAGTTAGCCATGCTGCTTGGGGAATTCTGGGCATTGAAGTCCACCGACCTTAAAGTTGCCACAGTTAAGAAAAAAACATTGGTCTGGACTGGGAGTCCCTAAATCTTGCCTAGCCTTGGGTGGGGCTTTGATTTGGAGTCAAAGCTGCCTTCTTGAGTTTTTTTGACCCCGCTGCCTGCAGATGCCCCAACTGTGCACTTCTCACCAGCACCAATTCAGAGGAGAAATCCAGATGACTTCAGGTCATCATCACACAACCAAGTGAAAAATAGTTCACTTCACTGCCGGAAAGCTCCTGCTTAGAAAACCTTTGGCCAAAGGTGTCTTTTATTCTTCACATAGCTTTTTTTTTTTATTAACACCTTTTCCCCCCTCTACTTCACTGCCCCTGCTAAGCTGGTGAATCCATTCTTGTGCAATGGAATCTCACAAACAACTGTCAAAAGTTTAAATTGTTTTTCCTTCTTCTTCTTCATCTTAAAAAATGTCCAACCTTTGCAATTCAACCAGATAATAAAACCTTTCCTGTTTTCTCTCCTTGTGGAACTTCGTTTTAGTGGGACATATAACCAGGAAAGATTCCTGGGAATATCTTTGGGAAATACAAATTTAGAAGTTGGAAAGGTGATAGCAAGTGTGTGTGTGTGTGTGTGTGTGTGTTAAACAGAGCAAACTATTAACATTCACGCAGGGAAAAATAAATCATATTCAAGAATGTACACAGCAGGTTGCGAGGAAAAAGCACCCTTTCATTTCTGGAGTTGCAAACAGAGGAAGAAGACACACTATAATTGGGTAACAAAAAAAAAAGGATTTCAAATTCCTTACAATTTTGCTAACGTCACAGCTGCCCATGGAGTTGTTGATGGATATGGGTTGAGAAGACACTTCAGGGTGGCTGTAGCTGATCTCAGTCTTCTCTTCGTTGTGGACAGCTGAATCATTAACAGCAAACATGGGGATAGTCAGAGAGAAAGACAAGCAACTGAGTTGTTGGCTTTTAAGTTGTGCCATACACATCATTTAGTGCAAAGAAGGCTTGTAATACCTTCTGGCTTTTTACAGGCGGTCCTGAACTTACAACAGTTCATTCAGGGACCATACAGAGTTACAATGCCATTGTTTTGACCCAAACACAACAAACTGTGTAATCAATCAACGATTCCTTTATTAGGAGAGCCGTCAGCCCAGGCAAAAGGCCTCTTTCTCTCACAGCAGGCTAACAAGTCTGTCCAGCAGGACAGAGATTAATAGTTGTCTGCCACATCGATTCATCTACACCCCCTGCTTTTTATTATCAGAGCTCGGGTGGGGCTTTGCTAGCTGCAGTGGCTCTTCTGTCCCAAGGACCGGCCCATAGATTTCCACTGCTCTCCTCTCCTCTGCCTTCTGTGCACCCGCCGGTCAGACAACTGACAGGCCACAACTGGCACTGAAAAAAGTGACTTAGGAACATTTTTCATCTTTCACCTTTCATTTCTGATAAGCAAAGTCAATGGGGAAACCAGATTCACTTAACAATTGTGTGACTAACTTAGCGACTATGGCAAGAAAGATCATAATACAGGGCTTATCATTTTGGAACAACTTAAATGTTAAGGAAACATCTGAAAAGCCAAGTACAAGAACCTGAGTTTTTGTTCCTCTGACCTTGGAGATCCGATGTCCGATTCGTACCGATGGGGGATTTTGTTCTTGGAGGCTGAAAGAGAGCAAGAAATCCCACCTGAAGTTAGGAGGTGTGTTCACGTTCCCCATCAGACAAACACCTCTTACATTTTGCCCACAGTAATAAGTGAATTTGGGCCTCTCCTTTGGAACAGAAGCATCCGTGTTCTAATTATAAGATCCCTCTGGTGTTCTGGAAAACTAATTGTACTATTACGAATTTAAGAAGAAAACACCAGGGAAACAAGAGATACGAGGAACGGATGTGGTAGAGTTTACAAAACTCTTAAGGGGGCATCCAAACATGGCATGAAATCTAAGGATCACGAAGGAGCTACAGGTTAGAATCATAGAATCACAGAATTGTAGGGCTGGAAGGGACCTTGGAGGTCTTCTAGTCCAACCCCTGCTCAAGATAGGAGTTAAACAAATGATCATAAATTGAGAAGGACTTGTCGAGTTGGAAGGTGGTATCCCGGTCATGCAATCCAACCCTCACTGCGGAGCTGGAACCCCGTTTCAACCATGAATGAGAGCTGACTGTCTAATGATCCAAAGATTGTCCTCCAGCCACCAGACCCCCGTATGGATTGTACCTGGAAGCCCTTAATATTTAATCTTCTTCTAAACTGGGGTGGATCCAAGGGGAAGAATTTACTGTCTTCAGGGGATTCTTCAGAAGTTGAAGAGTCATCTGCCTCTTGGCCATTGGTTTTGGGTCTGGAGGTTTCCAGCATCTGAGAAATCACGGTAAATGGCAAATTCCGTGGTAAACTCTGGAAGTAGAGAAGAAGATGGGTTTTAAAAACTGGCAAGTTCCATCCAAAACATAGAACAATAGAGTTGGAAGGGACCTTGGAGATCTTCTAGTCCACCCCATTGCTCAAGACCCTATATCGTTCCAGACAAGTGGCTGTCCAAACTTTTCTTCAAAACCTCCAGCGATGGAGCATCCATAACTTCTGGAAGTAAGTTGTCCCACCGATTAATTGAATTCATCTAGGACATTGATCAAGAATTGAGCCCCTATATGTTGGAAGTGTAATAAGGAAATTGGAATGTATTATCACCTATGGTGGAATTGTAAGGAAGCCCCAATGTTTTGGCAGAAAATCCAGAAATGGTTAGAAGAGATGTGCAAAACTAAAATAGAATATAGACCCAAATTTTTCTTGTTGGGAATTAATGTGGGAAAATATGACAAAGATGTCATATATTTAATAATCCATGTAATCACAGCTGCAAGATTAGTTTATGCCCAAAAATGGAAATGTAAAGAAACTCCAGGTGAAATAGAAATAATTAGGAAAATTTGGAACTGCGCAGAAATGGATAAATCGACACAAGAATTAAAAAAATAAGGATGATTCTGATTACTACAAAATATGGGGAAAGTTTTATCACTGGTTAGAAACTAGGAAGGATCAAAAAATATACAAAATGATTAATGTTTATGTATATATTATATACTACCTATATAAAATGTAAATATGTACTATTCTTTATATGAATTAGCGATGTAAGACAACTAAGGGTGTTGGGATGATTGCACCAGGTCCATTGTTTTTAAATGCCTTTTTCTTTTTTGTGTGTGTTTGTTCAATAAAATTTTTTAAAAAGAAAAGAATTGAGCCTTTAAGATGGCCCTTCTTAATTTTCATTGGGACAGTCAAAACAGCAGCAGTGGAGTAGAGCTACCTGGTCATAACCGTTGTCTTTTGAGAGACGTCTGAGTTTGCATTCCAGGTTGACGATGCTCGCTTCCTTCCGGACCATTTCAATCCTCAGGTCGTTGTTTTTTTCTTCCAGTTCCCGAATCTGCTTCCGGTGTTTGTCCTTCTCGATCAGGCACTGGGAATACTGTATTTGGGCCTCGTCCCGGGAGTGGAAGGCCTCCGGAGAGAAAACAATACCAAGAGTTCAACACCATGAAACAGCTACTGAAGGACTCAAGATCATCATTTCCTTCAGATGGGAAGCCCTCCACCCATCAAATGGTTTGAGCTAGCTACATTCCATCCCAGGGCTACGTGCATTAATGATTGTAATATTTGGGATTTGTTTCATTTTGCTCTTTTATATGCACGCATATTTAAAGATATTCCCTGCTATGAGTGTTCTAGTGAACAAAAAAGGAATCGGCTCCATCAATAGAATGTAATCCATGGGGTCCCACCACCCACGTCTCCTCAGCATCTGCTAGCAGAGGTTCCTCAGGTATTTTCAAGCACCTGATCTCTCTCCTTCTCCACCTCTTCCAGCTGTAGCATGACGGTGTTCATGCGATGCTTGTACATCTCACAGTCTTTCCCCAGAGTTGAGCATTTTAACTCCAGGTCTTGCTTCTCCTCAAGGTACTACAAGGAAATAAACGGAGATGAGGGTCCATCCAGTTTCTTCCCTAAGCCCCAAAAACTTTAACCTTAGACTGTCTACTATTGACCTTACCCCTTTCCTAAGAGGTCTGTAAGGGGCGTGCATAAGCGCACCAAAGTGCCTACCATCCCTGTCCTATTGTTTCTTTTATTTTTATTTTTTATTTTTCTTATATGTATCCATGTATTCATAACTATGTTTTTACTTATACCTATTATCTTGTAAGCAATTGACAAAAATAAATAAATAAAAATAAAATAAAGTAAAATAAAATAAAGACTCTAAATTAGGTAGATCTAGGACAACCCTGAATTTCTCTTCATTGTTCCTTCTACTTCTGGGTTTCTATTTTACCTTATCCCGGAGGTCTTCTGCATGACGGATCTCTTCCTGGAGATTAAAGATCTTATTGACCAACTCTTGGCGATCCTCAAGAGCTTCTTTGCGGTCATGTTCCAGGATATCCAAGATGGCTTTGTCAGAATCTGGCAATCTTGGCTTCCCAGCCTGTAGTAAGGAAGGAGGAACAGGTATAGATTGAGTGGGAAGGGAAAAGAGTGTTGTGGACTGATTGAAAAGTGAAAGATTTTCTAATTTCAGATGCCCTTGGCGCGATAGAAGATGAAAATAAATAAACCGCTATTGCAGATCAAAATTTTAGATCAAAGTTTTCCGCTGATTTTTCTGTTGCATCCTAAGTTTGCAAACATGGAAAGGATGAGCAAAGTGTTAACATCAGTAGCGATCAATCTGCATTTTTTCTTTTGTTTCCCAGGACATTTCTGAATTAGACACTGCTCCCTAAGTGTTGAGTTTACTGATCCACTTCCTTGTGGGACCTAGAACGCAAAGAACATTTCCATTCAACACATTTTTGCAGAACTAAACTGGAATATCTTGGAATATCTCCTCCAGGATCTGTCCTTAAGTGGACACTCTCTAACCCAGGGCCACCTGAGCTAGAAATTCTAGGAACTGAATCTCCCATAAAGGTGGTTTTGTAGAAGGCAACTGGAATTTCTTGGGAATCTTTTCCCTTTGAAAACATTTCAGTTTTCATCCGAAAAGCTTCTTCTTCTGAAGGGACTGAAGAAGCTTCTTGGATGAGAAGTGAAACGTTTTCCAGGAAAAACAAAGGAAGTCCAGTGGCCTTTTGCACAAGCACCTTTGGAACAACCATGACTTGGATGGTGGAGAAGCTCCATAAACATCTAGGAATTGGATCCAACCGAGCTGGGGAGCAGCTGGTTCCAGAAGATGGACCAACAGCAACCCATCCAACCTTTAAAGAGGAAGGTGTAACTTTAGAGGTTTCTCAAGGATACCTGTGAGTTCTGCCCAGCAAGACAATAATTTTGGTTCTCTCCTATTCTCGCTCAACTTTCCAATTCTTGTCAAACTCTGCACTCAGGTCAACGGTAGCTTGCAAGTAGCAGAAATCTGGATTAGGGTTGGATTAAGGTTGACCATTCTTCCCAATTCCTGTACTCGCCCATCTTAAGTTGCAAAGATATATCCTTACATAATCAGATATTAGCCTAGAAAAAATTGCTCACCTGGATTATAGATTGCAGCTCCTGAATTTTGGTCTTCAGCACCTCGTTTTCGTGCTCTAGTTCCAAAACTTGTTCTTTCTTCGGACGGTTTTCAATATCGTTTTTGAGTTTTAATGACTGGTTCCTCTCCAGCTTGCATTCTTCCTCCACTTTATTCAATTTGTGCTTCAGCTTGTCAATCTAAGGGAGCCCCACAGAGAGGCAAGATAAATAAAGAGATATCAATCATCAAGTATGTCCTGTCTTCAGAAGAAATCCTTGCTCCATATGGTGCCATAAACAGCCTCGGTTCCATCTGTTGAGATGGTCTCCAAATTGAATTCCCCAAGCCATCCTAGGTACTTTCAAACCAGAATGAAGGACACTGGTTAATTTTCTATAAGACATATTGCAGAGACAGGAATAATGACTTCAACAACAATTTTGCAAGCGGGAGAAACAACAGAGCCAATTTAAAGCCATTTCAGACATTACTCAACAGGGCTAAAGAATGCAGCAGAGACCCCAAGCATGCCATTAGTAGTTAGATGAAGGTTTTCATCATAGAGTTATCCAAGTTAACTTTCACAATCAAGCATGGAGACAACAATTCTCAGAATTTCCAGGTGCTGAAATCCAACTCCTCTAGGTGTCCGTGAGCTGTGTAAAACTCTAGTTTCTAGTCTAGAAGATCATATTCTATTCAGTTGCCATTGAACACTACTTCTGAAGATCTCTAACCATTGGTTATGTTGGTTTGGGATTTTGTTGGATGTGGCATCACTTATTTCAGCCGTGTCGTGTGGGGGAATTCACTAGAGAAAGCAAGTCGGTTTGGAACAGTTAGCGGTAAAAGGAAACCAGGCCACCAAAAAACATGGTGGCTGGACACCATCAAAGCTGACCCCACCTACAGTGTACAGGAAAGAAGATGTGGAGAACCCTAGCTGACCAAGAGGCAGACATGATTGAATAGATAACATCATCATCATCATAAATCTGGAAAGCCACAGATTTCTTGCTACCACCTCCTACATGATGGCCTCAAATATAGCCTGTCAACCCATTCATTCAAGGATGCCATTTAAATCCTAAAGTGCTTTCTTTGTTTGGAGGTGATATATGAATCAAACACTGGTGATTTATTAAAAACATGGACCACGGATGAAATGATCACCTAATGCAAAGATGGAACCCCACGTTCTGAAGAACTTCCTCTCACCTGGAGCTGAAGGTCTCGGCTTCTCATCACGGCCATGTTCTTCTCTTCGCTGAGCTGGGCATACCTCATCGCCAGGTTGTAGTTCTCATCCTTCACCTTGATCAGCTCATCGTTGTAATTGTTCCTCTCCTCTTTCATTTTGTTGTATCTCTCCTGGAACGTAAGCAGCTCGATCTTGTTGAGTTTCAGCTGCTTCCTCTCGTCTTCCATCTGGCGAGATTTGGCCAAGAGCTCACAGCGCTGGGCGTCCTTCGTCTTGACTTGCTGCTGCAGCTTTATGATCTCATTCATCAGGAAGTGAGTGAGACCCTCGTGTCCCTCTTCTACTACGATGAAAACAGAGAAAGAAACCAGTACAACGTAAGTCATCACAACAAGTTGATCGCGCTCAGTAGCGGGAAGCGTTCAATCGACCAGAATGGGACTAAACACTCTGGCCCAAAAAGAACCTCTAGACCAACAGATCTAAGAACAGCCCAGATTGAATAAGGTGAAGCCCAAGAGAGACCCTTCATTGAAAAAGTTTGATTTTTATTTTTCATGTGTGCAAATATAGGTCGTTCTCTACTTATGATCAATCATTTAGGGACAATTCAAAGTTATAAAGGTACTGAAAAATGTAACTTACAACCGGTCCTTGCCCTTATGACTGTTGCAGCATCCCAGGGGTTGCCGTTTGTAATCTTCCCAGCCAGCTTCCAATGAGCAAAGTCATAGTGGGAAGCTAGATTCACTTAATGATGGTGGCAAAAAGGTAGCAAAATTGGGTGTAACTCACTTAGCAACGGCTTTTCTTAGCCATGGAAATTTTTGTCCCAACTGTGGTTGAATGTTGAGGATTATCTGTATGACATATCATCTTCCAACCAGCAAAGTCATTGGGGAAGTTGGATTCACTTAACAACTGTGGCAAACAGTTGTAAAATTGGATGTGACTCACTTTGGGATTCTTTTCCCAAAAGTGCTTTTTTTTTCAAGAGGCCACTGGGCTTTCTGGTTCTTCTTTGAAGTTCTTTCGCTTCTCATCCAAGAAGCTTCTTCAGCTCTGACCGGATGGTGGGGAATGGAAGGATTTCTACTCCTTGCAGACAGCTGGTCATTTGCATCCTTTTTAGAGAGTTGTTGAGGTCACCTGGATGTTTATCTGTCTCCTCAAGGTCACCTGAGTAGTGCAGATGGATGTGGAGCCTTTTGGGTCCAAGTGGCCTCAAGGACTCTCTAAAAAGGATGCAAATGACCAGCTGTCTGCAAGGAGTAGAAATCCTTCCATTCCCCACCATCCAATCAGAACGGAAGAAGCTTCTTGGATGAGAAGAGAAATGTCTTCAAAGAAAAACCAGAAAGCCGTGTTGCCTCTTGAATAAGCATCTTCGGAAAACCATGACTTGGATGACTGAGAATTTCCACAGACAATGGAAATTCTTGTCCCAATTGTCATTGTACGTTGAAGATTATCTGTATGATATATCAGAAACCTAGTATCGTACATTTCTAGTTCTCTGCCTGGACTCTGCTCCAAGCAACAAAGAACCAAGAAAGTTTATAAAGGATTCCCCCTATATTGATTGCACGGAAAAACAGACTCCCCCAAAAGTGAACCCCACTTACCAACGATAGTGGAAAAACGCCGGGTGGGTTCCTTCCCCGTCACTAATTTGTAGAGTTCAGGATAGTAAAATTCAAGGCTCTCCAAGAAAACCACATAGCCCCTCTCTCCCTTTGTATGAAGGATGTCCAGAAGACGACCTACAACAAGGCCAAACATTGATCTGGTTACTAAAATAGACCATTTCGCTTTGAGACCAAAATTACAAATGGGATAAGAAGATGTGAACATGGCAGAAGAAGAATGATTGCAGCTGTATAACATGTGGAAAAAAAATATATATTTGAAATGCAGGCTGTGAAATTACCTTTTCTAAGCACCAACCAAAACTACTCAAAAGAATACACCATTAAAAAAAAAATTCTGCAGAATATCAAGGCAAGACAGAACAAGCCTTATGCATAACATTTAGCAGAACTGATGCACTGCATATAAACCTTCCGGAATTTAATGCCATTTGTTTAAACACCAAATTGATATGCTGTCCTTCTACTAAAAATTAACATTTAAGGTGGCTTTTACAGTTTCCAAGAATAAAATAAAGGCAATTGTAATAAAACCTGAATGATAAACTAATTGACCTTTAAAGGCTTAGCTAAAGAGAGAATAAGTACTGTGTCTCTAAGGAAGGCTAGTGAAGCAGTCTAAAACTCTTACTATGTGCAGCTTAGTCTCTCCAACATGATTATTATTTTTTTTCTCCAGGCTGGTTAAGATTACAACTTTATATATTGTGCTGCTAATCAGTGGTGGGATTCAAAAATGTTTACTACCAATTTGGTGGGTGTAGCTTGGTGGGCGTGGCTTGGCTTGGTGGGCGTGGCAGGGGAGGGTTACTGCAAAATCCCCCTTCCCTCCCCACCTCACTGTCTTGTTTTCCAGCTCCGTTCTCCTGTGCAAGGCAACCAAAGAAGACCCAGCTGATCAACTGGGATTCAATGGGAGGTGTTAGGAATATGAGTCACCTAACAGCTATTTGGGTTAGAAATATCTAAACCAGGATAAACATTTTAAAACTGTAACTTTAAGAAAATGCAAAACTGTAATTAGGTGTGGTTTCTCAAACGGCCATGAGATGGAGCCAGAAACCTGGTTTGTTTCAGTCTGAGTCTCAGAAGAGAGTGTGAGTGTATCTCTGTTTCCTTCTGTTGGAAAGTATTGCTGTTCCTCCATTTCTTCTAATTGACCGATATTACTGGATTTAATGTAAGTCTGATACTGAACTGTTTTTGACACTGGAATTTGATATTTGGATTATCCCTAGATTGAAAACTGACTGATTTTACCTGTGAATGACTTTGGACTGCCTATTTTGGACTTTGCTTAAACCTTTCTGGAAGTAAAAACCTACATTTACTGTACAGTGTATCTGTACTGTGTGTGTGTTATTCAAACACTTCTCTCAAATACGTCTCCCTGTATGCGCTCATTCTCCTTATGGGGAATTACATCAACAGGAGGCAGAGAAGAGATGGAGTTGGTGGGGCCAGTCAGAGGTGGGATTGGCCGTTTCTCCGAATGACTCAAAATTTCCACTACCTGTTCTCGAGAACTGGTCAGAACCGGCTGAATCCCACCTCTGCTGCTAATAATTCTGGAGATAATTGGTTTGGTATAGTGGTTACTTGGTGCTCTCTGAGCTTGGTGGCTTGTCTTACCAGCTCGGTTGATTTTGGAGAGGAGCATTGGGGAGTTGAGGACCTCATCTTCATCCTGCTCATCCAAGACTTTGCACTGGCGTAGGTACGGGGTCAGCTTGGCGGGATTGATGTAACGGGTCAGCATATGACGATTGCATTCGACGTTCTCCCACAGAGCTTCCTCTTCGTCCTTCAGGGTTTCGAGACAGTCGTCCATTTTTCCACGTTTCTCCCTTAAAGAAAGTGTAGAGAAAAGAAAAGGATAGTTTTGGTCTAGAAAGATCCCACATCTTGTCCAGGAGAAGAAGGTTTACGAAAAGAGAATTGACCGAGTGTAACTTGCACTGAATTTCATACAGGTAATCCTCGACTTACAACCACAACTGAGCCTGTGTTACTAACTGAACAACTGCAACAATTAGCTTAACACTTATGGCAAGAAAGATTTGTAAGTTGGGGCAAAACGCACTTAACAACTATCTCGCTGATGGCTAATTTGTCTGAATGCCAGTTCTGTTTTGCAAGAATCAATCAACACTATACTCCACAATCTGGGGTTAGGAGATGCTGAGCTGTATAAAAGTAGTGAGTGGGATTTTGGCAGGATGACTTGCTACTAAGAGAAGACAATGTCAATGGGGACATGAAAGAAGCTGAGTAACTTGGACTTACTACTCAATCTCATGGGTCTGGTGTAGTAAACTCTTAAGTATTTCACTTTTCCAGCCTGGCCTTTCCCAGATGGCAGTGAGGCTGTGCCTTCTGGGCAGAGTAGTCAACACCCAGCTGCAGCCCCCACCAATTTGAAAGGAAGGAAGGCAACTGTGCAAAATTTTGCAGTTTTATTATGGCACAAACTCTCATAGATTCTATGCATGTTTATCAGGTGTCCTGATGCTTTACCTCAAAGCAAAGGACCAACTAAAAGTTCAACAGCCATATTCACTTCCCTTCTGAAAAATAAAAAGCACCATTTGCATGGGTTTTTTCTTCTTCTCCCTTTGAACAAGTATTTTTAGGTTGCAATTAAGGATGGCCATTCATTAATTTTTTACCACTGGTTTTTCAGCTATGATCTGAAGTGCACTTCTTAGAGACTGCATATCTTTTCTCTAAATTGCACCACCAAACAGCAACAGAAACCTCTTTTTTCAGCCTTTTTTTTTTTTTGCTTTTCACTTAATGGAGGAAAAAGGCTAACCTAGATAGCAGGAGGCTTCGAAAGATAACCTAGAAAATCAACGTATGCAGGAGGCCTCAGAATAACACGGCTGAACATCTTGTGTGCGGACAAGTGGTGTACTAAGCCAGGAGATTGATACTGCAAGCTAGATAGCTTAGAGATCCAGGTTTTATGGATGGTCTTAGAATGATGGTTCCCAACCTTTTGTCCCCAGTGCAACATACAACAAGGCTGCTGATTTGTCTACTGATTTGGCACTGCCCCAAACGCAGGAGCAACAGGAAGAGAGAAGGAATTCCTTCACAGAACCTCAGCGAACGTCAAGCTGGCAAGAATAGAACAGAACAGAATGTATGGAAGGGAAGGGAAAGGAAGGGAAGAAGGAAGATGGAAGGAAGAGAAGAGAAAAGGAGAGAAGAAGGAAGATGGATGGAAGGGAAGAGAAGAGAAGAAGGAAGATGGAAAGAAGGAAAGAGAAGAGAAGAAAGAAGATGGAAGGAAGGGAAGAGAAGAGAAGAGAAGAAGGAAGATGGAAGGAAGGAAAGAGAAGAGAAGAAAGAAGATGGAAGGAAGGGAAGGGAAAAGAAGAGAAGAAGGAAGATGGAAGGAAGGAAAGAGAAGAGAAGAAGGAAGATGGAAGGAAGAGAAAAGAAGAGAAGAAGGGAAGGGAAGAGGAGAGGAGAGGAGAGGAGAGGGGAAGAGAGGAGAAGAGAAGAGAAATATTTTATTGACCAAGTATGATTAGGCACACAAGGAACTTGTCTCTAGTGCACAAGCTCTCAGTGTACATGCAAAGTGACAGATTAATAATATTAATACTAATAAGAGGGGGCAGTAGAGAAGGTGAAAAGAATATTAGAACATTAGAACTTCCTCTTAAATTGTCCCTCACAGTCAATTCTTCCTGGCATTGCTCTGATAGTCTTGTCTATATACAGGTGCAGAATCCCTCCCTGAAATGAAACAGGCCAGCGGCTCGCACTTGCTTGCAGCAAGCACCGTGTTGGCATTTACACAGAGGAGAAAAAAAGAGTCACGAAGATAAGTGAATGGAGACAAGGAAGATCACCGAGGGCCAAAGAAAACATATTCAGTGTTGATCCAGCTGTGGTCATAAGCATTGGGGAGGTGATGCTATGCAGCCTCCCGCCAGCCCCGTGGTTGTTACAAATAAGTAAAATGTACAGTAAGACAGAGAAATGATTGCTAGTGCGAACATCCATTCCGGCAGAAAATCCACCTCACCGTCAGCAAACATGGGGGTTAGCCAATGACAGGGCTGCAGAGCCAACCATCTGTTGTTTATCCAGCAAACCATGGCTTATGAAAAAAGGACGGCCCATTTGAGGCTTTAGAGAATTGATTAATTGCGGAAGGTTTTTGCATCCACGGGGGTTTGAATGTTGGCTGCTGGAAGCTGTGATGATAGAAATAATGCAGGCATGAGGCAAAGTGAGGGCTTAGCAGAAACCTGTCCCAGAGAGTAAGATGAGACGTGCAATGCCTCCTTGGTTGTTTGCTGTAGTCATCGGTAAATGTAAAACAAATGTTGCGATGCCAGATTGGGGATGCGAATGGGAGGGTTCGTTGTATGCTGTGGTACTGGGTTTGGGGTTGAAAACTAGAGTGTTTTGCAGGGCATGTACAGGAATCCCTTGACTTACATTTTGAGCCCAAAATTTCCGTTGCTAAGCGAGACAGGTGTTAAGTGAGTTTTGCCTCATTTTATGATCTTTCTTGCCCCCGTTGTTAAGTGAGTCATTGCAGTTGTTCAGTAACATGGGGATTAAGTGAATCTGCTTCCCCATTGTTAGAATCTCACAAAAGGTGATCATATGACCCCAGGACATTGCAACCGTCATCAATATGAGCTAGTTGCTAAGCAGCCAAATTTTGATCACACGACTGTGGGCATATTTTTTTAACAGATTAACAGAGTTGGAAGGGACCGTGCAGATCTTCTAGTCCAAACCCCTGCCCAAGGAGGAGACTCTACAAAACAGTCATCAATCAGGGCTGTGGTGACTTCAAACAGTCAATAAATGAATGGTCGTAAATCAGGACTACCCGTAGGGTAGAAATAAAGAGAATGGTTCTGGAAAATAATACCCTTAAACCCAAGGAAAATAGAGTGAATATTTGCACATTATGCACAAATGTAGGAAAACTGAGGCAGGGAGAAGGTTTTCTTGGGACTTGCTTAGCTAAATCAGTGGCCTTTCAATGTCCCCAATTCCCTGCAAACTGGGAATAGCTTACAAAACAGGTACAAAATGGTTATTTGGCAATCAAAACAGGTACAAAATTGTTATTCGGCGATCAAAACAGGTACAAAATTGTTATTCGGTGATCAAAACAGGTACAAAATTGTTATTCGGCGATCAAAACAGGTACAAAATTGTTATTCGGCAATCAAAACAGGTACAAAATGGTTATTCGGCGATCAAAACAGGTACAAAATTGTTATTCGGCACTTTAAGAGAAGAAATCAAAGTGTTTGGGAAGATGTCAACCAGATACTTGGGGCTTTTAAGAGAAGCTTCATCCTTCTGCTGTTCATCTTCATCCTGCCTGATGAACTTGAAGTTCTCGCTTGTCTCCATCTCCTTCCCCTTTTCTCCCTCCTTCTCTTTTGCAAAACTTATCCCGGCCTTCACCTTAACCAACCACCAGGAGAGCTTTAAATAGCTGCAATATGCATGGACTTTATCCCACTTGTTCTCACAGCCTCTGATTTGAGTGCCACTTCAGGGATGACACGAAACTGTCTCAAGTGCCCGAGTGTCATGGAAACCTCCTGGCGCCATTTTCCCATGGCAGATGTGAAATTAGCCATGTGGGCTGACCAGGAACAAAGGCTGGAGTTCCCCTGTGCAGGCTTTGAAATGTTCAAATCGTAGCAACAACAGTGAGCTTATTGTTTTTTTTTTCCTTCCCTTCCAAACAGGATTATTGTACAAAGTAATCTTAATTTTGCAAAAAGGTTTGCATTCTGAAGAATCCTTGGTGCTCTCTGAACTTGGTTGTTTTCTTGCAGACGTTGCATGACCCAGCTAGATAACATCATCAGTTGGAAGGGAGACAGAGAGCAAACCCCACCCCCTTCTAACATGGATGATGTTACTCAGTTGGGTCGTGAAATGTCTGCAAGAAAACAACCAAGGTCAGGGAGCACCAAGGTGCCCACAGTCCTCCTCCTCCTCCTCTCCACAAATCCACCCCCTTCTAGCACTGATGATGTTACCTAGTTGGGTAATAAAATGTCTGCAAGAAAACAGTCAAGTGCAGAGAGCATCAATTACTCCTCAGTTCAACCCTGAGTTACAAACACACTATTGATAAACGGAAGCACTCTACTCCATCAAGAGGAATATGGATGATCCCCGACTGAGGACCAACTCTTTAACAACCGTTCAAAGTTCTGATGAACCCCTCCCCAAAAGATACTTATGACCCAGATTCAAAGTTCTGATGCCCCCGTGTTCCTGCTGGGGCACTCAGCAACTGCCCCACAATTATGTCTGTTTGCAGCATCCCACAGTTATGTGATTGTGATTTATGATTTTTTTTTGTGCCAGAAATCTGACTGAGTTTACAATGGGCTCACTTAAGCACCTCTACGTTTGCAAAAACGATCACAAAATCAGACAGGTTGAAAACTGATAGTTGTATTGCTCTCTCTGCCTGCAACGCACAAAAGGGAGGGGCTTGTATTGGAGTGAAACAATCACACTCAGCAACGTCTGCAACTCTCAGGAAGTTTACTCAAAAGAAACTGGCCGACGTAATGGCCACAGATTAACAATCCAGGTGGGCTTTCACATCACCCGCTCCAGTGGTGGGATTCAAAATTTTCTACCACCGGTTCTGTGGGCGTGGCTTGGTGTGTGTGTGCTTTGCGTGCGCTTGCACACGTACAGAGGATTTCCTACTGACCTTCTGCAATCCTGTACTCTCCCTGCGTCTTCAACAGTTGAAACACGGCAATCCGCTGTAGCACACGAAGCAGCTTCAAAATCAAGGAATAAAGGTCAGATTGAGCCGGGTCAGCTGGAAGGGCCCAGAGGTTGATCCTTGGAGCGAACCAGTTCACTCACAGATGATCCTCAGAGCTACCAGTTTGGCCAAACTGGGCCAAACCCACTGAATACCACGCCCCCCCCAAATCTTTTCCTAACAAACGAGTCCACTCTTTTCCAAACAAATGCAAATGTTAGAGTCCACCAAGAAATCAACAACAACAACAACAAGCCGTGGCTAAAGGGAACCAGGGTTCACTCCAAGCTCGGTATCCAGATCCTAACTGCACAAGATCTCACAAGATCAGGAAAGAAAGACAAACACGAGCACACAAATCTCTTTCTGCAAAATGTGCGTCTGGCCTTTTCAGTTGTTGTTTCGTAAAAAAAACGAAACGCCAGTCTGCTCAGCTTTGCGATGGCACCTTCTGGCTGATCAGTTTGGGGAAATCATTCATAACTCTGTTCTGGTCTTCACCAGCTCCTCCTTTGCCGGAAACCAGCCAACGGAGGAAGTGAGTAAAATGTCAGGCAATGACACCGCCAGTTTATCTAACTCAGGCTTTGAAAAAGGAGAATGAAAGGAAGGGAGGTTTGGGCAGCCACCCAAAATCCCGCTTATCTGTTTTTTCGTAACAAGGAAGCAAAGAGGGCTGCTGTGCAAATAAGTCACCAACAGATGACACTCTGCCTTCCTGCGTCTGAACACAACCAGGGATGGGCTGTTGGGGGTTTGCAAGGGGCAGAGTTGTCTCAATGGTGCTTTTTCAGAAGGCAACTAGACCTCCTTGTTTTTCTTTTGAAGATGTTTCGCTTCTCACCACCCAAGAAGCTTCTATCCTGTCAGAGCTGAGGAAGCTTCTTGGATGAGAAGAGAAACGTCTTCAAAAAGGGGGGGGGGGGAAACCCCAAGGAAGTCCAGTTGCCTCCTGAAAAAGCGCCTTTGGGATACAACCACCTCCTAGTTTCGCCTTCCTTAGGCTTCCATGCCGCCAAAGGGGAGAGAAGGAAACGTCACTCCGAAGGATCAGGCGGAAGCAGGTTCAGCGGGAGACGGTCCTGCGGTTGGACCGACCGGGTCTGCGGCCTCACCTGGTGGGTTTCATGAGCGGGAACGAGATGTTGGACATGCGATTGAAGGAGGTCATTGGCCTGCTTGTGCCCCTAAAGTCGAAAGGCTGGGGTTGGCAAAATCGGGAGGAAGGGAGGGAGGGAGGAAAGAAGGAGGGAAGGAAAAGAAGGAAGGAAGAAAAGAAAGGAGGGAAGGAAAGAATGGAGGAAGGGAGAGTGGAAGGAAGAAAAGAAGGAAGGAAGGAAGAAAGGAAAGAAGGGAGGTTGGAAGAAAAGGAGGGAGGAAAAGAAGGAGCGAGGGAGGAAGGGAGAAGGAAGGAAGGAAAAGGAGGGAGGGAGGGAGAAGGAAGGAAAGAAGGAAGGTTGGAAGGAAGGAAAGGAGGGAAGGAAAAGAAGAAGGGAGGGAGGAAGGAAGGTTGTAGTAACCTTGTCCAACCTGGGATACTCCAGATCTGCACATGAACCAGCCAACCAACCAGAAGAGCATCTATTTGAAGGAGGCTATTCTTAATGAATTTAAGGACAATCCCCCCACCCGCCCCCCAGCCATGGAAAGTTCAATCTTTGGAGGGAAGAATGTTTAAGCTGTCACAAACACACACAAAAAAGAACAACGCTCCAAAGTTTCACGCTGTGAATACAGAGAAGAAATCCCAGACAGGAACGGGCCACTTTTCGTCAGATTTCAACCACCCTGCACTTACTTCAAGCTTTCTGACAGCCCATTCTTCTCTGTTTGCAAGCAAAGGAGAGGTTGGACAGCAGCCAGCCAGAGCAGCTAAATTTATATTTGGGAAGTGAAAATGCCCCTATTTATTTTTCTCCAGAAAATCTAAAATCCAGAGCTGCGCCAAGCCCTGCTCTTCAGTCCGACTGGCAAAGCGATTTCTGTTTCTGACATTAATCTTCTGATTGCCAACTGATCCCATTCACCGGGGGACAGGAGCAGCACACACCACAAATACACACACACACAGAGAGAGACACAAACAAGGTATTAAAGTTGAAATCATGGCCTGTATAGGAGATCATCCCAGCTTCTGCACATGCTGGTTCCAAGGAACTTGGCTCTGAACCTATAGCTCCTGGGAAGAAAAGATACAGCCATATTTCATGCTTTTAGTTCATGCATCGGTTTATGGCATATGGCAGCAAACCATAGGGCCTTATTAAAACAAGCCTGTTTCACAGATGCTGGAGATGGCAGTACCTTTCTAAGGTTTGGAAGCGAAACCAGGTTTGTATTTGGAAGCAGAAATGCCGGGCCATCTTAGGGACATCCTACGGACTAGGAAAATGGGAGTAAAACATTTCTGTACTGCTCTTATGAAAACTGCAGAGATCTATTGATGAATGACCAGGAATGGAGCTGAACACAAAGGAGTTTTTTTTTAAAAAAAGACTTTAAACCCTGAGAATAATCTCTATCGATGCCCTCCGTGTGTGTGTGTGTTTGCGTGTGTATTTTCCAAACACACACAACTTTCGATGGTTTGCATTCCGAACAGCTCATCTTTCCCCTAATAAAATGCAAAATGTCCCAAATAAACCTACCCGCCGTTAACCCAAATTAAAAATGACATGTAAAATAGAAGGAGAGGGAAGAAACCCAGGTGAAAATACCTGCCGTTATCCAGAAGGAGCTTCGCTAGGATTCAGCAGGTTTTTGTCCTTCCTGAGGGATTAAGTCCCCCCTGTAAAATGCAGTGAAGGTTTTACTTCCTTCCAAAAGAGGGAAAATTGCTCGCCTGGCCCGCAGGAAAGAGAGGCAATTAAAAAGGCTGCCGAGAAAATTGTACGGGAGAGGGGAGGCGATGGGATCCAGCTTTTTTCTGCTCTGAACGTCCTCGCTGCTCATCTGCAGCAAGCAATAATGCAACTGGAAAGTCCCATTTTCAGCCTAGAAGGCTCTGCTGACTGACATGGCACCCCCATAGCATTTGAGTTAGAGGTTTCTGCTCTGACAAACTCACTTGGCGTTACTTGGATTCAAGCTGAAATCCTTAAGCTTGCCTGTGAAAAAAAGCAGTTTTAACTCCGGTTCACTCAACCTTAACTCAGCCTGGCCCCAGTTAAGATAGGACTCTAAACCTGAATGATGGTTTATATGAGCACACCAGGGAACTAGGACTTTCACTGTCTTGCTAAGCTACAACTGTTTAGTATGGTTTTGCCAGGGACTGTGATGCATGTGAGCTGTAGTTTAAGCTCAGTGTTTCTCACCCTTAGCCACTTTAAGATGGGTGGACTTCAACTCCCGGAATTCCCTAGCCAGTTTTGAGAGTTGAAGTCCACCCATCTTAAAGTGGCTAAGGGTGAGAAACACTGGTTTAAACACAGCAAAGTTATGGTTAGTATCGGTGGAGAGTCAACTCAAGTCAACACAACTCAAGCCAAGTCAACACAACTCAAGCCAAGTCAACACAACTCAAGCCAAGTCAACACAACTCAAGTCAAGTCAAGTCAATGAAAAAAAAAACATAGCTGGATTTCTAGAACTGAAAACCCCACGGAATCCGGTCCATTTTGACCCACTTAGATGACTTGTGAAATGCCAGAAAAACAATGGACAGGGAGAATGCTGAACAATTTCTATGATGCACCTCAAAATGCAACAGAAAGAAAAGAGACCGAGAAGATTTGCCAACTGTACAACCTGTCCAGTAGAAAGCTTTCCTAGATGGATGCTTAAAAGCCATCCTCTTTTGGAGAAAGGATATTTTAAAAAGAATAGTTGAAACTGGATGAAGGAACTGGACATAAGTCACACTTTTCAGGGCCGTTGTAACTTTGAACGAGTGGTTGTAAGTCAAGATCTACCTGAATTCATGTGTCACCTATGACAGGTGTGTAAACATCCAGCAGAAGCTCCCATAAGAGGTGGGAAGAGCAATATCCACATGCATGTTACACAACTTGTATCTGCAGAACGATGTAATTCAATCTCTCTCGACTTTTAAGAGTGTGGACTTCAAGTGTAGACTTTGAAGAGTGCGGAGTTGAAGTCCACACACTTAAAAGTTGCCAAGGTCAAGAAATACTGACCTAATTTATGCCTGTGACATCACTCAAAAGATCCTAAATCTGGTCCTACTGATTAAGCCCATTTAGGAGGGAAAAATATTACAGGATGGGAAGTAGCGCCTGGGAAAAATATCACATGAGAATGTACATACAGGCAGCAAGATTTCAGATATGATCTGGGTATTTTCAAGATTAAAATTAGTTCCGGGCATGCAAATTAAGCTAATAGGATAATAATTTTAATAGCTCACTGAAGAGATTTGAGTGCCTCAAATTAAAGGGACTTCAGGAGTTGCAAACAAGAAGATGAAAGGTTCACATTTAATTACAGCTTTAATCTATACACATGCAAACATACAAACATACACACAACCTCGCTGTTGTCGTACAAAAAGACAGGGGGAGTGGGAATTATGCTAACAGCGAAACGGCGTGTGTAGAAAATTTTGCCTTTGAAATCCAGACTTTTCTGGAAAAACAACAACAGCCAAAGGGACACTATTTGGTAGAGAAACGAGACTTTAGAATTAATTAATTTCCCCTCTTGTCCTCTGACTTTTTTTTCTGCCAGATGCCAAGATGGTGAGGTTTGGCTTTCTCACAGCTAATTTCTGAGCTTATTTACTTGGGAAATCCCTAGATTAAAACTCTGGGAAGGCAGCACAGTTCAAACTATGTTAATGGAACGCAAAAGCAAACTAAACCAGTTGCTTGCTGCAGGAACATGCAAGGTCAAATTCTGGAACTCAGAAGTCGCCTGGTCCATGAGAGGGGTGGCATATAAATTTAGTAAATTGAAATAAAGTTTAAAATCCTCACAACCCTCTAACTGTTTTGTGTAGCAGAAACAAACTTTTGTGGCCTTCTGATGCACTTTTGAGTGAGTCCATCTGGCCAACATAGATCTTTCCAACCTGGAGGACTCTACATCCACCCATATCGCAAAGGTGTTTTTTTTAAAGAGGCAACTAGGCTTTCTTTGTTTCCCCTTGAAGACCTTTCATTTCTCATCCAATAAACTTCTTCGGTTCTGACTTCAGTTCAGTTGGAACTGAAGAAGCTTCTGGGATGAGAAGTGAAATGTCTTCAACGGGAAACAAAGAAAGTACAGTTGCCTTTTGAAAAAGCATCTTTGGGACAAACCTGACCTGGATGACTGAGAGTATACAATGACCTGGATGACGGCAGCTCTTTGGGCACTCAATGCAGCTCAATGGGAATGTCAATGGGTCAAGAGGCAAATCGACTGTCCATGGAGCCAACTAACCAGCTCACAACTAGGAGCCAAACTAAGAACAAGAATTAGAAAACTTTCCCATGTTCAGCAAATCAAAGACTTCTTAGGAATTGTATACATTGCAATTCCAGGTCAGAAGCACACCAGTTTGAGGAAATTCATCTCAAGAACCTCAAGGATGGTGTCCCTCCATCTGTACTGCAGAGATCAACAGCCTGAGGCCTCCAAGGGTTTGTAGGAGACCCCAAATCATCTATCACATTTCCATCTGTCGCAGCCTCTTTAAAAATGGTGGTCCAATGGCATTTTATTAACAAGTGAAGGAAACGAGTGAAGTACAGGAAGAGCAAGCTATTAACTGCATTGAAACAAAGGAACTGAAGACGGATGAAATTAACATGAAAAGGGCAACACATTTTGACCTGGTCCTGCCTAATCCCATGACCCGGGCCGATCCAACTATTTGGAAGGAGACTTTCTGTCTGCATTGAGAAGCCAAGGGAGGTTGCCGCCTTCCCAAGGATCGCCCACCCCAGTGTCTCTGCCAAGGAAGATCCCTTGGTCTATGGCCGTGTCTGCTCACCACATGGACCAGATCCATGGAGAGCAATGGATCCCTGTCTTGCTGAGCTGGCACGATCACAAATCAGCAAGATCTCTCCAACTTTCCATGGGGAGGTTTGAAGGACTTTCCATCTTGCTAAGACTGGAGAGTAGGACTTGAGACTTGGATTCCCGTTTCCCCCAGCAAATCAAAGAATTATTGGTTGGTCAATCAAAATATCCAGACAGCACCAATGGCCCCAGAATCATGTCACCTGATCACTTCACCAAGACACAAAAGGGGCAGGAAGGATCGTGCCTCCCCCGGCCAAATCTCCACCGGGGGAGAAACCACACAAGGAACTCAAGAACTCAAGGACACTACCTTCAAACTCCACCAGAAGTCTGGATATCGATGTGTCCCGTAAGGCGAGGATGCCCAACTCCTTCTTCTGGGCCACTTGACGAGTCCCTTCACCAGCTGCTCCACGGATTTCTTTATCTCTCCTGCAAGCGGTGCCAACTTCTGCCTTTTCTCCTGCCTTGTGGGTGCCCCTCCGAGGCACAGGACATCGTAGGGCAATGCAGCATGATTCCGGAAACACCCGCCTACCCCCCTCACACTCCTTTGCAGACCTGGGGCCTATTTATAGCAGGGAGGGAAGGCCCGGCCTGCCTCACTTCCCCTTCTCTTCGGCTCAGAGACGGTTCTCAGAACAGTTCCTCCTGCGAGAAGCAGAAAGGAAGTGTTGTGTAGGAGTCCTCCGCTCACCTCTAAGGGAGAAAAGAGCTAAGGGGACATCCAAGCACTGCCAATGAGTTGTGGGTTGAGAAGAAGGACGTCTGGAGGATGACCATCTCCAATGAAAGGGAGAAACTTGGAGGAAGTGGTTGAAGTCCTCAGATGAGTTGACCAAGCAAGCTTAAATCCTCTTAGTCTTTGAGAACCTTCCCATGACTCTCTCCTTTTCTCTTGATCCATGATGAAAGGACTCCAAAACTCGTTGGCCGGTCTTCTGGTAGGACCAACCAAGGAAGAAATGGGGCAGCAGACACCTCAACGAGGAGAGGGAATGGGATAATTTGATGGATTTTGCTGTTGACCCTGGCAAAGGAAGGTTCAAGAGCTGTTTGCACACGTTTTAGGTGGACATTAAGGAACATCTCTAACCCTGTCCTTAAGCATAGGGTCAACTTCAGGACCTCCTAAAAGTCAGTCCTTGATTGGTCTCTAGTCAGCTGCAAAACAGGCTCATCCTGTAGCTCAGAACGAGAAGTTTCCAAGTGTGCATCTGATGCTAATAGGAGCTAAGCAAAACTTCTGCCCAAGAAAGTTCCATTCAATGTTTTGTCTATTATTTGCATATTTCACTTTGCACTTGTTCATCACGAAGAAAGAGGAAGTGCATCAGACGTTAGCAAGAGATCCTCTCCTTGGTTGATGCTCTCCCAATGTCTCTTCATAGTGTGAGATACCTGCTGGATACCACTCAGACCTTCTTGCAGCTCTCTATCGTCCTGAGGACTAGAAACCTGACTCTTTTTCTTTCCTTATGACAAAAAGTTCTCCTTTTGAGTGTTGTGCTTGCAACCCGATTGCATAAATTTTTATTTGGAATAACAACGGGCTTCAAATCCCTGGAAGGCAACGAGCAATACTGAGCTCTTAGTCCTGACGGCATAGTCCTTGTTTAGTGATTGCCTCATTTAGTGACTGCTTGCAGGATAGCAAGATAGTGACGAAAAAGTCCCTCTGTGACTTGAGCCTACAATAGGTCTGTAAAGCAAAGGAAAGCTGAAGTCAAATCACTTAGTGACTGTTTCACTTAATGCCAGTCCCAACTGTGGTCATTAAATGTGGACAGGTTGTATTGTAGAAAGAATATGCTCGCTTGATTGTTGATTTCCAGAACTGGAGAAAAAAAGAAGATGACTGCACAGAATCAGGGTGAGATTTTTTTGGAGCTGTCATTTCTTATGTCAGAATCAGAATCAGACCAGAGCTGGAAGGGACCCTGGAGGTCTTCTAGTCCAGCCCTCTGCACAAGCAGGAGACCCTGAAACGTTTCAGACAATTTGCTGTCTAGTCTCTTCTTTAAAATCTCCAGTGATGAAGCACCTACAACTTCTGGTGGCAAGCTCTTCCACTGGTTAATTGTCCTCACTGTTAGGAAGTTTCTTCTCCGTTCTAGATTGTTTCTCTCCTTGATGAGTTTCCATCCGTTGCTTCTTCTTCTATCCACAGATGCTTTGGAGAATAGCTTGACCCACTCCTCTTTGTGGCAGCCCCTCAAATATTGGAAGACTGTTATCATGTCCCCAATTGGTCCTTCTTTTTAATGTCATTTAATCTTTCCCATAAAGTGTTATAGTCAAGCGTTGTCTCCGCTTGCTGAGTCAGCGGGCTGAGTGCGAAGTCATAAAAATTTATTCCAAATGGGTCCAATGATTTTATTCTCCAGTCGTAAATATGGAATTCAATTAGCGGCTTGTTGGTGATGAAGTTAGCATGGCAGACGAGAGGGGTATAGCGACCCAGCAGCTTTGAAGCATCAAAACAACATGAATGTGAAATAAGAACCAAAACAATAAATTCCAAAGCCCGTAAGACTTTGGGGAACCCCACGAGAACCCCTCGACTTGATGTTCTAACAAGAGCTGGTTCTTTGGACCTTACTCAGGGGTGGGATTCTACCGGTTTGGACCAGTTTGGATAAACTGGTAGTTCCGGTGATCATTTGATCCCGCGCACTCACCTCTGCCCTTTTTTTCTGTGCTTTATTTCCTTGTTTTTGAGCACAGCTGATTCGCGGGGCAGAGCATCAGCTGTTTTATTCACCGGGGATGCAGCAAAAGGAAAGTATTAGAGCTAAAAATGATCTTTTCTAAAGGCTGACCGTACTGGTTGTTACACCGATTGAATCACACCACTCACCTTACTTCTTATCTATTCCCCCAGGTGGGGGAAATGGATGGTGCGGTGGTCGAGCTCCACCCTAAGCGATTGCTTTGAGAGTTCCTCGATCAGCAGAGTTGAAAGGAGCCCTTGAGGTCCTCAAGCCCAACCTCCTGCTTGGTCCCCAGCAAGAGGAATGATGCCACCTGCCACCAATCCGTACCAAAATACAGACAGTCCTTGACTTAACGACGATCCACTTAGTGGCCGTTCGGAGTGACAAGCAGCCCTCCGGACTGTTTTCTTTTTCATTCTTATGACCACTGCGGTATTTCCCCAGAGACACGTGATCAAAATTTGGATGCTTGGCCACTGGCTCTTATTTATGACGGTCACCGTGTCGCCTTTTGCGACCTTCTGACAAGCAGTGGGATTCACTTAACAACTGTATTACTGACTTAACAACTGCAGAAAATTCATTTAACAGCCGTGGCAAGGAAGCTGGTAACATGCAGCAACATTCATTTAACGACTGTTTCGCCGAGCAACAAAAACACTGGTTTCAACTGTGGTTGTAAGTCAAGGACTAGCCTGTATGTTTCTTGCTCACCTGCTGTTGTTTTTATGAGTTCAGTGGATATCCTGGCGCCTGATTCCACTTCTCAGCTGTCTAGAGATCAGCCCGCTCTGTGTTTGCAATCCTGTTAATCAGTTATTTTTCCCCCCTCCCTTCCCTGATAGTATTTGTATCTCTCCGCTTTTGTTCTCAACGGAAAACAAAGCTTTGTGTTTAAAAGAGAAAAGGGGGGTGAGTGGGTTTGAATGGGACTTTAAGGACACCTCCTAAAAAATGTCTTTTGATTTCATGACAATGCAATGGCGGTCAGGGCCTTCCAGAGCCAGTTCTTTGGGAAAAAAAAATGCTATTTACAGCCCCCGCCTCTTTGTAATGTTTGGACACTGCTTTGTAGAGGTAACCTTTGCAACAAAAGGCAGATCGGTCCTTCTGGAGCCTGGCTATGCCAAGTCAATTTTCCCTGGAGTGGTTCCAGGGTGGATGTTTTGCAGAGTCGTTGGCTGGAGGATTAAAGTCCTGGACTGACATTGTTGATAAGATGTTTTGTCAACCTGTAACATGCTCTTGTTTGGGGCTCAAAGCTGCGCGGCTGCTAGCAAAGAGATGTTTGTGAGACTTGATTGGGAGGCATTTCAAGACCCTCGGGTTTTTTTTTTTCTTCTTCTCTTGCATCACAACCTTTGTCAACCTTTCAAAATGTCCTGGGATTCCAACGCCCAGAGTCCCCAGCCACTCCCTCACTGGCCGATGGCCATGACAACAAGGGATTCTGGGAGTTATTTAAGGGATGGCAGAGAGCGTTGCACAGTAAAAAAACTAGGATTTCTAACAGCTGTTTGCATCGGTTTCTTGGGTTTTCTTCACCCTATTGTCTGAGCTGCTTTTCAGGTTTTTGAAACCAGGCTGCAAATCTCTGAACCTCCATGAGAGAGAAGCAAAGAACTCATATTTTCTGTGCGCCTGCTGCTCCCTGGTGCTCTTTTTCAGTACTGCGGCCCAGAGATATGGTAAGGCATTGCTTTCACCGCTTATTAATTCCCTGCAAGGATTGCTTTGCTTTTCTGCAGTCACCTCCTGGTTTTTCAAAGCCTCATGAACATCTGTTAAATGAAGAAACAACCCAAGAAATACAAGAGCTGGTGTGTTGTGTTTTTTTAAAACCCAGATAACAGCAGAAGAAATTTTGAAGCTCAGTTGGCTGTGTTTCCTGGGGCTGTAGTGGAAAGGAGTGAAGCTCAAATAAAATCAAATATAAAATAAAATACAGAGGAAAACATTCTAGCTCTTGAAGTAATTTCTTTCTCTCCTTTTTTTTTTAAAAAAAATATACAACTAGTTGGCTTCCTGCCATCAGCACCAATTATACACTTCAGAGGGCAGCCCATTAAACTTCCAAAAGCTTACTAACAAACTGAAACAAAAAGACTCCCTCCCCAACACCCCAAATGTTCACCTCTATTAAAATTATTGACCTGAGCTGAAAGGGGGGGGGGGGTGTGGAGGAGAGAGGAGGAGAAGAGGGAGGGTGAACGGAGAGATTGAGATGGAGTTGCTGGAAAACTCCTCTAGATATATTGCGGTTGATCTACGTCAGGTCTCCTAAGCAGACCTTGAAATCCGAGCTTAAATGGAAGAGAAGATTAAGGAAAGAATCCAGAAAGCAGGAGACCTGGGGCATTTTTAATGACTCCTAATTAGAGGTCGATGCCAGCTTTCCATGTAATTAAAAAAAAAAGAAAAAAGGAAAAAAAAAGCAGAGAGTTGGGAATTATACGACTTGTTTATGTTTGTTGGAAGATCTGAGTATAGACCGTCTGTGGTCACACAAAAGACCTCGTGAAGGACTTAGGCTTTCCAGGAACTGGGAAGAAGTAAAGGATGGAGGAAAACTGTTTAAACTGAGGTAGGTCCCCTGTCTATAAATTCTGTCTTGCGTTTCTTTTCAGTTTTGTCCGTTTTGTGGCTGTGGCTCAGGAATTCTGGGAGCTGAAGTCCACAAGTCATGAAAGGACCACAGTTGCCTGCAGGGGTGGGATTCAACGGTTTTTACTACCGGTTCTGTGGGCGTGGCTTGGTGGGCGTGGCAGGGGAAGGATATACTGCAAAATCCCCCTTCCCTCCCCACTCCACTAACCTGCTTTCCAGCTCCGTTCTCCTGTGCAGGACGACCAACGAAGACCCAGCCAATCAGCTGGGACTCAATGGGAGGCAGAGACTAGACAGAGGCGGTATTTGCTGGTTCTCCGAACTACTCAAAATTTCCTCTACTGGTTCTCTAGAACTGGTCAAAACCGGCTGAATGCCACCTCTGGTTCCTTGCCCGCTGATTTAGAACACCCCCCTGGCATCGTGTCATTATTACAGAAAACCTGGCCAATTTTTCTAAATCTCCACTGTTTTAAATGAATTAAGCAGCTCTGTCACGATGTGGTTTTGAAGTCATCCTCCAAACTCTTCTTCCTCTTCTGCGATTCTTATCGTTCTTCTTTCATTACGGTAATGATATCCTATTTTGCTGGTACAGAATGCAGCAGGTCTCTTCCACGCAGCTGGGGAGCCAACCAGCCAAACCAAAACGGCCATCAATAATGCCATTTCCTGCTTCCCCAGAGTGGAAGGGTTGGCTGGGGAATTCTAGGAGTTGGGGTCCCCAAGGGCACCAAGGTTGAAAAACCACGGGCTTAGTGGTAAGAAATAATTTTGTAATTGGATTTATATTTGCTGCAAAGGAAATCTGAAACTCCTTCCTTCCTTCTTCCTTCCTTCCTTCCTTCCTCCCTCTCTCCCTTTTCTCTCTTCCCTTCTCCTTTCCATCCCTTCCCTCCCCTCCTTTCCTCCCTCGCTTCCCCTTCCCTTTTCTGTTCTCTTCCCCCTCCCTCCTTTTTCCTTCCTTCTGAACTTTCCTCTCTTTCCTTCCTTCCTTGAGATCTTTCCTCTCCTCTCCTTCCTTCCTTCCTTCCTTCCTTCCTCTATACACTTTTAATAAGACTTACTTTTTTAAAAAAAAGAAAAGAAAAACATTGGCTTAGAAGATTGAGGGCTGACACCAACACAGCCATGAACTCGCCCCAACTGGGCTTGAGAGTTTAGCGTGGGGTATAAACCCAGCCACCCTAACCTTGATTTGCCCTCCCAAGCTGGGTTCTTACCCTGGATAGTCCATTTGGGCTCAGCATGTCATTTGAACACAGCCGGAATCCGTTCTCTGCCTCTGGTAGAGGAAAAAAAGGAAGTGAACAGAGAGGAAACAGTGGTGAGAACAGGGGGAAAGAGAGTGATTGTGTAAACGGAAGAGTGTGGCCGATTTAGCAGCAATCGTAGGTAGTGATAGTGGATACTGTGGTAAGGAAAAAGAAGACAAATTACTAATCAGTAACAGAGGGGAGAAAGAGAGAACAGAATATGTACATATACGACAACATCATACATCTTTTCCCAAAAGAGATCTGTGGGCTGGACCAAAATGCCCACATCTACATCCTGATGTTTCATGTAATGTCTGGTTTGTGGGTCACTTCAAAATCAATATTTTGAAGCTGTACAATGAAGCTTGGAGGGAACAAACCCTCTGAGATCCAGACCCCTCCCCTGTTTTCTGGGCACCCCACTCCTCCAATTCTGGACAAGAAGCAACAGGTGGAAACTAAGCAAGGGGAGAAGGAACCCCTAGAATTCAGGAGAAATTTCTTGACAGAGCAATTACAACTTGCCTCCAGAAGTTGTAAATGCCCCAACACCGGAGGCTTTCAAGAAGAGATTGGACAACCGTTTGTCTCAAATGGAATAGGGTCTCCTGCTTGAGCAGGCGGCTAGACTAGAAGACCTCTGATGTCCCTTCCAACTGTTATTCTGTTATTATGATGAATAGTTGCAGGAACAGTGTATGTCCAGGCTTATTGTGAGAAATAAGAAAATTCAAAAATAAAATGTAGGTGAAGAGAATGGTATATTATAACATTAAGAAGACAGTTCTTCTATACACATTTGCTATCTTGAAAATATATTTTCTAATGCATTTACTCATTGTTAAACACGTGCCTGCAATCAATTACATCTTCCTGCATCAGGTAATGCCACCCCTATTTCCTCCAGGAATTGGTACGTATCTCAAACTGTCAAGGCAATTCGCATGCACATTTGACATAACAAAAGACCAAAGTGATCAATTAGGAGGATGACAGGAGAAGAGATAATAAAAGATAACTTTCTTAATCAATGGAAGTTAGATTTTGTTTTTCAAAGCATCTGCTTAAGTTATAACCGGATTTTTACTTTACATAGGTGAATATGTCAGAGATGCGCATAATCATCACGTTGTTCTAAGATGGCTAGAGAGAAGCTGTGCTGAATGAAACAAAATATGCGACAGTGCGGCGTTAGAAATAGATATTTCTTTGTTCTCGGACTGTTAGAAAGAAGCTCTGCTGAAGGGACATTAATGCCAAACAAGATAAGAAAAAGCCATGTTGGCAAAATATGGAATGGGTGGTTGTGATGGGTGGTTATTGGGAGGTGTTGAAGGAGATGAAGTCTCCATAAGGCGTTTCAGATAAGCTGTTTTCGGTCACTGGACCAGATGTAGGAGGGGCATGGGTGTGTGTGTGTGTCGGGATAGAAAAACTATACAATGTAATGTTTTGAAATCTTAAGGTGTGGCTCTTGGCTCAAACCTCATGTCGAGATAAGCTAAGATCCTACCGCTCTTTGCAAACAGCTTTGCCCTTTTTGCACGCTTTGATTTAAGCTTACAAATAAAATCTCTGTGTTTTCACCGATCCAAGTTCTCGTTATCTGGAGTCATTCCCAACATTACGAAGGAAAGGATTAGGAGAGATATAACCGTTGAATTCCAGTACTTGAGGGGTTGCCCCAAAGAAGAAGGGGTCAGCCTATTTATCAAAATACCAGAAATCAGGATAAGAAGCAACGGATGGAAACTAACCAAGGAGAGACGCAACCTAGAAACAAGGAGAAATTTGCAGACAGTTAGAACAAATGATCCCCGGAATAACTTCCATCCAGAAGGGATTGGGTGCTCCATCACTGGAGGTTTTTAAGAAGAGATTGGACAAAACCATTTGTCTGAAATGGGGTAAGGTTTCCTGCCTGAGCAGGGGTGGGGGTGGGGGGTGGACTAGAAAACCTCCGAGGTCCCTCCCGACTCTGTTATTCAATCCTCTCAATCCATCGAGGAGGAAAGAGGGGAAAGCCCCATCGTTTGCAGAATACGTGCCAATTGCATATGCCCCCCAAAATATTTGCTTGAAATATTTGTACGCTGACTCCGTCCCCTCAAGGGTTAACGCAGCTGCCCAAGAAAATGATAAATTTACAGTTTGCAAATAGGGGGGAAAAAAAAGGAAAGCCAGGAAAAAAAATAACAACAACTTCAGGCCTGCTGTATAAATTAAAAGGAAGATAAACAAGAGGCCAGACCTTTTAGGGTCCTGAAATTCGAGGATGTGGATTCCTTCCCCCTAACCTTTGTCAAATACAATCTGGACATAAAGAGAATTATGTGTAAAGAGTGTGATATTTGCTGGTGACTGAGTGGTGTCAGCCTGTTTCATTCGGTGATGATTTCTTGGTTATAAATAATTTATGTATCTTCTTCCTATGCTTCAACATTTTCTTTTGGGAGGTGGGCAGGGAGAAACAGAAATAAGGCTTCTTAATTTCTGGAGGGCATCTTAGGGTGCCCCATAAATACTGCCCAGATTTCAATAATTCCAGAAATTCAGAATTACAGAATACCAGGAGTTGGAAGGGACCTTGGAGGTCACCTAGTCCAACCCCCTGATTAAGCAGGAAAGCGTGTACCATTTCAGTCAAATGGCTGTCCAATCTCCTCTTGAAAGCCTCCAGTGATGGGTTCTAATCTTTTCTTCGGATTGATTTTCGTTTCTTGTATATAATTTTGCATAGAATATCTGGGCATTTGTGACCTTCCCAGTTGGCTTCAGACAAGCCAACTGGGGGCAGCTGTATTTGTTTAGCGACCGTGTGATTCACTTACCGACTGCAGGGATTTGCTCAAACAATGACGTTTGATCCTTTTGGTTTATTCAAATAACGGAGAATACATTCAGTGGATAAAAGAAAGAAATCAAGGTCAATTGAAGTCAGTATCAAGACCGTCGTTCTTTGCAGGTGATATTTCAGCCATCTGCAGAAATATGATGAGCTGGGGTGTGTGTGCTAAATCTAGTTCGTCTATAAATAGACCACAGTTAGAGCGATCATGGCTTATTGAAATGACCGAAGATGAACAGGGTTTATCAGAGTAGGCACAACAGAGTTGAAACAGCTTAAACTCTTACTATCAACACATCTAAAATCAATTGTCCCTCTTCAAATTATTACATGAATAGAAACACCTTTTTTTTTCATTGCTTTCCTTTTGTTTTGGCAATTTGGTTTTCTTGGATTTTGCTTCGCCCTGAACATATATGAAGGAAAACTGAAGGCAACCTTTATTCAAATATTTACACACACGAATCTTTAAAAAAAAAAATCATAAATGGAGTCAGAATCCCAACAGAATAAAAATGAGTTTGGACCCAGAGATGCTTACAATGTAGAACGCCAAATAAATTGGGCACTTCTTGGAAATTGGAGACCACTAGGAGGAAAAAAAAGAAAAAAAAACTAGCCCACGAAGCAAAACAAACATAAGCAGCAATTGGAACAAAGGAAACCTGATTTCTCCCTCATATGAGAAATGCTGGGTTACTTTACTGCACAAAAAAATAGAAAAAGAAAAGGAAAAAAAAAGATTTGGAAATGTTCAATCCTGGCAGGTCTCTTAAACGGGAAAAGATAACAGTAACTGCTTTTTTTTCTTTTTCCAAAATAAATAAAAACCAGCAAGCTTGACAGGGAAGGTGGTTGGAGTAGGTAGCTGAGCTACCTGAGCCAGACGTTCGACCCTCCCGTAAAACCCAATTAATATTTAACCACTGTTTATTATTATTTTAATACATTTTTATTGCCTGGCTTCATAAGAAACCTGGACTCAGGGCCTAAAGGGGGAAAAACAGAGAAGGGGAAAAAAGGAAAATTTGCTAGTAAAGGGATGGAAGAGAGAGAGAGAGAGAGAGAGAGATAAGATAGATGAGAGAGACAGAGAGAGAGATATAGACAGAGAGGGAAAGTGAAAGAGAAAGAAAGAAAGAAAGAAAGAAAGAAAGAAAGAAAGAAAGAAAGAAAGAAAGAAAGAAAGAAAGAAAGAAAGAAAGAAAGAAAGAAAGAAAGGTAGAGGGAAAGAGTGAAGGAAAGTAAGAGAGAAAGAGACGATAGATGGTGAGAGAGATAAGAGAGTTAGAGAGACAGAGAGAGAGAAAGAGAAAAAGAGAGTGAAAAAAGAAAGAGAAAAAAGAGAGAAAGAGAGAGATGATAGAGAGAGAGAGAGAGATGATAGATGAGAGAGACAGAGACAGACACATAGCACAGGGAAAGAGAAAGAGAGAGAGAAAGAGAGAGCAAAAGAAAGAGAGAGAAAGTGCGTGTGTGTGAGAGAGAGAGAATGAGAAAGAGAGAGATGAGAGAAAGATAGATGATGAGATAGATGAGATGAGAGACCGAGAGAAAAAAAGTGAGCAAAAGAAAGAGAAAGTGTGTGTGAGAGAGAGAGAAAGAGAGAGAAAGAGAGAGGGAGTGAGATCGAAGAGCTGTAGGCAGTGACTTTTTCCTTCTTGAGCCTAGTGCGAAGTGACAGCTGTGTCTAGAAGCAAAGGCACAAGTTTTCAAAGGGATGGCAATGTGTGATCACACTTCTCCAGGGCTTTCTTTTTCTTTTTTAAAACCTCCTTCCATCTCTTTCAGAATTCTTTTCTCTCTCCTTTTTTCATGGAGTTGAAAGAGGCCAGGTTTTCTTCCTCACGTGGTGGATGGAGATACGTTTTCACCCGCCCCACGTTGACTTGCTAAGGAGAAGCCTCCAGAGTTTGAAAAGAAGCTAGAGGTTTACTGGAGATGAACCAAATGAGTGGCTTGATTGTTTTTGGCTCAGGGGAAGTTGGGTGCCCCAGGGCCTGGCTTGGTTAGAACTTCAGACGAGAAGGTTTTGGGTCTTGGATGCTGAATCCCTAGTGAGAAGAGGGCTTATCGGTGAACATGGGCAGCTGATGGTGGAAGAGTCATCTGAATCAAGGATGATCCAGTGGTCTTTGGAGGCTGGGAGGATAGTCCTGTGCCTCAGAGGTTATGCCCATGTGGCAACATCTCAGTAGAGCACCGTTCCTCAACCTTATCATCTTGAACATGGGTGGACTTGAACTCCCAGAATGTCCCAGCCTTGTTCCTGTTACGAGGACTCTCATCTACCCCATCCTGAAGATCTTTCAAAGCAGAGGGCACAATTTTAACTGGCCGCTCCTCTTCTTTGAGAAGACCTCAAGTACCTCCTTCCAGGTTGCCAATTTTTTTTGCTTCACTTGGTTCCATCTGCCTTCCTCGTAGCTGAAGATTCCTCTGTGGAATTGTATTTTATGCACCATTTTGTATTCTTTTTCTTCATAATTTTGCTTTTATTCTTTGCTGTCTGCCTTTACTGTACTTCTTGTAGAGTACACACACATGAACTGCATACTGTACAAATGTATGGTCTCTCTCTCACACACACACTTTCTCTCTTTTCCTCTTTTCTCTCTCTCTCTCTCTCTCTCCCTCATGTTCTTTCACTATCTCTCTTTCCCCCGCTTTCTCTCTCTCTCCCTCCCTCTCTCCCTCATGCTCCTCATGTTCTTTCACTCTTTCTCTTTTCCTCTATTTCTCTCTCTCTCCCTCTCCCCCACTCTCTCCCTCATGCTCTTTCATTCTTTCTCTCTCTCTTTCTCTCTCTCTCTCTCTCCCCTCTCCTGCTCTCTTTTTCTCCCTCTCTCTCTCCCCTCCCTCTCTCCCTCCCTCCCTCT
Organism: Pseudonaja textilis; assembly: GCF_049901715.1. Lineage (NCBI taxonomy): Eukaryota > Metazoa > Chordata > Lepidosauria > Squamata > Elapidae > Pseudonaja > Pseudonaja textilis. The sequence continues at coordinate 2,803,991 of NC_142003.1, forward strand.
CTCCCTCCCTCTCTCTCTCTCTCTCTCTCTTTCTCCACATTGTAGGTTTTATTTTGTTGTTTTCTGGGCCCGTGGCCGAAACAAATGCTTTCATTTGATAACCAGTGGACTTCCAAAGGTTGGGCATAAATCAAAGCAGTCGATGAATCAATTCATTATGCTAAGCCATGGTTTAGCATAACAAGATCTCTCCGCCTGGCTGGGCTCGCACTTCGCATGATCCTCAAGCCATGCCTTCCAGCCACAAGTGTCACAACCGCCAAAACCAAACAAACAGTTGCCACTGAGCAAAGTGGAACATCATGCTGGTCACAAATCAAATCAGGTTGGCCCCAGGATGGGCCATCTTTTGACTGTCTCAACTTATGACTGTAATGGACGAGCTCCATTACAGTCATAAGTTGCGCATTGCCTGTAACGCCACATCCTCGTGAAACAAACCTGTAGCCATTTCCTTTGTCCGGTTCATTGTTAATCCCATTCATTCTACAGAGGAATGATGGAGTCTGTCATCTGCACCTCTATAACTATCTGGTTTGGCTCTGCAACCCAACAGGACAGACACAGACTCCAGAGAGGAATTAGGACTGCAGAAAAAAACAACGGCTACCAACCTGCCTTCCATGGAGGACCTGTATCCTGCGCGAGTCCAAAAGAGGGTTGTGAAAATACTTACAAACCCCTCATATCCTGGACATAAACTGTTTCAACTCCCACCCTCAAAACGACGCTACAGAGCACGGCACAGCAGAACAACTAGGCACAAGGACAGTTTTTTCCCGAATGCCATCACTCTGCTAAACAAATGATTCCCTCAACACTGTCCAACTATTTACAAAGTCTGCATTACTATTACTATTAATCTTCTCATCACTCCTTATCGCCCGTCCACTCCCACTTGTGACTGTATGACTGTAACCTTGTTGCTTGTATCCTTACGATTTAGTTGGACTGTTTCCTAGTATGATTTGATTACTTATTGTACCCTATGACTATTAAGTGTTGTACCTTATGATTCTTGGCTCTTGACGAATGTATCTTTTCTTTTATGTATACTGAGAGTATTTGCACCAAAGACAAATTCCTTGTGTGTCCAATCATACTTGGCCAATAAAGAATTCTATTCTATTCTATTCTATTCTATTCTATTCTATTCTATTCTATTCTATTCTATTCTATTCTATTCTATTTTCCATTCTATTTCATTCCATTCCCTTATTCTATTCTATTCTATTCTATTCTGTTCTATTCTATTCTATTCTATTCTATTCTATTCTATTCTATTCTATTCTATATTCCATTCTATTTCATTCCATTCCCTTATTCTATTCTATTCTATTCTATTCTATTCTATTCTATTCTATTCTATTCTATTCTATTCTATTCTATTCTTATCGTACCCTACGACTATTATTAAGTGTTGTACCTGATGATTCATGACTCTTGACGAACGTCTCTTTTCGTTTATGTCTACGGAGGGCATTTGCACCAAAGCCAAATTCCTTTTGTGTTCAATCACACCCGGCCAATAAAGAATCCTATTCTATTCCATTTATTTGGGAGTTTATAAATCCAACTCTGCATTTGTATCAGTTTTGGCTCTTTTCGTTTTCTTTTTCCTTTTAATTGGTGTGGAATGCAAAAAGTTTTTAGCGTTGTCATTCTGGAACAGAGTAGGAGTCCCAAGCCAATGCAAACATGTTTGCTAATTAAGTGCAGGTTTGCGGCGGGGGGACGACTTAAGAACAAGAGCCTCCACTGCAGAAATCCAGCAGGAGAAAATAGAATTGATTCTTGCCTATTCTTGAGAGTTGGAAAAGGAGGAAGAGTCAATGAATTGATTCTTTTTTTTTTTTTTTTTTTTGGGAAAGCAGACAGAACTTTTCTTTGACCCTTGGGGGAAAAAAATTTAGAGAAGTTTTAGGGGCTCACAGACCCCAGTCGCCTGCAAATCCGTCCCCTCCCTTTGAGATGTTAAAAGCAGAAGCAGCGGAGAAATTGCAACCTTATCACAGGAAAGACACCCCCAGCTCCTCGGCCAACACCCATTAATTCTACCACAAGGCCAATAAAAACACAAAGCGGACTGATAAAGGGAGAGAATCCAGATGGGAAAAAGAAACTTAGCAATCTGAACCAGTTCATAAAAGCAAGCAGAACACACACACACACACACACACACACACACACACACACACGCAGACTTAAACACTCCCCCACCAGCAGATCTTAAATAAATAAAGAAAGCTGTCAGCTCAGCCTAAGCCGAAAAAAAAAAAAAAAAAAGAAAGAAAGGAAGAAAAAGGAAAAGAAAAATCCATGTGTGCATCTTCAATTAAAGAATTAATTTTCTGCTTATGAGCTGGATGTTATAAATGTTTATTACTGGGCCTGTCTAATGAATCATCTGTCATGCATCTGTAGGAGAGCCAGGAGTGTTCGCAGGCCTTAGTATGAATAATGCATAGTTTGGTGGGGAGCTTTTTGAGGCATCCGGCTGGAAATTGGAAGATGGTGAGTTCTAGTCCTGTTTTAGGCATGAGATCAAATGGTGGGAGGTGTCTTTGGGTCAGTTCTTCTCAGCCTGAGAAGACAAGGACCAGCCCCTGGAATTGGGTAGGTCTAGTTTAATAAAAAGGACTGGGTAGGGACGGGACAGGATAGCAGTTTTCTAGTATTTGAGTATTTGAGGGGCTGCCAGAAAGGAAAGAAGGAAGGAAGGAAGGAAGGAAGGAAGCAAGGAAGGAAGGAAGGAAGGAAGGAAGGAAGGAAGAAGAGGGAGTCAAGCTATTGTCCAAAGCATTTGAAAGGCAGGACAAGAAGCAACGGATGGAAACTAATCAAGGAGAGAAGCAACTTAGAACTAAGGAGGAATTTCCTGAGAGTTAAAACAATTAATCAGCGGAACAACTTGCCTCCAGAAGTTGTAAATGCTCCAACACTGGAAGGTTTCTAAGAAGAGATTGGACAGCCATTGGTCTGAAATGGCATAGGGTTTCTTGCCCAAGCAAGGGGTTGGACTAGAAGACCTTCAAGGTCCCTTCCAACTCTGGTCTTCTGTTATTCTGAACAGGGGGTTAACCAACTTAAAAACCTTGGCGGGGTGGCCAGGCCAATTCACACAATAGGCAAAGCTGAAACGTGGCTTGCTTATTTCAGGCCCACCCTGCTCTGGCCTTAAATTGTGGCTTATGACTTAACCGATGGTGCGAATCCACACCCTGTTGTAATTCGTTCAGCCGGCTCTAAATCCACTTTTTCTTCTGCTCCAGCTGTGCTGGTAGAGCAGTTCTTCTTGAGTGTAGATGCCTCAGGGGTTTAACAGCTCCCCCTATAGAAATCTCAGCCCTCCCCCCCTTTCTCGTCCCCCTCCCTTGCAAAGGTGCCACCCACTTTCTGTGTCGCGACACACTGGCTCCTTTTACAGAGCCGCCCGCCTGCACATCTTTGCAGCAAACCTGATGAATAATTAACGCTAAACCCAAAGTTGTCAGAAATAAATGAACAGAGCCTCTTTTGGCAATGCGGCGTCCTTGATTTATTCTCAATCGCTTAGAAGACTTACTCATTCACGGCAGCCAGCCTGCCTCGGTCCCTGAAGGCCGGCAGGTGGATGTTCCACAGGGCGGTCCAAGGCTTTTGCAATGGAGAAGGAAGATGGGGGGAACCAGACGGCCGTTTTGACAACCACCCTCTTCTCCTTCTCCTTCTCCTTCTTCTCCTTCTTCTCTTTCTTCTCCTTCTCCTTGTCTTTTAAAAGAGGGCTGGTGGCACAACCTTGTGTAAATGGCAAGGCCAGCTTTATTCACACAAGACACTGAACGCCAATGTCACTGGGCTGGGCTTGACAAACAAAGATAGGATGGACATATCAGTGTTTATGGCTTAACATAGTGTGCAGTGGTGGGATTCATTTTTTTTTTTGCTACCAGTTCTGTGGGCATGGCTTGGTGGGAATAGCAGGGGAAGGTTACTGCAAAATCCCCCTTCCCTCCCCACTCCACTAACCTGCTTTCCAGCTACGTTCTCCTGTGCAGGGCATCCAAAGGAGGCCCAGCCGATCAGCTGGGACTCAATGGGAGGCAGAGAAGAGATGGGGTTGGTGGGGCCAGTCAGAGGTGGGATTGGCCGGGTCTCCTAACTACTACCAAATTCCCACTACCGGTTCTCCAGAACTGATCAGAACCGGCTGAATCCCATCTCTGGTATTGTGCAAAAGCCGCCAATGTCATCTTAGTGAATAAAACACGGTTAAGCATTGGGTGGCTGAGTTTCTTGGGCCGCCAATCGCATTTGTCTATGTGGCCTTCTGCCCCTGAACTCAGTGCCTTGATCTAATACCAGTCTGGCCTCAGACAGATGTTTCTGGTCTCTCCATATCCATCCACGATACGGGCATCCATAGTGCAATCCTAAATTACATTAACAGAAGGATACAATCGAGATCACGCCAAGGGTTAATACCGCTTTATAAGATCACACTTGGAATCCTGCTGTCCAGTTTTGGTTGCCATGATGTAAAAAAGATGTTGAGACTCTAGAAAGAGTGCAGAGGAGAGCAATAAAGAGAATTAGGGGACTGGAGGCTAACGCATACAAAGAACGGTTGCAGGAACTGGGCCTGGCTAGTCTGGGGAAGAGAAGGACCAGGGGACACAGGATAGCAGTCTTCCAATATTTGAGGGGCTGCCACAAAGAAGAGGTTGTCAAGCTATTCTCCAAAGCAGATAAAGGCAAGACAAGAAGCAATGGATGGAAACTAATCAAGGAGAGAAGTAACTCAGAACTAAAGAGAAATTTCCTGACAGTCAGAACAATTAACCAGTGGAACAACTTGCCTTCCAGATATCCCAAAGGTGCTTTTTCAAAAGGCAACCAGACTATGTTTTTCCTTGAAGGTGTATCACTTCTCATCCAAGAAGCTTCTTCAGTTCTGGATGACTGAGCATCTCCATAGACACTGGCTTCCAGGTGTTGTGGGGGCTCCAACACTGGGGGGTTTTTTTGAAGAAGAGATTGGATAACCCTTTGTCTGAAATGGTATAGGGTTTCTTGCTTGAGCAGGGGGTTGGACTAGAAGACCTCCAAGGTCCCTTCCAACTCTATTATCCTGTTCATCCATTGCAAAGGCGCAGTGAGAAACGCAGGCAGTTTGCAAAGTTGCTTCCCAAGCCGCGCTCTGAAGACCCCAGATCTGTTTTTTTTAATAAAACAATGTATTAGTTTTAACAGTTAAAAACAGCCAACAATACATATACAAATAAATGAAAGAAAAAAAAAGAAAGAAGAAAAGCAAGAAAAGAAAAGATTGAAAAGAAAGGAAAAAGAAAGAAAAAGAAAGAAGAAAAATTTAAAACATTCATATTTATTTTACAGTTTGCAAGATCTTTTTTTTTAATTATAGCCTTTGATTTATGTCATATATACACCTATTCTATACATATGTCACTATCTCATTATTATCAGTTAAAACTTTTCTCTTATGCCTTATGATATATAATTTATCTATGATTAATCCAATTATACCATTTTGATGGATGAAGTCTTCCTTACTTTCCGTTTTGCCAGGATTGCTCCTCCAAACGTGTGTGTGTGTTCTGCAGATTTTATCTGCCCATTTGCTGCTTCGTGGCCCATGATGACGGCGGGCTTTGTCGCTCTTGTTTTGCGAGGCAGCTGTGCCAAGCCTCAGGAGAAGCTATAGATGGAGATAGCACTTTGCCAGAGACGTCAAAAGTGTTGCTGTGAAGGACAAAACTCAGAATTACCCTGTCTTATTTTTTGCACGAATCCGATTCCGCACTATGACAATCCTGAGTCAAATTTCCCATTACTTTTACTATGCAACTTGGAGGATAAACGACATTGCCGCAATAAAACTTGGCAATGTGGCATTAAAAAGCCCATTTAAATAAAACATGTAGCTACATGTCATGTTGCGAAGTGCTCCGGAAAAAAAAACACAAAACTTACTGTCCTAGAATAGAGCATTCATATATTTTATTCATTTTGCAGACTGTTGTTCTCTCTTCTATTCAGCAACTGCATTTCACACATCGCAGAGGAATGTTTATCTAAAACAAAACAAAAAGGCCATATCATCCAATTCTTGTCAGTTAAACCAGAGCTTGTAAAGCAAGATTCCATTCATGCATCTTTTTTGGGGGTGTAGTTTGGGCAGTTGGATTGGGATATGGTTCTCTCCAAATGGTGGAGACGTTCTTAGGTTTTCCATTTAGATGTTCCCCGAGGTTGCCTCTGCTTGGGTGAGCTTTGTGTCACTTTATATTTCAAAGGATTCTTTAATAAGTCATAAGTACAGGTTATTTGGGGAGGGGGGGGTACGACCGTTTACCAGTGTTTGAAATGAGCATTGCTGGGGAAAAAAAGAGGCTTATTTTATTGCATGGCATTTTTGAGGTGTAATTCTTGGTAAGAGAAGGATCCCAGAACAGAAAATGGGGGAGAAATCATTATCCATGTAGGAGGAGCACAGGCAAAGCCTGCAGGTGGACTCAAGAGAGGAATTAGCCTGGAATCGTTACGTTCCCACAAATGTAAATAGCACTAGCGCTTAGACTTCTATACCCCTTCACGGTGCTTTACAGCCCTCTCAAAGTGGTTTACAGAGCCAGCATGTTGCCGCCAACAATCTGGGTCCTCATTTTACCGACCCCAGAAGGATGGAAGGCTGATTCACCCTTGAGCTGTTGAGGATTGAACCCCTGGCAGTCAACAGAATTAGCCTGCAATACCGCATTCTAACCACTGTGCCACCACACCTCTTAAATCCACCCCCTCTTGAATTTTGTAAACTCTTTATCCAGCATCGATTTAGTGCTGACCATTAGTTGATTAGATTCAAACGTATAAGCATGAGCAATACATCAACTTAATTAGAGTTTAACATGTGGTCTTGATTTTTCGCTTCTGACAGTCCCTCTGAGAAGATCATCCTGGGCTCATGTTGGACATATTGACCCAAAACAAATCCGTTGAGATCAGTTCGGTTTGCTGTATTTCCTATCCGGTAGACAGAATCTTGCCAGACTAAACCCTTACTTCTCTCACCCCAATGGATTTTTTTCAATGGACGTTCTCTGTCTCTTATCCAGCTCTGGGCTGTGCCACCACTTATCTCACCCCCACCCTTTCTGGAATATGCTCCCTGTCAGGACTCCAGCATCCACTCCCATTCAAATTATGAGTCTCTAGCCACATCTCTCAGAGTTTAAAAAAAAAAGATTTATTAGGAGCGAACATGCCGGTGCAACCTGGATGTAGCCGACTCTGAGACACACCATTCATTTCACCCTTGACCCTGGTCTTTCCCACCATCCCCCGGATGTATATTCTCCCATGGGTCACATCCATAACCAAGGGTCATCAAGCATGCTCTCCAGTAATAATCTTGCGTGCCAGAAGCTTCGGCCTCCTAGAAATCATCTATAAGCATTTAAGGAATGCACTACTTTCTCCGCTCGCTTTCTGCTGGCAACTCTAAAAGACCAGAGAAAATTTTTTGAGTTGACACTCCCTTCCTCCTGGGAAACAGCTTCTCCGCTGTAATCCATCACAACACCTTCCCTTCCGTAGACACCAACCGTCACAACTGGATCCATCTGGAGATGCTCTGAGGAAGCCATGCACAGTTCCTGCAGGGTCTTGGAACGTCCTCAAGCCTCTGGGTCCTGCAGGACTTCTTTCGGAGAAGAACATCCATTCCAGAGCAAGCCTGCATGCCTCCCAAAATGGCTGCTTTATGTATGCTGTGAATCGATGCCAGATTAGATTAGGAGACAATAGTTACTGGAAAGCCAGGTCTGTTTGATATGCAACTGAACACCGAATCTGTTATATTACTTTTTTGAGAAACATATTTTCAACGTCCCTGGTTTCATCACTCCGAGGCGCCTGCGTTTTTCTTTTTCTTTTTTCTTTTCTCCCTGCTGTTCGAAATTTGCCAGATTGAGTTTTAAGCCCTCGATAAGTAATGCCAGCCAAACATTTAACTAAGACGCAGCTGTACGCGCACGCAGACACAGTAGTTTTAAACTCGGGGAGCTCATTAAGACCGCAGCTCAAATACAATCCCGAGTAAACAGAAGCGTTGTCGGTTCACTTCCTCTCCACTCTGGATATTTTTCAAAACGAACATGGCTTGCAACTCTGACATTGACAGTCCCCGTCAGTTGGGTTTGGGTGCACGCTGGTGATTAGTGAGCCGCATTCATTAGCTGAAAAGCCTTTGGCTGGAGAACCGAGATGTCCCCAATTAAAGAAAGTCAAGCTTTATGAAGTAGGAAAATGATATAGAAGGGGCCATCAGAGCAGATGACCTTAAAGGATGAAATACTTGGACTTGCAAATCCTACAAGGTCCAGTCGGGTAAAAAAAACAACAACCTATCAATTGAAAGAAAAAAAGCAGATAGCTAGATTAATGCTATACCATGCCATATTGGTAATCCTTGATTTATAATTCTGGGAATTATAAGACTTTCCATTGCTAAACGAAGTGGTTTTTAAGTGTACCTGATTTTACAACCTTTTGGTTTTTTTTTTTAACCGTGGTTGTTAAGTGAACCATTTCATCTGGGATTCCCATTCCTTCCAACTGGATTGGGCTGGCATATTTCTCAGTCTCTGGTGTAAGGCTACCTGGAAGAGGAGGAGGAGAAGGAGGAGGAGGAGGAGGAGGAGGAGGAGGAGGAGGAGGAGGAGGAGGAGGAGGAGGAGGAAGAAGAAGAAGAAGAAGAAGAAGAAGAAGAAGAAGAAGAAGAAGAAGAAGAAGAAGAAGAAGAAGAAGAAGAAGAAGAAGAAGAAGAAGAAGAATGATGATGGTGAAAGAGAAGGAGAAGGAATGATGTGTGAAGGAGGAGGAGGAGAAGGAAGAGGAAGAGAAGAGCATTTTGACAGTTCTTTGGTCCTGATTGATCCCAGCGCTCTTCCAGCCTGCCTCAGATCAGCTGCTAATATTTTTGTTTTCATCCTTTCACCACAGGCTAATAAATTTTGGACGTGAGGAGGAAATGGATGCCACACAAATCCATGGAGAGCAGAGCCCTTCACAGTCGTATCCAGGTCATCTTAATGCAACTACTTCAAAAACGAATCCTTCTAAAAGGCCTTTGAATATTTCAAGAGATCCATCCTCAGTGTTTTAAGATCTTTAAATTAGAAGAAATGACTAGATAATAAATAAAAACCACGGCTGGCTGAGGAGAAATAAGTCACAGTTAGCAGTGGATTAATAGTTCATTTCTACTTTTCCACCAGGATTGTCCTCTGGAGAGCCAGAAATTTATCTTCAAGTGAAGCCAAAATGCAGGAAGTGATGCTCCTATTAGACACCTCAAGCACATCCCTTGTTTTTCACCATATCCAGCACCATTTTTTCTTTCCCCCTGTCTTCTTGTGCAAATGTCCACACGGAGAAGAGGAAACATTAAATAGCAGGAAATCTGTCCCTGTCCCTGTAATTTATCTAATTCTGATTGGGAGATGAAAATAGTGAGGGATACTTAGCTGGGAATACCTAAATGTAGGGAACATCTTCCTTCCTTCCTTCCTTCCTTCCTTCCTTCCTTCCTTCCTTCCTTCCTTCCTTCCTTCCTTCCATCTATTCATACACACACACACACACACACACACACACACACATCCATCTCTCCTTTCCTTCACATCTCTTCCCTCCCTTCCTTCCATCCTTCCTTTTCCTCTCTTTTCTTTCCTCTCCATCTCTCTCCTTCCTTCCTCCTTTCTTTCTTTTTCTTTCTTTCCTCCCTCCCTTCCATCCTTTCATCCTCCCTTTCCTCTCCTTCCTCCCCATTGCTCTCTTTCCTTCCTTCTATCCATCCATCCATCTATTCATACATACATACATACATACATACACACACACACACACACACATCCATCCATCTCTCCTTCTTTCCTTCACATCTCCTCCCTCCCTCCCTTCCTTCCTTCCATCCTTCCTTTTCCTCTCTTTTCGTTCCTCTCCATCCCTCTCCTTCCTTCCTTCCTCCTTTCTTTCTTTCTTTCTTTTTCTTTCTTTCCTCCCTCCCTCCCTCCCTTCCGTCCTGCCATCCTCCCTTCCTTTCCTCTCCTTCCTCCCCATCGCTCTCCTTCCTTCCTTCCTCCCATCCATCGATCCATCCGCTCTCCTTTCCTTCCTTGTTTTACTTGATCCAAGACAAATCTCAAGCTCTCCTCCAATGAACATTTTACTACGGATGGAATCACGTTTCAATATCGTGAGTCACCATGTTTGCCTAGCTAACATACAGGACTCACTGGCTGGAGTAATCATCTCAATCCCCTGAAAAAGAACGGCTATGAAAGAATGGAGAATTCTGGGAGTTGAAGTCCACCCATCTTAAAGTTGTCCTGGTTGACAAAGCAGGTGCTCTGAAGAGAAATCTGGTGGGGAAACCAGAGCTTTGACAGATTCCACTGTACATGGTTTGGATTGCACGTAGGCAGAAAAACAGCCATTGCTGCCTGCACATCTTGGTTTGACATCCATTAGCCAGCATGAGAGCTCAAGCAAACAGAAACACTATAGATGTGAATGGTTCCAGAAGGGCTCTTAGAAAAATGCAGTCGGTTGGTTTGCAGGTTTCCAAATATTCCCACAGCTGATGTCCCAACATCTTTGTTGTCATTGTTTATTTAATGGCCTCGTTGCTTTAGCGCTCCGCGGTCTACACAGGGGGTGGGGGTAAAAAAAGCTGCAATCTAGATTTTTTTGTGGTACATATCAGTGCCGTTGACACGGCCTGGTAGTGAGCATCCCAACAGTGCCACCTGATGGGGTTTGGAAGGGTGGAGGAAATGCGCCGATCAATCATGTTCACTCAGGCAGATGGGCTGAGGAGGGAGAGGAATTGCTTTTCTTCCACTGCCTTTCCAAAAACATATCCCTGTTTTAAGCTTTTCCATCAATCATCCCCAAAGTTTGAGCTGGATCTGTTCCCTAGCAACTCCTTAAAATGTTCCCTATAAACAAAAGTGTTGAATTTGAGGATAAGATTAGAGCTCTCTGTAGGGACCCAAGTCAGTGGTTCCTCAAATTTGCAGGCTCAAAAATATATCTGCAGGAAAGGGTCAAGAAGTCAAGGTAGGAAATAGCAGAATAACAGAGTCGGAGGTCTTCTAGTCCAACCCATTTGAGACAAATGGTGGTCCGATCTCTTCTTAAAAGCATCCAATGTTGGGGCATTCTCAACTTCTGAAGGCAGGTTGTACCACTGATTAATTGTTCTAACTGTCAAGAAATTTCTTCTTATTTCTAAATTGGTTCTCTCCTTGATTAGTTTCCATCTGTTGCTTCTTGTCCTGCCTTCAGGAGCTTTGGAGAATAGTTTGACCCCTCTTCTTGTGGAAACCCCTGAGATATTGGAAGACTGCTATCATGTCTCCCCTAGTCCTTCTTTTCATCAAACTAGACATATCCAATTCCAGCAACTGTTCTTTATATGATTTAGCCTTCGGTCCCCTAATCATCTTGGTTGCTCTTCTCTGCACTCTTTCTAGAATCTGCACTCTTTCTAGAGTCCGTGGGATGACGCAATCCACAAGAAAAAGACCAGCACACTTGCACAGATGGACCTTTAGTCCTGCCATCCTGACCTTGGTGCCCATATCCTGCAGACAACTCTAGATTGGTATCTGCTAGATTGCCAAATGTCTAGCAATGGACTTGTGCTAAATTGCCAAGGCAGAGACATTCTGTTGGATCGGTTCCCTGTTCCTTCCCTCATATTTATTTTGGAGCTATTTTAACTCCATTTAGTCAGTATTTCCTGTTTAGCCATGCAGTCCCATTGTTAAGGTACGTCTATGCCCTCAGGATGAACTTAGACTGAAAATGAATGCGGGCTGAAGTTATAGAATTATGTTAACATATGTGGAATAATTCTTAGGAAGTACAGGAGAAAATAATTACTTTGCTAAAAAGGAGAAAAAAATCCAGTTCTCATAAAAGCATGCACTAATGCACTTAGCTGTCAAACAAAATGGTGCTTTAAAATGACGGAAGATTCCAGAGCTCCATAAAGATGTAAAAAGTGTAAAATACGGAAAACATTTATTTTAAGCCACGTGTTTCATAGGCTGATGATCCCATCTGGTTTTCTAAAGGCAAAGGAAGACCTAATTCAGACATACTATGGCAAGGCTTGGGCTAAGCCATAATGTAGCTTGGTTTGGGTTTTGCAAGAGTTGTGAACTCAGCCATGGTGTTTTACTTAGGACTGAAACAAGACACAGTTCATTATGATCCATTGCTTGAAAGCCGTCACCAGTTGGATGTTGGTGGAGAACTTCTAGTCAATGTATCCCAAGGCCTGAAGGCCATCACCAGTTGGATGTTGGTGGAGAACTTCTAGTCAATGTATCCCAAGGCCTGAAGGCCATCACCAGTTGGATGTTGGTGGAGAACTTCTAGTCAATGTATCCCAAGGCCTGAAGGCCATCTCTAGTTGGATGTTGGTGGAGAACTCCTAGTCAATGTATCCCAAGGCCTGAAGGCCATCTCCAGTTGGATGTTGGTGGAGAACTCCTAATGAATCCCAAGGCCTGAAGGCCATCACCAGTTGGATGTTGGTGGAGAACTTCTAGTCAATGTATCCCAAGGCTTGAAAGCCATCACCAGTTGGATGTTGGTGGAGAACTCCTAGCCAATGTATCCCAAGGCCTGAAGGCCATCTCCAGTTTTGGAAGTTGGTGGAGAACTCCTAATGAATCCCAAGGCACGAAGGCCATCACCAGTTGAAGTCCACCTGTCTTAAAGTTGCCAAGTTTGGGAAACCTTGCTCTAAACTCATCTGCTGTGTGTTGCATGAGAAAATCTCCAATCAGAATAGAGCTGGAAGGGACTTTGGAACTTCTGAAGACAAGATGTTCCACTGCCTAATTGTCCTCACTGTTTGGAAGTTTCTCCTTAATTCCACATTGCTTCTCTCCTTGATTAGTTTCCAGCCATTGTTTCTTGTCCATTCTTCTTGTGCTTTGGAGAATAGGTTGACCCCCCTCTTATTTGGGGCAGCCCCTCAAATCCTGGAGTCATCACATACCCAATTCTTGTGCCTTCACATCTCTCTCTTCTGCCAGGAGAGAAACCAACTCGGTGCCAAAATGCTTGATTTTTAAGAAAAGCTATTTCCACGGCCGGTGCTGGTAATTAAGAGGAATGAATCCGTATCATGTTTGCCGGTGTAACCTTTCCACTTTCTGGAGGCTCAAACCTCTCGATGAATAAATACAACAGCCCAGTTCTCCCGATATGTATTTTGGCACCAGGAGCATTTAACATAAACATTCTAAATAAAATCAATATTTTCCTCTCTCTGGAACCCCAACGGAGATTTCCCCAAAACCGAAAGTGAAGGATACAGACTTTACATATTGCAAGGTGTTGAAAAGTAGATTACAGAAAGTTCTCCCCATTCTCCTTAACTCCTGGCCCATTTTATGACTATGGGGGGATAAATAATTTACCAGCTTTAGCCTCGTACTGAGCCGAGGCTGAAAGGGAACAGAAAGGGAAGAGAAGTCTGTTGAAGTCTTAGCTTTGGAAATGTATCTGCTTCATTTAGATCTTCTGTTCTCAGCTGATTCTGTGTGTAATGTTGGAGCAGGGGATTTGGCCAGCTGTAGACAAATGCTCACAAGATGCAGGTTCAATTTCCTTGCTTGTAACTTTGTCGGGGTAATGAATTCAGCCGCAGAATTCTTATCTTTTACAATTACTGAGACCAAAATGACTAGTCTTCCTCAATTTACTCTATGGAGAAAGGAGAGGAGAGGAAGGAAGGAAGGAAGGGGAAGGGGAAGGGAAGAAAAAAAGAAAGAAGGAAAAAGAAAGAAAGGAGAGAGAGAGAGAGACCACTTGGGTAAACAAGAGGAACCAAAATTGAGACTAACACTGAAGGAAAAAGAAATATTTAAATAAATATGAATATTTATTTTGATATGAAATATATTGTCACAGAGAAAAGTGGATTTGACTTATTCTTCAAAGCACCTGAAAGCACAAAAAACAGTGGATGGAAATTCAAGGAGAAAACCAACCTAGAATTAAGGAGACATTTCCTAACAGTGAGAACAATTAACTCAGAGGAACGGCTTCCACCCAGAAGTTGTGGAGGCTCCATCACTGGAAGTTTTCAAGAAGAGATTGGATCGCAATTTGTCTGGAATATTATAGGGCCTCCTGCTCAAGGAATGGGCAGGACTAGAAGACCTCCAAGGTCCCTCGCAGTCCTGTTATTCTGGTATTCCGATTTTAACTATGGTCAAAGCGGTGAAGTGGATGGAAAATGAAGACCGAAGAAGATCTGAAGATCTTCACAAGGGCCCAGGGTTGCATTGTGAACCACAGCTTGGTGGGGAGAAAAAGCTGTGAGAATGTGGCTCATTACTTGGAGAAAGAGGGAGAGAGAGAGAAGGAGGGAGAGAGGGAGGGAGAGAGAGGGGGAGGAAGAGAGGGAGGGAGGAAGAGAGGGAGAGAGAGAGAGAGAGATGGTTTCTAACGCCGAGAGACTTCGAAGCGATCGGATCTTCTAATCTGTTGTAGTGCCGAAGGTTGAAGGATTAAACTGGGATTTGGGTGACAAGAATTGAAATTCTTCTAGCGGTGTGATTTACCGATTGGCAAATTACTGACATTCCCGTTGAGATGGTGGTCAAGGGATTACAGAACTAGGATAAGAATCCCAGGGCTCTTCACCCCCGTATGTTAAGCCGTGTCTTATTTAAACCTAGTTGATTAAACCACAGAGGCCAGGATCAAAGAAAACGGCTAAGCCTTAATGTGGTTCTTTTTGCTGTACGCAACTTGTTTTTGACTCCCAGTTTCTGTCTCTTTGGAACCAAACATGGGGGGGTCAAGGGTTACGGATAATGAGATTAAAAGCCTCCAAGAAACTACATGGAAATGCTCATTAGCTACCAGGAGAACATATGGGGAGTTCTCATGTTACCCCAGTGAAAGGAGGTGCAGAAAATGGAATTTAGATGTGCCACATGCCGCCTGAAACTGTAATTAGATTCCCCTTTTAATATCTCTTCCACAGGCAAGATAGATCCTTGCTTTATGAATCCCCCTTGATTAAAGAAAGATTAGATTCTTCCCACCAGGGAAGATGGACAGGGAATGGTGTTATTGTCATTGACTGCCCACCCTGTCGAAGACTGAGCTGAGAAATCACTTTCAGCCAAAGAACCCAGTGGTGTAGAGAAAGTGATGTTTCAGCATCCCAAATCACTGAACAATTACTGTACATGTGCATTCTTGGGATTTAACCTGAATATTACAGTTAAATTGTAGGAAAGCGTCTTTCAGTGTGGGGGTGAGTGAGTGAGCGAGTGTGTTTGTGTGTGTGTGTGTATGAGAGAGAGAGAGAGAGAGAGAGAGAGACGGAGAGAAAAGGTGACTTGTTAGCTTGAACAAAGAAAGGACTTGTCTTTCCGGCGGTCACTGAAGAAAAGAAGATCGGATTTTGATATGAATCGTGGAAGAGCTTTGAAGAACTTGAGATCAGATAGATCCAACCTTGGCACCTTTAAGACTGTGGACTTCAACTCCCAGAATTCCTCAGCCAGCTGGGGCTGGGGTGGGGGCTGGGCCTGGAGCATTTGTGAAGATAAACCGATTCTAAGCTCAGTCCATTCTTGACTCCATCCCCAGCTTGTTGTTGTTGTTATTGTTGTTGCTATTGTTGTTGTATTTCTTCTTCTTCTGCACCAAAGTTTTAAAGCTGTACAAGACTCTCAGCTGCTGTATTTTAACTTTTGCAACAACTGTCATTGTTTTTATTTTATTTTGATTCTCTTCCCTGTCCAGAGTCACTTGTTGAGATGAGTGACCCCTTAATGTGGAGAAATACACTGTAAATGAATAAGACCGCTTCCAGCAGGTCCGATTAGAAGAGTGGGTTGGGCTGGCCTTCTCATTTAGTACACTTCTCCTTGCTCTGATGGGTCCTTGGTGCTCTCTGAGCTTGGCTGTTTTTCTTGCAGATGTTTCCTTACCCAAACTATGTATCATCAGCGGTGCTAGTACTTGTGTAGTACTGATGATGTTACCTAGTTGGGGCATGAAATGTCTGCAACAAAGCAGAGCATCAAGGACCCCAAAGTCCTCCTCCTCCACTCTGCAAAACCCATCTGTTTCAATCAATCAATCAATCAAGTCTATTGTCAATGCACAACATGTGTACAATGAAATTGAAAATTCCTTCTGATGATGTTATCTACCATGTTTCTCATATAATAAGACCGGGTCTTATTTTTTTTTGAGCCCTGAAAAAATGGCTAGGCTGTCTTTTCGGAGGTGACTTAATTCCCACCCCCCCCTTGCATCTTCGGGCAGGTGGGCGGCGATGGCTTGGATGTTGACCTCGGCGTTGGTGGGGCACTTCGTATCGGGGTCAACGCAGGCAGCACCATATCCGGGTGTGCAACAAAAGTACTTCCTAACGGCAAGCCCCCCTGCCATTCCACCCCATTTTGCATGTTTTAATATAGGCCTTCATTTGGGGGGAGGGGCTTAATTTCATTTCATGCCTATAAAACATGCTGGGACTTCCTATTGGGGGAGGCCGTATTGTTGGAGAAACAGGGTAGTTGGCTCATAAAAGGTCTGGAAGACAAGAACCAGGCTCAAGAAGAAGGAAGGAAGGAAGGAAGGAAGGATGGAAGAAAGGAAGGAAGGAAGATCACCGTTGATGTAACCTAATCAGATAATGAAACATCTGTAAGAAAAACAACCAAGCTCAGAGAAGGCAGCAAAGACGCTTCCTTCCAACCCTGCAAATAATTCTCCTTGCTCCCTTCCACCGTCCACCTCGCCAAGTCGGAGGGCGGGAGGACATCTCCAGCGAGTGGCAACCACGTCCCCCCACCAGAGCTGCCTGCAATTCATCGTTCTGGGGCTGCCTTCTCCAGGCAGCTCTTCAATGTTCTGGATATTTAATTGAAACGTTCCCCTCCATCATTACCCTATAACAAACACATCGAGTTAATCTTCCATTGTCATACTGCACTCCGTCATTAAGTGCTGCTAACTGTGGCAGCCTTAAACTCCGACTGCGAGGTATCTCAACAAAATAACAGCTGTTCTGTTTTATGCTTTGGGCTGCGGGAAGGCCTCTCTCTGTCTCTCTCTCTCTCTCTCTCTCTCTCTCTGTTTGTCCTTTCGTTAGCTTTTCCTGGGGTTTTGTGACAGTTCAGCCATTATGATTTCTTCAGGCAGGCCTGATATTTAGGAAGGTTTGCTCAGGGGAAGAAAAAAAAAAGGCAGAACGAGTGACGCGATCTTCATTTTTTTCTTTCTTTCTTCTTTTTGCATTGCTTTCTTCCTCGGTGTCTTCTTACCCCCTTTCCACCCCCTCTTTCCAACAGATGATCAAATGCCCTGGGGAAGAAGCTGAGAAGCCAATAAGCAATTTATTTATGGCAGGAACAGAAGGAGCTACCGACGAGAAGGAGGCAAACACGCGTTTCAAGAGGAAAAGGGAAGAGGCGTGAGGTTGGAGATCAGTATGACTACTGCCAAGTGATCCCCTAGAGAGTCTCCAGTTTTTGGGGGCCTGAAAAGGCAGGCAAACACTCAACCCATGTAGCTTTACAGCAGAGAGATGGCATGTCAGCTCCATCCGCAATCGGAAAGGGCTGGTTTTGCAGACTTCGCTCCGGCCTTAATATCCTCCTTTTCTTTCTCTGGATACCCAGGGGAGAAGGATCCTGGTGCCAAACCCAACCCCCATCCTCTTCCGCGCCAAGAGAAGTCCATCCTTGCCCAGGCTTTTAATGCACACTAATTTATGTGCCTTTATCCATCCTCCCTGCTGATGCCAGCATTATCATTTTAACTGGGGCTAGAGTTCAGGGTTGAATTTACTTTACATTAAACTTGAGTCGTTGGCTACGGCCCAGGACTGAAAGTCGGGCATGCAAACTTTTCAAAGCAAACGAGCAACCTGTGAGGTGAAGCCAGCTAGTCAAGGCCATTTAAGAGAGCTTTTTTGTTTTTTGTTTTAATTGCAAAGGCTAATTGGGAGCTGCTGCCTCCCCGCCTTACCTAGAAGGTTAGGAAGCACTCCAGCCTTTCCTGTCTAGGTCTCAAGAGTCTCCACTATAGCTATCTTTCTGGGATGCTCTTGTTCCTTTTACCCCCGTTGGCCTCAAGAGAAGGAGCTGAGGCAGGAACCTGGCAGGGATTGAGGATGGAGAAGGCCAAACGGCATGTATAAGTGGAGATGTACGTAGGATGGTTCTGGAGAGCCCAACGGTAATCATCATCTCCTTGGAGGATGAATTGCAACGTAGGTCTTGGAACGTGGGGGAAAATTTGGTGCTCTTCCTAGACTTCTCTGCCCCAAACCTTGGAAACCTTGATGGGAGGAGGAGGAGGAGACAGAGAGAGAGGGAGAGGGAAGAGGAGGAGGACAAAGAGGAGCAGGAGGAGGAGAGAAGGAGGAGGAGGAAGCAGAGAGAGAGGGAGAGGGAAGAGGAGGAGGACAAAGAGGAGCAGGAGGAGGAGGAGGAGGAAGCAGAGAGAGAAGGGGAGAGGGAGGAGGACAAAGAGGAGGAGGAGGAGGAGGAGGAGGAAGCAGAGAGAGAGGGAGAGGGAAGAGGAGGAGGACAAAGAGGAGAAGGAGGAGGAGGAGGAGGAAGCAGAGAGAGAAGGCGAAAGGGAGGAGAAGGAGAAGAAAGAGGAAGAGGAGGAGGAGAAGACAATGACTGTGGGGTCCTTGGTGTTCTGTGAACCTGAATATTTTCTTGCAGACATTTCATGACCCAACTAGGTAACGTCATCGGTGTTAGAAGAGAGTGGGGTTTGCTTTCTGTCAATGTACAGAAACAGTTGCTTTGCTAGAGTTGGTGTCAATGTGACTTCCGCCTCGAACATTCCTTGAAGTGGGTATTGTTTCTGCTTGATTACTTGTCTGCTTGGTGGAACGTACAAGATCACACCAGATCCTAACAGAAGAAGGAGGAGGGGTGGAATCCTTCCTTCAGCTACTGCTCTTTGAATAAACCTCTTGCCTATGAAATTAAACACATTTCCTTTATTATCTCATCCGCTCAAGGCTGAAATCACATCTCGTCATAAACTAAGCCTTGTCCAACTCTCCTTTGTTGAATGAAGTGTCACGGGCTGGATTTGCTTAGCAAGCTCACCCATAAATCGAAGCTCACACACCGCAATGGCAAAGTTGACATGTCACGTGAAGCCAACATGTGTCTTGCGGACTAACCTCCGAGAGTTACCAAACTCTTCCAGAAAGAAGCCGGAACACAACACTTCCAGAAAAGGGCGTTGTCTGTTTGCAAGAAACTGGCTCACGTCTTAGGGTTATTTCATGATTTTAATCCAAAACAGCCTGCGAGGGAATTCTCCAGAAGATATTTCCCTGAAATAAGTTTTGGGGGTGGGAAAGGGGCCAGATGGAAGATGAGGAGCAACCAACCAATCTTGGTTCTGTCAGGATGAAAAGTTCACCTGGAAGTCAATTTAAATCTCTCGGAGGGGGAGAGAGAGAGGGAAGCAGCCGAGATTCGAGGGAGATTGTGAGCAGGCTATTGACATTTCCAAGGCACACAAAAAATTGAGCTGCTAAAACAGAATCTGCATGTGTTAGATGGGTGATAGCAGGTAGACCACACAGGAAACATGACCAGATAATCTAATTCGATTTTATTGTAAACTTACATTAACAGAAGCTTGCAGGTTTGAAAGTACAATTCTCCCCTGTCCAGAGGTGGGATTCAAAAACACCAGCCACTGGTTTGCTGGGTGGGCGTGGCCATGGTGAGCGTGGCCTGCCAGAACTTTCTGTTTCCGGTTTCCGGTGGGCCGCCAGAGCCTGGGGGAGGCTGTATTTGCTCTCCCAAGGGTCCAGAGGCTTCTCCCGGGCCTCTGGGAGGGTGAAAACAGCCTCCCCTGGGTGCTGGAGGCTCACCAGAAGCTGGAAAGAGGCCCGTTTTGTGACTTCTGTTTTTCCCAGGGTTTTTTTGGTAACAAAGTTGACACGATAGCTGTTCCTCCAGTATTTGAGGTGCTACCACAGAGAAGAGGGAGTCCAGCTATTCTCCAAAGCCCCTAAGAAAAGGACAAGAAGCAATGGATGGAAACTTATCAAGGAGAGGAGGAACCTAGAACTAAGGAGGAATTTCCTGACAGGGAGGACAATTAATCAGTGGAATGGCTTGCCACCAGAAGTTGTGGGTGCTCTGTCAATGGAGGTTTTCAAGAGGAGACTGGACAGCTAGTTGTCTGAAATGGGATAGTCTTCTGTCTTTAACTTCCTGGCTGAATATAAAGACAGTTAGGTAAACTCTACAAAGGCTTCCATACAAAGTTTCTTTATTGGATTGTAATAGGCATCCTCAAGGTATAACTCACAGTTATGTTGAGATTCATCTAATGTCCAATCTTTGCATAGTTGTCTTCATAGTGTGAAAATATAGTGATCTTCATCCCATAGTGATGGAACAAAGGGAAAGACACCAGCATGATGCTGGGGTCCAAGCAAGAATAAAGGAAACCCCGCCAAACCCAACCAAGGGTCAATTCAGTGACCAATCAGATGTGACCACATGACATGAACTACATTTCCCAAGAGGCATTGACTACATTTACCGTGAGGCATTCCCTTAAGGGGACAGCTCCCAATTCCCAATCAACTATATGCTGTCTGAACAGCCCAGATAGGATACAGGGCCTCCTGCTGGGAACTAGGAGAACCCAAGGTCTCTTCCAACTCTGTTGTTCCATATTGTTTTGTACTTTTATGAGTTAGGCCAGTTTTGCAGAAGAGTTTCAAACAAGGAGGTCATCCTGCAGGGTCAAATATTTATTTTTCTTTTCTCAGTTATGGAGAAAGCCATTTCAGCCCTACTTGGTCCATTAGTCTTCAAATTGAGCAGAAAAACCTGATGGTGTGGGTTTTCTCTCTCCCCTTTTCCAAAACATTTGCCAAAAAGTGACTCATTTTTAACATCTCTCTCTCTTTCTCCCCTCCCACCCCTTTCCCTCCTCCTTCCTCTGGTTAATTCTCCTTTCTGAATCACTTCAGAAGTTTTTTTTTTTTTCATGGTATGTTGCAGTTCTGTTCTACTCTTTGGAAGAAGCAAAGTTTTCTCTCTCCTTCTGTCCACCCTAATTGTCTTGACTGAATAATTTGCATTTAGACGTGTTTTCTCTTTTCTACGTCCTCGGAGCACTCTCTCTCTCTCTTTTCCCCTGTGGGAATTAAGACTTGTTGTAGGAACTTTGAAGCATGGATACAGCTGATGTCTGACTCACCATCCCCTAAAATTGTCCTTTTCTTGCTCCTCCTCCTCCTCACCCAACCTCCAGAAAAGACAGAAGACCATTTTCCTTCTGGAGTCACTCAACTGTGTGCAAAATCTCCCCGTGGACTTGGAGGAAAAGCCTCTCTTTGAAGGAAAGAGGAATTGGGTTTTCAAACAGAAAAAGCTGGAGTAATGGCTAATTAAAGAGACCCCCCCCTGTCCCAGAGGAGCTGAGATGGCCTCCTTAAGAGCAGAACATCTGGTTGAAGAAAGAGAGGCCAAGCCATTACCGAGAAAGGCCACCGACAAAACACATTGAAAGAGGAGCGTCTGTGAATCTATGACGACAGAAAATATGATCGTCTGGTTGCACCATTTCCAACTATCCATCTAAGGAGCTGCCCCAAAGAAGAGGGGGTCAAGCTATTCTCCAAAGCACCTGAAGGCAGGAGAAGAAGCAACGGGTGGAAAGGAATCAAGGAAAGAACCAACCTAGAACCAAGGAGAAAAGTCTTGACAATGAGAATAATTAATCAATTGACTCTAGGAGTGCTGGGTGCTCCAACACCGGAGGTTTTCAAGAAGAGACTGATTGGCCAACCATTTGTCTGGAGTGGCATGAGCAGGGGGTTGGACTAGAAGACCTCCAAGGCTCCTTCCAACTCTGTTAAATGCTGTTGTTCTGTTAACTAGCAAATTGGATTGAATTCCAGCTCACTTCATCCCAGGGATCCAGATTTGATTAGAAGGCATCAGGTTTCGGGAGCTACCCACCCCTTCCTCAGATGCAGGGAGTGCCCAAATTTGAACCACATTCATTTGGGCACCCCGTGGCCTCACAGGGAGGGAGCTGCCACTCACCAAGGCTGTTGCTGTTTAATCAAATGTGTTGGTTGCAAAAGAAGCTGCCAGGCGCCTCCTGATTTTTCAGCGCAAGACAAACACTCGTTCCCAGATGTTCCAGGCAGCATTTGAGAGGCGTGTAAAATAAACCCAAGTTTTAGACTGAGAGAGAGGAGGGAGGGATGGAGAAAGAGAGAGAGAGAGAGATACGGACAGACAGACAGATCCAGATATATGATAGAGAAATAAAAGGTAGAGGTTCCCAGATGTTCCAGGCAGCATTTGAGAAGCATGTAAAATAACCCCAAGTTTAAGACTGGGAGAGAGGAGGGAGAGAGAAAAGAGGGAAAAAGGAGAGAAGGAGAAAGAGGGAAGAGGAAGAGAGGAGGGAGAGAGAGAAGAGAGAAAAAGAGAAAAGAGGGAGAGAGAGAAGAGGGAAAGAGGAGGATGAGAGAGAGAAAAGAGGGAGAGAGAGAGAGAGAAAAGAGGGACAGAGAGAAGATAGAGAAAGGAGGGAAGGAGAAAGAGGGAAGAGGAAGAGAGGAGGGAGAGAGAGAAGAGAGAAAAAGAGAAAAGAGGGAGAGAGAGAAGAGGGAAAGAGGAGGATGAGAGAGAGAGAAGAGGGAGGGGGAGAGGGAGAGGGAGAGAGAGAGAGAGAGAGAACTGCATTTGGCAGGAACATCACTCGGCTGGTTCCAGAAAGATTGTGAAGGAACGAGCCCTTGGCTTGTAGCACTGTGTCAACTCCAGGTCCTTTACTTACAACCACAAGCGAGCCCTAAATTTACATTGCCAAGAGAGACATTCGTCAAGTTTTGCTACATTTTACAACCTTTCCTGTCACAGATGTTTAAGTGAATCAGTGCAGCTCTTAGTCTCATGGTTGTTAAGTGAATCTGGCTTCCCCATGGACTTGGCTTGTCAGAAGGTAGACAAGTTGATCACGTGACGCCCCCCTCCTCCCAAACTGTCGTAAATGTGAGTCACTTATGAAGCACCCGAATGTAAATCACATGACCGTCTGCAATGGTCGTTCAGTGTGAAGCCTGGTCCTAAGTCCCTTTTTCCAGTGCCGTTGTAGCTTCAAACGGACACCCAATGAACTGTTGTAAATCGAGGACTTACCTATTATGGAAATTCTGGTCCCAACTAGAGTCATAAAGTTGGGGACTCTCTGTGAACAGCTGGACAAAATGGGAATCCTTTTACTCCGTTGAAGAGTATTTTCATCTGGGACCAGAAACTGCCTATCATTGCTTGACAAGGGGAACAAATTGGAACAGGTCTCTTCCAATCTTGTAGACATTAGTTATCTCTGGGGGTGGGAGGAGAGCCACTGCATTGAGGGTGAAAAAA